>NC_069140.1:74808718-75122309 GCF_943734755.1 Anopheles moucheti
ACAGTAATGTTCACCCAGCGCTGCAGTTCACTCGCGCTCAACTATCAGTGATTATTATATACTAGGGAGCAGGAGGAAAAAAACGTAATATCACTACCGTACATATTGCAACTTGCACTTTCGTATCAAAAGCAAATGAGATATTGATGACTGTTTCTGGCTTGAATTGACAACGTTTGACAACGAATTTTCACCTGTTTGCTACATTCTACCACAAGTGTTCATTTCATCGATTCGCTCCATGATGAGTTTTCCACCTTTCGATCACGGGAAAATAATCTTCCAAAATATTTTATTTTTCTTTGATATGTTTACGCATATGTTCAAACAAGGCTACGACAGTCATGAGTTTTTATACCATGACCATTTATTTTTCTTTACCTCGATCGCTTCTCCACTCTATTTATGTCAGTTGCGTGAGCCTCCTTTGATGCTCTCCTTCCTAGGCATGGACACGCAACTACTGTCATTTGTGTTCCTTCCGTTCCAGACGAAAATGGAACAAATTTGTTTTTTTTATTTCTTCAAGAACGGCCAGGCCGTATTGCTTACAACTAAGGGTAACTTAATCTATTGTACAATTCACATTCGTTTGAAAAAATTTCCTTCTCCAAACAGTGAAAGGTCACCTTATCCCGGGTGTACTCGGTCGTAAATTTGTTTTTAAAAAACTCATATGAATAATATTACTGAAAATAATCATTTATATCATTAACTTTTTGCTGTTGTCAAATAATAACAAGTAGACAATTTAAAAAAATAACTACTCAAACTCTATTGATGATTTGTGGGAACTAAACTGCAATAACAGATGCACAATTAGTACAGACATTGAAAGGAATCCCTCCTTCAATCCTTCATATATCGCTCAATCCTTTTCGAACCCATATTATATTTATGCACAATTGTAATCAGCTAAATCCTACTCTTAAATTTCTCCATCATTCGCCAAATTCCTGTACATCAGTAATCGTTGACAACTATCGGATTTCCGTACAGCAAGGCTTATTGTTCACACTGCATTAATACTGCAATACTGCAGGCATCGTTCAACTTTTCGCTGCTGTGATTTATGGTATCGGATTTCGATAAATGCATGTCCAATTTATTTCACCCCCCGGTTTCAAACATAAAGCCAGCCATGCCCGAAATGCTCTAAACCAGCAACTCATGTCGGGTGTTTTTTTTTTGTTGTCCGTTTTACATACATGTACCAGCCGTCTCAATACACTGTCCAAATGGCTCGCATTGGTAATTAATCTCACTGTTGCGCTTAAATACCACAAGCGTGACAATCGCAAGAAACCACAGCTTTGAAAGTTTCGATATAAAAAAACACTCCCACAGTACGGTGACACAAACACACGGCCACCGGTTACCATCCCGGTTTATCTCTGTTACCGCACACAAAATGGTTGCGGTTGCCACGCGGTCATTCGTGGACTTCGTCATCATTGCCAAGGGTAGCCATGCAGACCATGGGTGGATCTCGATATGATTTATGTTTATGTTGCATATTCATCTCGTATCTGTCTGACACACGAAAGGAATGTGCCGTATTTATTACATTTTCGCACTACATCTAGGCCATTTACTTTATAAGAGAGATTCATTCCTTTACATATTAGTATTTTTACACATTGAAAGAAAATGTTCAAACCTTTTTTGTCTTAATGTTTTAGTAAGGCGTATGTTTGAAAACATCTTTGAAAAGAAGTTTATAAAATTCTTTAAACATTCTTTTTCAACTTTAAATAAGTCCAGTAGTGGGTGTTTTATCATCATCTACTCATGTTGCATGTTATTTGATCCCGCTATATAAGAGACAACTGGGAAACGTTTCACTTAGAACGTGTTAAACCATAAACAAACGACCCCTGCCAGATATAACATTCGTTGTTTCATAAAACCATATTCGTTGTGATAAACCATATAGCATAATTTAAATAATCGCATAATTTTTTCATGCAGTTGACTTAATCTCTCGCTGATTGGCTTGTTTACTCAATGTGGATACTCAAAGATAAATACACTTGTGGAAATAAGTATATGGACACCTTTTTTCACACAAAATAAATGTTAATTAAACTTATGTTAAATAAACGTAATAAAAATTAGAAATTATAAAATAATTATTATTAATTGATTTATCTGCTCGAAATTTTTACTTAAAGTATCTGTTAGGGACACCTTACATCGGAGAAATTATGTGATTAGCTTATTTTGATTTAAAGATATAGGATATTGTAATTCACGCTCTTTGGATATAATTAAAAGGACACATTTCGTTTTGCTCTACTTAAATTGATTGGCTATTTCTATTACATTCCACCGCCGAACTTTTTTTACCCTTTTTGAATTTAAAAGAGCAGTTTTACTCTAAATTACAAATGTAGATACGATATAGATATTTGATTAGAAGCCAATGGCATTGTTTTCCCCGTGAATATCAAAAATAACTTTTTTTCATTAGAACAACCGGACCATATCGACTTATTTTACCACGTAGCCATGGAGCAATTCCTTGCTACGGAGGATTGGTCCGAATGGGATTTTGGTCTGGTCCGTTATTATGAAGACCTAGTTCCACTACCAACATGCCACCGAATCGTCCCTATGTTAAAGATAATAAAGTTTCCCAAAAAAGATATTAAAGATAATAAAGTTCTCCAAATAAGCATGGCGGATTATCATATCTTAACTGATCGTGATATTTAAATCATGTCGATATCGTTTTCTACGTTTTTTAACACTTGTAGTCTACGAGGTATCGAAATAATCTATTATAATCGTAGAGTCTTTGGGAGTTGCTGGGCGAATCCGTTGTTTTGTATATTTTTCAATACAATTTACTTAAAAATACTTCATAGAGTCATTCCATAGAATTATACCATTATTGCTTCAATATTTTGCTAAAATAAATCACTTCAGTAGAAAGATGCTTATGCACACATGGTTAACATAACGTTTTCTAAAATTACGATATACTTTTGAGGATAAATACCCAGTGGCAATAAATTATACCTGTGTTTTCCGGCTCTTATTATCTTAAAGTATTCCGGCTAATATAATCGCAGTATGTACTAATTCTAAATTTATTTGGCGGAGAAAAGTAATAAAAATAGCCATTTAAGCAGAAAAAAAGGAAAAATGTGCTTATATTGTTCTTCCAAAGAGTGTGATGGGATTGTCAGAAACATAAAATAATGCCAACATAAGAGAGCAAAAAAAACACAAAACTTTAACAACATAGACAAAATCACACAAATTAGCAGTAACGCGATAAGCAATAACTTTCCAGAGATGGACAAATTAGCCCACTTTATGGGATTACCAATTCTGCGATAATTTTGCTAAGCTAATAATTGCAGTTGCATGTGAAATGCGAATAAAATACACACATCGATGACTCTCCGGAGGCTGCATAATCTAGCAGCGCCAACGGTGCTGATTATGATTAGCCATCCTAAGCCCGTTATCAGCTTTACTCGACGAGTAGCTCCAATTATCGACCGTACAAGTGGACATGCAAGTGGTGGCCAAACCACACTGCTATTATATTTCCAGAAAGAATGCGAAATTGAGCTCCAAATAGTTGCGTGGGTTGAACATTTCATACCACAAATTGCCACCCACACAACGGAGTTAGCTCCAGCAGCTACAGGAAATCAATTTTGAGTCCCGTTATCAATTGGATTCGTTGCAGTGTGCCGGAAAACGGGAGTCCCGTGCTTGCTACCAGCCCCGCTGCTTGTACGTGTAAGGTGTGTCTCCTAAACGATACATTCTACCTAATTGGTACCCAAACGTGACGAAGGATAACAGCTCGTCCATTGCGCCGGTCGGTACTGTAGGGCAGGTTGCCGCGAGTGTCGCACTTATCGACCGTGACATAATAATTAATTGAACGTGTCACAAACAGTAACGACATTATCATGAAGCTGTCGCCCCTTGAGGCTCCTGTATGAAGGGGTACTGTTTGTGTCGTGCAGCAAAGGCTTCAACTCTTCCCTGGTGAACCGTAATATTGGAATTTACTAAGCTATTCTCTTCCGACACTACGGCCAATACAGAAGATTGCCTGATTGATAACATTGAACGCAAAAACATATCACAATGCTGTTGTGCTTTTCTACTTTGATGCTGCAAAAAACTATCAATCATTGTCGATGTTATGAGAAACATAAGAAGAAACATGAACATAAACGGATCGATCATGCAAATTTTCAATCACCTTAACACGTTCAGCAGCCAGTGCAAAACAGTGAAGGTTCCATCGTTTTCGAAATGTCATTATCCCAATTTTCAATAACTGCACAAAACAAATAAAGAATATTCTTATATATCGACACATTTTTAATTTAATGCTAGAAACAACGAATACATTTACAATATTCTGTTGCCTATAAAGCTGAAGCAATCATCCAATCGTTAAACTTTGATCGCGTTGAATAGTTTCTAAGTTCCTAAGTAAAATAACTTAACGATATCTTCATCCTTATCAGTCCCATGCAGGGGTAAGTGACAGATGTGGACATATTGTTTTAACATCGCTTTAAAAAAAAGTAAACACTTATTAATTTTTACAGAGGAATGCACAATATACCCATAGAAAATCTAAATTATTGTTTTGTTGTTCATTTCTTATTTACTTTATAAAATTTGCGCTACTAAGTCCAGATCTAACAAGCAAACGAATATTTTATTTTAAGTGCAAAAAGACGTTTGGGTAACGCGATCCTCGCGATTTACATTGCATTTCAGATCATCCTTATTTAGGTGAGAGGAACGGAACGTATTAAAAATTAAATATAAATTGTAAACACATAAAATTAGGTTTGTAAGAAAAAATTGAATGATTTCATACCCCATTTACCATTTACAATTTTTCAGATAAAAAAAAACTGGTACAAAAGTTTGTTTAAAGTCTTTATCTATTTTTTTAAATATTTCATAAGATGGCGCAAAATTCTGTACTAGAATCACACGACATTATATTTTAATTATATTCTCGCTCGTCGATTAATCTTTCTTCTTCTCCCTCGATGAAATTCTCCTATACCAAGCTAGCAGCTTTGTACGATACAAACATTAGGGTTGCAACGTACTACCAGGAAATTCGTACCGTAAGCGGCTGCAAGGCATTTTCAAAGACCTACATAAATTTCCTCTCCCAACATTACGTCACCCGTCTCGAAACCAAGTGCAAAAGTGCATATTGTTCGTATGGCAATAATTTATATTAAAGCGAACATCGCCACACCCGATAAAACTTCACCGACAGCAAGCAATCTGTTTGGGGCCGAACCGATAGATACAGTTAAGCGCATTTTCCTTACTTTAAAAACTTTCTTCTTAAGATGTGCAGACTTCCACAAACCGGAGAAAAGGCTCCCTCTCCATCAACTCGATGCCAAAACAAAAAAAAGCAACTTTCCACACCACCTCTTCAACACCCAAACTGCTTCACGATTAGTGCTATTAGCATAATAAATTATCCTTTCACCTTTTTCCAACGAGATGCACATGGGCACCGATGGGACCGGGTGGTTACCGTGGGCAGGGACGAGTTTTAATTAAAAACTCTTCGATTATGAATTATTAACAATTTTCGTAAGTTTCATATTGCACGAGCACAATCTCAACCACGAGTCGAGAACCATTGATCGGGCAGTATAGCCGTTTTCCGTTCCGTGGCATCGTTGCTGGAGAGCGGGTAGAGTGACGAAAGCGCTAGCACGTTAATTGACACCATGCTTGACGTTGTCATTATCTCCTGCAGGCCGGCGGGTCTTCAAAGCAATCTGCAGGCTAGATGATGATGGCGAACGATAAGTCTCCGCTTCTTTGGTCAAATAGATTCACAACAGTTAGGTGCTGTCATCACAAAAGCAGCAGCGGAATAAATAAAGGAATAGCATTAAAGCGCACCATTCATTGTTTCAAGCATGCTTCAGCGAAACATTAAGCAAACACCAGCGCCTGGGAAGAGACCGCCAACTCGATATCATTACCGGGGTTAGTGGTTTGATCTTCTAATCTGTATCGCTCGTGCCATCTCGATGGAGAACCATCATAAACAACTCACTACTCGTCAACATCACTCAACACTGCGCGTCATTATCCATTCTCCGCCCCCCGAGGGCGTTAACGATGCATCTTGGCGTCTATTGATGCTTCAAACAACAGACTACTCCCCCCGATGTGAGGTCCTATTGGAGCTAATTAATTACGTCAATGTTCAGCGAAAAGCAGTTACCACCACGTGATGATTTAATTCGAATCGTTTCAATACAGTACAAAGCACCAGGCGCCTCCATTGGATTAAGCGTCCCGATTTTATGCATCAAACATTACAAAATATCCGTTCAAAGCGGCAATTAAAATTACTAAACAAATCAATCGCTACTCGATAAACATTTATGTGTGACGATAAACTATCATTTATGCTGTTATCGCAGCGACGGCACTGATTTAAATACTGTTGATCGGAATTATTGCAGTGCTATTGAATTATTCAAACACATCAGTACAGCGCAGTGAGTCGAGTTCCTGCCATTACTTGCCATATCGATGGATGGATTACTGCAACATAATAGTTTTATGCCTTAAACACCACCCACAACGGATTCACAGCAGCATTAAACAGCCCCTGGCGCACGTTGCACGGCTCTAAATCAACGATAAATATTACCCGGATTGAATTGTTTACACTGATATCTCGCTGATTATTGAACCTGTCAGTTTACTGCCAGGTGAAAAAGCTAAGCCTGCTACCTATCTGCATCTGTTCCGTGACAGACCGTTGCCTTCCCTTTCACCGTTCAAACGGGCAGCTGCGACAGCCGGACAATGTAATTATCGATTTCAAATTATTGTTTGCATTCATCGGTCATCGGTGCAAATGCATCCAGCCACCCACGAGTAGGCATTTGCGCTATGGCAACCGATCCCGCACCATACGTATGCAAATGGCGTTTCTAGTACGAGTGCATTAGCGTATCCGAGTTGACACAAAAGCTCAACTCATATGTTCCACTGCCACTGCCCTATCACATCCCGTTTTGAAAAGTCCATTTCCCCGTGGTTTTAACGAAAAAAACGGGGTTTAACACTTTAAAAAAAACACACACAAGCACACACAACACGATCACCACCATTAGCGAGTTTTGCCTATTGCCATCATAAATTATGCGGTTTAAAACCACTCTCGCGGTGACCACGGAACGCAACGGAACCGCGACACACACACACACACACACAAACTCCCGCAGCAGTGGTAATTCATTTAAATAACTCACCTATTCGCCCGTAATGAACTATGTTAATCAGCTCTGGGTCATTTTAGTGAGTTTAATTATGGCACCGACAGAAAACAAGGCACACGCGTTGCTACTCCCAGCTCGCAACGCGTGCATGACAAGATATCGTCCCCCAAGGTTTGGGTCGCGTTTGCGTTTTGGTGCGGTACGGTTATTTTATTTACAATTCAGCGTGCCGTTTTTACCCTTCACACAACGACACTTATTGCCGGCGGTCCCGTTGGAAAGGGCCCGTTTGTCATGTGTTCATGTGTCGTACCGATTTGACCAGTCGGTGGCCATTTTATTATATCCGGTGTGTCACCGATTCCGCAAACCCATCATCCCACCCCCGTCAATGCACACACACACATATACACACATACACATTCGATCTGATTAGTGTCGTTTGCTTTTTCCCTCGCGGGTGAATTGTTTTATTAATAGTGACCACGTCGACGCACCGTATAATGGTTGTGGCTAGAACGCTGTCAGGTAGGTTGTGTATCTGAATAGTAAAAGGCTACTAGTTCGATGCGCTTCTGAACTGAAATGGAATTTAATTTTAAAAACTCAACCAAAACAAGGTAAGGCATTACAAAAGGTATTTCCAGTAGCAAGTATATAAAGGCTTAAAATGACACCACAAAACAGCATTTTTCGCGAAAAATTCACAATAGTTTGTACGATTCAAATAAATAAAAGACAACTTGATCGTATAAATTTATTCAACACAACTGCAAGATTCAATTTACGCAAAGGAATCCAAAGCAACCACGGCATTTTCTAGCTCAACTCGCGTTATCTCCAACTGAGCTATTTTTTAAATTTAATCCCTTCGTGTTCCAAAAAGTTTATAGTATCAATTCCACTAGAGACACATGAAAATAAGATTCATGTGCAGTACTGTTTTGTAAGCTATGATTCGCCTGATATTGGCATATTAACACAGTGCCGTCAAATTATAGCTCTCCAAGGATAGTGAGCTAACTCTAAGTAGAGAATATAAAAATGGAAAACAAAACAAAAACATAATTTTAATTGGTAGTATTAGCTGTCCTTCTTTTATCAAGCCTTTTATGGGTAAGTTATGTTATCGTTTTTAATTTTTATCGTTCATGCAACGTTGAAACTTTAAGAAAAAGGATGGTGGATAAGAAAAGGATGAATCTGTGGTTTAAAAATGTTTGGAACAAGAAACCTGGAGCTCTTACGAAAAATCAGCAATGCTAGTACTCATCTCATACTCTTTAGAGGGCATCTACCAGCAGAAGTTAAACAAATTGTTGCTCAAGCAAAACGTTTCTGGAAGTCATTCCTGGAGGTCTAACCAGTCAGCTATCGTTTAAGGGTTTGATAAGAGAAGAATGGAGTAAGTGGATAAAAGGGGCTGATTCGAATCTGACTCCTTCAGGAAGAATAAGAAAAACCCACCATTCCAGCGATCTGACAATTGGTCATTACTGCATAGTCAGGAGTCAGCGAAGCAATTGTCGTCAAATCCTTTAAAAAATGCGACATCAGTAACAATCTTGATTTTACTGAGGATAATGCAATTTATGAAGATAGTGATGACTGGGATAATGACAATGAAAATTTGTTGGAACACACCAGTGAGGACGATATAAAAGAGTATTATGAATTGTGATGTTCAAAATTAAATGTAACAATAAAATTGTTCCAATTGTTTCAAAAATAGAAATAAAATCTTTTTTTCCAAAAATCTTGGATAATTCATCTAAGGGGTCGTTATACACGCTAAAACACGGTACCTAGAGTTCCAGCTTTGGACTGAAATCCTAATGTAATCTAGTCCTTTGTTAAATTTATTTCCATATCTCGGCGTCTTTCGTCTCATAAACCAATCATCTGCTGTGAATGACATCTGTTGATGGAGTCGACATTGTTCCCCAAGGATTGATCGTCCGAAATTTATATCCTGAGGGTGTCTTCTTCAGTTGATGTCACTAGCAAAAGTAGAAGTTCAGTAGCAAATTATACAGTAAGCAAACATACAGTAGCAAATTATTAAATCACATTCAAAATCCACCATACATAGCAGATATTCCACAACAGAATCCGTGTATCAAAATTATTAAAATTGAGATGGCTTATCTATCTGATTAATTAATTAAAAACTCAAGCACAAAAGCAGTCCAAAAATCTATCAGTAGTACAATTACAATACCACAAATAATACAAAAACATCCCACATTGCAATGACACAAGATATGGAAAAAACATCAATGCAAATAAGCTTAGTTCTAGCGAAAGAAGTGTTCTGTATAAGTTGGTTAATGAAAGAATATACACTCAGGAGTTAAAATTTAAATATAAAATGGTACAGCATCCTAACTGTGGAAACTATAGAACACAAACTAAAGGATTGCAAAATTAGAAACAAAACTTGGAATTATTTTTGCCAAATCGTTAAAGAACACAATTTTAAAATGCCAACATTTAGCCAGCTAATGAAACCGGAACTAAAACTGATGAGTGCAAAAAAACGAATAACGATATTGTCAATATTGAGCAAATACGTCCAGTGTGTTTTCAATGATGAAATAAATCAGGACGTTTCAAAGGATGAACTAAAACAGCTGATAGGGTAACAACGGCATGGTGCATTAGTAGGAAATCCATAATGTAAGCTTATGTAGACGAATAAGGTAATAAACTTGAAGTATTGTTTTATAAAAATAAAAAAAAATTCTACCGGTATTAGTCTTAATCGAGGAGAGATGCCTTCTGTTGTACGTTATGATCAAGGTAAGATAGCTCAATTCGTTGAAGACATGTCTCCATACATTTCACACTCTACATTATTAGATGCAGTCGATATGCAAAGAGTATTTTGTTGAACTTCTCTTTCAATCAATAACTCCAACCAAATTTAACATTTAAATTAATGATAATGAAGCATACCAATTAAAATGACTGGTAGGGAAATTCTAGTGTTAATAGGGTATGTTAAAGTAATATTAAATATTAATTATATATATAGTAATAACTATAGGTGATGCAGAAACTCTGAGATTTTTTATTTACTTGACCCTCAGTCGTAGCTATTGCTACTAGAAACTGAAACATAAATAATATTATGACTAAAATGCTGTAATATTCCTCATATCCAAGCTATGAATTGCGCATTTTTTTTTGTAATTTATCTACTCAAAACTCACCAAAAACCAAACAGTAAAAATGTTACTACTTTCCTTAACCGTTCCAAAGCTGCTATCTCAATTCCCTTTCAGTAATAGAATTGTAATTGTGTCCCAACAGCAGCAGCATACAAATCCATTTTCCGACACCACCATTCAATCAATAGTGCCAGTGGCCACAAACGACTCATAATGGCGCTTGTTTCCATCCATCCGAACGTTGTAAGTGATTGCCGGCTGCATCGCGAAACTCGGTCGCTCCAGCAGCAGCGCGTGGACTGTAGGTTGTTTTCTCGCCGATCGTCCTTAACTAACTTACTCGAAAGAACGCCCATCGGGGCGCAATGGCAACGACAGTACCGAGGCACCGAGTAGGCGTCGATAGCGTTGTCAAGCTTGACGAGCTTAACACAACCATTAGCCACGGTAGACACCTTTCTTTCTCACTCGGATGCCTTTTTTTGTTTTGCTGTCCGTCTGCTAGCTGTTTGGCTGCATTGTTCTGCTTCACTCGCTTACCCTGGTTTTGTCTTTCCATTTTACCATGTCACCCATGAAACCGACATGATTTGATATGGTTCCGCTTGGAACGGACAGGGAGGAGGAACGCTACATCCTGGTGTAGCTAAACAAGGACCGAGCGTCATACCACAAACCAGCAATCGATACACACACACACTCTCCGACCCGGGACAGACATCTGTCTCCCGGGGTACATGGTTGCGGTTGGTGACGCCCAGACACCAACAGCAAGTGCCCGGCCGGTTGACCTAGGCAGTGCAAAAGTCAACCGTAGCCGACATCGATGGCCTACGCCGGGCTTCCATGGACTTCGGTGTTGCGGTCTGCCAGCGGCCCAGGAGCGGAGTAGATGTCAATTAAAATTTATTCCCACTTCGCACGGCAGCTGTTACGAATTCATGTTATTATACCAATTAACCTGTCAGGCTGACCACTAAACATCGCACTATTTGTAAGCGGAAGTTTCCGACCCTTCCGTTCCGAAAACACGTCGCGAGTTTTCCGCCACATTGGACACTACAGCCCGGAACCCATCGATGTAGCGCTTTGCTGCCCTACTGGTACAGTGCCCCACAGTGGGAACGCGTCCAGTGTGCTGTGTAAAATCTTAAATCCGGATCGCTCGATTAAATCCGTTAACGATGGAAAAGATATCCCCGTAAACATACCGCACAAAATTAGGTCAACCAGCACCGCCTCTTCTTTGCCACCGTGCATCAACCCCACTTTTAAGCTCACTTGCTCGGGTAAGCTTTTTACAAAACTAATCCTGCTAATATAATCGCTTCCAAATGACACTCAGCTCGTCGTCAAATGACGACGAACTAGTACCAAGAAATGTCCACCAGCTTAATCCAAATGCTAACAGCACCATTTGGTCCCCGGTTTTGCATTGCCAGCCAAACCCTGGGCGTCCCCTTCGAGATTATCGTTTCCTGTCCGGGGGGGGGGGGGGGGGTGGGTTTTCGGTTTTCGTAGCAGAAATGTATACCATCATGCACATAAAACTGTCCCAACCCGGCGACCGATGTCACCCCGTTCCGTACCAGGTCATAACTTTCTTATCGACCATCGCACTCGGTCACAGGGCACTACGAATCCCTCGACACCCCGGCAAATGAAGCTCCACAAGTTCGGCATTGATTCTGCAAATGAAACTTGCAAAACCCCGAAAGTGCAGTGCGGTGCTAAATTGAAACAAAATTAAACATTTCCTTCTTTTCCAGCACCCGGGGTAACGTCTTGACAACACCACTTGAAACTGCAACTATCTTCGGCACGCCTTTCATCTGCGTTAAAGTGAACGAATGCACAGTTAACTGCACGGAGGCGAAGTTTCCATGCGCAATAGTGCCGATTGCTAACAAACCTCACGACTCCCGTGTGATGCACAACTTTAATCTTAGGAACGAACTTTTATCAACACACACACACAGAAACACACAGAAATAAACCAGACCTGTCCTTGGGGTCACTGTAGTATACGCAAAAGTGTCGGGTTTTATCATCGAATTTCAAAAACATAAAACGCCCGTGAAGACACCCCCACTGCGAGTCGGTACCGGTCCAAATCCGTACCAGATCCGCCTCCGACAGGGAAGCTTGCCAGAGGGGCCCGTTTGTCCTACGGGGAATTTTCCCAATCTACCGCACGCCTTCACAGATGACAGTTCAAACGATAGAAACTTTCAATGCAATGGAGCCGTCCTATTCCAACCGTCCGTTCGGAATTCAGTTTTCTCTCGATAAATAATTAAATTCACTACTAACCAGACAAAAGCTCGGTACCGGTACCCAATCTCGGTACCGGACAATCCTAATGGGTTGCATCGTGCTCCAACTTTTGCCCTTCACCCAAAAACCCATCCCCTAATGGGGCTACTGCCGCTGCTGCCGATTGCAATTTAACATCCTTAACGGCGACCGGTTTCCTTTTGAACTGGAAGCTTAAATAAATGCTAGATTAATTATACACAGTTCATTGACAGTGACCATTACTTCCAAAAGTCATTACGCAGTGAAATGATTCGGTTTTTCATATCATTCGGTTGTGCTTTGTGGGGGGGGGGGGGGGGCACAGTACTGAGTCGTTAAAAGGAGAACGATTTTACCAATACAGTTACCGTTGAGTGGTGATGGAGTCGATGTTCCAAGTGATTTTAAATGGGGTTACAATTGTAACTCACGTTAATAGTTGACTGTTTTCACCACTTCAAACATTTGCAAACTGTTCCCTTCCAACGCATACAACATTTATTTCATTCAAAAGAATACGTACTGATACTACGTCGAGCGCACCATTATTTACTGCACACAGAGAAAGCTCAGTGAATGCAAATATTCATTTGGAAACTGAAACGATTGCAAGCTACAGGTAAATCTGATGCCCAACTAAATAATTTCTACTATGTCTAAAGCCTTAAATTCTAATCCAATCTAGAAAACTATCAAATTTGTCTTTTATTGGGTGACGACTATATTTTGAAAATGTACTTTGGGTTTAAGTAGAATATTTCAGATTTTACTGACTTTTTTCAATTTATTGGCTACTTTCTTTCTGTTTTAAATCTTGTTTTGATACTGCTTACTCCTGTTTACATGCAGATCGGCCCGACCGTATCTGATGACGTTTCTAAAATTTCAACAATTTCATAACTTTCATAACAACAAAGAATCGTATTCCTATAAAATGACAACCTGTCTGACAGTAGTAAAAATATCATAAAGAGTATTGAACCATTTGAAATAGTTCGGATCACTAGTTTGCAAAGATTCGAAATTTTCTTACACACTTTTATATCTTCGTTTGACGACAATAAAAACTCTTATTTCGATAATACATAGTATGAAAATACATAGCACCAGTTTTAGTAATGTCTATGGCTCTTTTGATTTGAATGTTACTCTTGCTTCCTTTCGCTCTGCTCTCCTGCTTTCTTTTTCCTCCTAACCATCCATTTTTCTTTTTTGTATCTGCTCTTTCTTTCCTTCTGTTGTTGCTTCCTATATTAATATTTGTTTTGTTCCTTTCATCTACTTTCTCTTCTTTCTTTTCTCCTTGTTTTTTCATTTTTTTCCTTTCTTTCCTACCCTGTTTTATTTCTTCTTTTCACAGGATTTCTTACTTCATCGTTGTCAGTTTACCTTAAGTTCGTTTAGTTATAAGTTAGTTAATAAATTGTTAACCCCTTGAGGCACACAATAAATCACTTATAAAATGAAATGAAATGAATTGACGCATAGTATTTCAAATTGTACTCTGAACCTGCATTATGTAGACCATTATAATTGAACCACTTCTTCGTCTATAATAAAGTAAATTTTCATTGTTAGATGTTATTGCCAGATGTTACAAATATATGTAGTTATTATAGAATAGAATTGAATGTAGAAATAGATAGGAAACATGCGTGGCGCTAACTTCCTCATAAAACTAAAAATAAACTACGCTTAGCGCTCTCACTCGCTTCTCAAAAGGAATCGATCGAGACGGAAATTAAATGTCACTTCCTATCTTATATGCTGCCCAGGCGAAGATAAAGGATCTAGTAAAGTAATTTGCGCTATCTTTTTCAGAAATGAAATTAAATGAAATATTCATTACTTTGGAACTAAGAAATTTCTAAATTCGATATATGCTAGGATAAATAGATCGTAACTAGATATTAGAAGTAGATGATGAGTCAGCAGATGCCAAAACAATGTAAATATAAAATTCGCCGAATATTTATGTATCGCTAACGAAACAAGGAAAGAAATAGGGAACTAAGGGGAGATAGCCGGGAAATAAAGCTTCTACATCTTCTAGCTAGGTAGCTTCTACCAGCTGGAACAAAAAGCCTTTTTATTCCGGTTGGCTGCGGCGTGGCTAGTATATTTGCTACCTACACTCACCCTCAATCGGAGTTTGATACTCCAGTCTGAGAGCTCAACACGGGTTTATCGCCCTTCTGTGCTGGGATCAGTAGCGTTATAGTTTGACCTAACAATTAACTAGGCGTTTGATTTTTGGACCCGATATTCTCATACTGAAAAATTTTATTTCATAAGAAATGTTATTGTTAGAGAGATGGATTCTCCGGAACTATTAACTAGAGACAATTTCAATGTACCTCTTCATGCTTTGAGATACTGTAGGCCTTTGAAAATTGACCAAACCAATCGTGCGTATAGTGATAATGATCCTGTGGTTGCAGTGGCTTCTAGATTTAATTAAAATATGACCGTTTCGATTGGAACTCTTATTGCTTGATTTTGTAATTTATGGTCTCGACGTTAGTGTATCTATTCTGCTATGAATTAGTTCTATTAACTACGACTCTTTACGATAACTTTAGTTTTAGGTGACAACACCTGAACCACATAGCTTTGTCCAACTGGCATCTCCGCTAATACCAGTTAGATGAATCGCGCAAGGCTCTACAAAACGCACTCCGAATTTCCGAATAACTCAATGAGGATTTAGTCAAAAAAACCCCACTAGTTAGGTCTAAGTTTTATTTTATTTCGCAGAAAACATCCATGAAACAGCGGCATCTAAATGACATCAATGTCAACACAGCTAAGCCTCACAGAACGTGTACCCAGTGGTACTGGTAATCCAATCCAGATACGAAGTAACTCTTGTGTTCACACTTGGATAATTGGAGGCACAGGCCACTCCAAATCCAACCACACCAACTTCGTACACCAGCTGAGTTTCCGGAGCCGTATAATACAGCGGACCGCCCGAATCGCTTTGACACGTATCGTTACCGGGCGTAAACGTGCACATCTGACTGGGCAGGATCGTGCGCGCAACTTTGGCTGCACAGGTGCTAGATGGCATCACTGACAGCGTGGTCTGGAGCAGCTCATCCGACTGTGGTGCACTGAAATCTTTAGCACCCCACCCGAGCGCACTGAGCCGAACGTTATCGAAGGTGCTTGTGCTGAACCGGAACGGTAGACACACGCGGCCAACGCCAGCATTGAAGGCGATCGTGTAGGTAGTGCGCACCAGTGCAATATCGTTCGTTTTGGCAGTGGGATTATAGCTCGGATGTGGAATGAAGGTAGACACCAACATAAGCACCGAAAATCTGGTGTCTGTGCCGGTTTTAATGTTCTGATCGCCCACAAGAATCGTTGTATTGGGGGCCGTTTTGGTCAGCAGACAGTGAGCAGCCGTAAGGACATGCCGATCGGTAACTGCAAACGAAGTTTAAAAACGATGTACTAAGGCCGAGGTTACCAAGTACGAGGATCATCTTACCAATCGTAGAACCACAGAATACCTGCTTCGTATTTACATCCACCAGTGCCGACATCATCGGGAATTCGTTTGCCTGCGTTTTGAAACCGTTCACGATGGTTGGCTACACTCAACAAAGGTAAGATGAAGATATTGAGATCATATTAGTATTAAGATCACATTCCTTCGTCAACTTCTCGACGAATAGTTACCGTTTTGCGACGTCCACAGTCACACGGGATCTTCACCGCCGTTATCTGACAACGGAACCGTCCACCGGAGGTAGCAGTACTGCCCAGCAAAGCCACCACCAGCGTATTGTACGTACTCTGCACGTCGAAGGTCGTCATTCCACAGCGATTGTCGGCATCGCCCAGATTTGGATCACCGCTCAGTGAGATCGAGAGCTTATCGTACGCACAGCCAACACTCGACGGCATATACATATCGTAACATTGCGCGTACAGATAGTGGCCAATCGGTGCGTTCACGGTGTACCGACACTTCGTGCCCGGCGCATAGTAGTTGGAAAAGTTGGGCGATTGTATGAAGCTCGTCTGACCGCTGGTGTAGGTGTACGTATAATCACACGAACCGTACTGCCCTGCGACGATTCCAACCAACGCCAGCAGTATCGTCCCGATCAGCACCACCATCTTGAAAACTTGGGGTTTGTCTCTTCACTTCGCGTGTCGTTACACATTCGATCGTACACGATCACTAAACGCTTTGATCAATGCAGTATTAGCATTATAAAGTCTCCAATCAGCCGCACTAACGCAATCGTAAACCCTTTCGATCAGCTCCGAACGTCAGCGTGGTGAAGGTGAGCCAACTGATCAAATAGCGACGAAGCCTCGATTGGGCCAGTATTGTTGTCATTGTTGAGCCAGTTCTCGCCGCTAGTCTGCGAGATGAGAGAATAGAACTTTCGGCTTCTTACAACAGCCACTCTCATTCATAGTACAGCGTGGTGGATTAGACATTCGCACGAAGCTTCAACTCCATTGTCACAAATGCGAAAAACATCTCACATACTCCATAATGTTCCACCAAAACAACAACATCTTACGGATGTTCGGCTATCGAAACATCGACGAAAAAACATCCAAATTGAAGCCAGCAAATTCATCCAATCATTCTCCCAAAAAAACACACCACCTATTGAGGTGAAATCAGTTAGCCTGTTCTGTTAGCCCGGGTTCCGAAAAACATATGTTTGAAAAATTACAAAATATACGACCATTGTTTGCCTATCTTCATCACCTCACACTGCATCGATCAGAGGGGCTGGTTGATGATACCATGCCTGCTGCGGATTGATGTGTTGTGCCAGTTAAGATAATAATTTGTCTTGTTTTACGTTTATCATTTACAACCCTTTCGGTACAGCTGTGTCCTCACCTTTTTCGGCGTGCGCGAAACGCCTCCCTATCCGTCAGTCCGTTCTACCGTTTGGCAATGCACGGAGGCATAGTTCTTATCGCGCTGGTTTTCGGCCTGTTGGCCGTCGCGTTCCCATTTGCGGGTGCCCAATTTAGTGGTTGCGATAGGCAGAAAACTTTCACGACCGGTGAAGTGTTCTACGTGGAGACGCCGAACTTTCCCAACTATTACGCGAAGGGCACTAACTGCCGCTGGCAGCTGACGGCCCCGGCCGGCAACACGTTCTACGTCAATTGCTATGATATCTATCTGGCAACGGTAAATAAAACCGCTTATCGCAGCACCCGTTTTCGTTATCATTTTTTTTTATTAAAACTTTCCAGTCAACCGGATGCAAGGAAGATCGTTTGGAGATATCCCTCCAAAATGATCCTACGCTCGCCTATGCCACCAAGTACTGTGGACAGAACACTTTCACGCTCCAGTCTACCGGCAATCGGGCGGTGTTTGCCTTGCGAACGACAACCACCTCCACGGGGGGACGGTTCCGGTGTCAAGTCGTGGCCCAAGCCGCTCCAAAATGCACTTGTGGATTGCGCCGCACATCGAAGATCGTCAATGGTGTCCCGACGCTGGTCAACGAGTTCCCGATGATGGCGGCTCTGGTGGATTCTGCATCACGCGCAGTCTTTTGCGGTGCTACCATCAGTGAGTTGCTGCAGTTGCTCGTCTCGTTGTAGGCACCAAATCAGATAACGTTGGTTTTATATGCTTCCAGTCTCGGAGTATCATGCGTTAACAGCCGTCCACTGCATGAGAGGACGCAGCATCCCAGCATCAGGGTTGCTGGTGGGTGATCACGATACAAAAGTCGGTACTGACACTAGCTACTCGGTGCTGATGCGCATCGCCTCCGTTACGAACCATCCGTCGTTCGTGTTCAGCCCTTCGCAGAACGATATAGCCATCGTGCGTACCGTAGATCGCATCATCTTCAACGCGGGCGTATTACCGGCCTGTCTACCATTCCGATTTTCCGGCTCCAACTTTGCGGGCTCCATTGTCGAAGCGACCGGCTGGGGTACGTTGGACTATGGGGCACAAGTCTCAACGGTTCTCCGGAAGGTGTCGCTTAACGTCATTACGCAGCCAGCCTGCCAAGCGGCCGTGGCCAACATTCTCCCATCGCATATATGCACCTTCACGCCCAACAAGGACTCGTGTCAGTACGATTCGGGCGGTCCACTCCTGTACACGTACGGTGGCTACGTGTATTTGGTCGGTATCATCAACTACGGTCAAGCCTGCGCCACTACCAAACCATCGATCAGCAGCCGAGTCACTTCCTACCTGTCGTGGATCCAAAGCATGACACCGGGCATCACCTACTGTACGCCATAAAAGGGAAAATCGAATGAAACTTCCGAATGTAATAAACATATTTGACATTGCAAATTAAGCAGCTGTTCGTTTGGAAATTTACTCGCCCACTACACGAACGGCACACAGCGGAAGGAAACGTTTGATCTTCGATCGCGCGGATGAATGTGTTTATGGTAATGAACTCGATGAAGCAAACGTTCATTCGTGTTTGCTTAAATAGATTCCGGCGCATGCTCACACGGCATGAAAGGGGTTTGTTTTGAACAGTGCGTCTTCTGCGCAAGGTGGTTTCCGTAAAACACCACTACCACCATGCAGCGACACATTTCATCTGATTTATGTGGGATTATATTCTTTGGGCAAAGTGTGGATAATGATAATTGAAGTCGATTTTTAAAGGATATAGTAGAATTTAAATCTAACTTTAAAAATGTTGTCACACATAAACTGTCCCGATGTTGGGCATTACGAGATCTTTTATTCATTTTTATTGCTTCACATAAAAAAATTACACATTAGGGCTCATTCAATTATTACGTAACGCTGAAAGACTGGGGGGGGGGGGGTGGTTATTCCAGCGTTACGATTTGTTACATAGGGGGGAATGGGGGATGTTACTTTTTGTTACGTAACATACAATAAGATTATACTTAGATTCCCACTTCATAATATATGTCACATATACCCATTGTCACATAACAAGCAACGTCGACTCGTTAAACCAGTATTGAGCTAGAAGAGCTCTAAATAGTCTAAGAATCCTCTTGCGTTTAAGCAATTGTAGCAAAAATTTTAAAATCTACGGGCATATATCCAAATTAATGTTCAAAATTATAAAATTATTGCCACGTGATGTATCAAAGATTTCCGCTATCTCAAAGAATTACAGTTTGCATCATACAGCAATTCATTATTTAATATCATTTAGTGCTCGGGCGCACATTCATGATACAATGATCAACTTTCAACAACTATAATGTGCTGCATCACAATTGGAACTTGTATGGCCGTGTTTGAAGTCAGCTAAAACCAGCTAAAATAGTTGATTTTAATGGTGCTGAATTTTACCATGCTTTTCAATTCAATGTAACCGTTTTTTATTTCCTGATCAAATGCAAACCATATAAGTAATGCAAACCATATATAAGTTCTATATACTCCCAGCTTCGTTCAACTGAAAATTATTCACTTAATCTACTTTACTAACAAATGTATTTGTGCTTTCCCCAATTTTTTTAGATTTGTGTTTTATTAAAAAAAATAAGCCAAAAAGGCGAATGAATAATGAGAATTAATAGAAGACAACTGCGCAAAAGAAAGGTTGCTAGATAAATAAGAAAGACATAGTACTGATAAATAATTTACGTACGAATTCTTTTTCTTTATAGATTACATCAATTCGTCATAGTACTGTGTAATGTAAACTCTCAAACGAGCTTCTTAAGCTTTTTAAATGGACGATTAGCGAATGAATCCTTCGTTTGGGATATGTGGTAAGTTGACAATTTTTGGGTTACGTAATAATTGAATGAGCCCTTAGTCCTTTGCTATTTCCATCCACGTCCATCCTGATAGTCTGTACACCACCAATAAACGCACCTCACCTCACTGACCAGCACAACCGTCTCGGCCGTTACGGTCAAGAATCGATGAACCCGGTACCGTTCGTGAACGGAAAAAAACCTACCGATCGTCGATCGCGACTCAGTCGGTCGCGAGTATTTGCGCATGCAAGATCACGGTAAATTTGTGTCAAAGTGCAAGTGTTTAAACATATTCTTTTTTTCGACCTCAGCAACAGTGGCTTCTGGTTGATGGTTTCCGGGGTAACAGATATCCGTTGATTCCACCATGACGAAAGCTGTAAATGCTGGCTGGAAGCTGGATAGTGATGAAAGAGGTACGAAAAGGGATTTTTGTCTGCAAAAGGAAAAAAGCACCACTCTTCTGGACCACCGTAACCAGGTGTGTCGGGTTGGGTGGTTCCAATCGTGCGTTTTGTTACACAATTTTTGCCCATCCACAAAGCGCGTCATGTGAGGGACTACAGCGATTTCGCAATTTTCGCCATTTTTCGTACCGTACGGTTACGGTCAGGTTTTTGTGCCGTATTGCGTGCTTGTCGTATTTTTAAACCCACCCAAAGCCGGTGATGAAGTGACCGTCGATGCGGCCGATGCGGGAAAAACTAAGGAAAAACACAACACAACACTGCACGTGTATTTGTGCGATCGGTGCAATATCTCGGCTTTACAGCTGTGCTGTAAGAACGTCTGTCGAATACTACACGCTGACCGTGAAATTCGGAACATTTGTAACAGGGCAGAAAAATAAAGTAAAGCCTATCGGCGGTGATGTAAAGTTTGTTTGGATAGCATGTTTTCTCTATCAATCACCGTGGCTGTGTAGTGAACTTGAATGCCGAATATTATAGTTCAGCATATTGCAATAGTGATGAAGTGATATGCGATGTATTTATTTCATACATCAAGTTGTGAACTATAATTATTACAGACAGGAAATTTCAATATTATAGTGAGAAGAACTTTGAGTAATGACAGTGCGTGTGAATGGTGTACGCAAAGTACTTGGAAAAATTAAACGTTATTCAAGGCAATGAAAAAACTCTACTAGAAATTCAAGTAATTTGCTTAATTTTATTAATTTCAGTTTTATTCGACAACATCTGGGAACATTTCCAAATAATTTGGAGCATAATGTAACATCAAATAGCATGCTGAAAATCTATAACTTATGAAGTATTCTCCTGAATCCATCCTAAACGAATCCTTTTAAGCATACATGACTAGAAGGGGTAATGCATTTGCTATGTTTTTGAAGGAAAATACATTAAAACTGCCATTATTTACCAAATTCGGAAAATGTACAAAATAATGAATTTGTTCAACTTCTACTAAACTGTTCGAAAACAAACTGCTCTTAACTTAACAGAAAACTGCTGACCAAATGCTGTTTGGATGGAATCTCTTTTTTTGCTGCTGCTGCAATATGAAATGTTTTAAAACATTTTAGAAAAAATCTACCAAAGAATTAGCTTTAGATAAACTTAAAACAGTGGTTATAAGTTTGGTTTGGATTGGACTTGGCGTTGAGTCTCCTGCCAATATATGGCGTATAGCGCTTACTTATTAGCGTTTAGTAAATGGGTTAATGAGTTCATTTGTTTTATTGTACTTCATCAACATTTACTCACTCCAGCTCCTGTCGTGGCCGTTGCATTTATAAAACCGGCGTTCATATTGATTTGTTTGGCGTTATTCGTTAGATGCCGTGTTAATTAGCATTTAAATAAGGCCGTGGGTCCTCCTGTAGGTATATGTAAAATTAATTAAAATTGGAAAATGAAAACAAAAATATTTTAAACATTCTTCGGTGAGCTTATGGAATTACTTACACAATCAGGATATCAAACATCATGTATGTGGGACATCATTTTTGGTCAATGTTCGTCCAACGACGACATAAACAATTCAACATAAGTCCATCATGATACTCAAAAATTCAAAATTGTTTTTTAAAAATTATTTTATTTTATCATATCAATCATCAATATCCTTTTTGAATGAAGATTATTTTTTATTATTTTTGAATGAAAATCGTGATACTTTCTTGATTTTTTTTTATTATTTCTATTATTGTAATGTTTGCAAACATTGCTAGTACATTTCCTATCATTATCTTAAGCGATATATGCAGAATTGTCGACATGTCGATTGTGACCCTGCAGAAAATTTCACTTAATCGTGTTTGGCACCAAATGCCTTAAGGAATTGAATGATTAATAATTTTACAACATAAACCACCCCAGAAAGAACACGTAATAACATTACCATACAATAATGGCTCATTAACCAAGTAAACAAACCCCCACCCTCATCAGTGAATGATATATTCAATTCAAAGATTCTTCATCAGTGAATGATATATTCAATGGAAATCATTAGTACGAAACGTAACTGGTTGATGGCACGCTTTCATCAACCGCGGAACTATTCCTTTCATTCCAGACTCCAATCAAAACCCCAATGCCACCGTCAAAATTCAATAATTACCGCGAGTGATAAATTCGATTTACACTAAATGCGTCTCGCCATACTTTACGTGTGGGCCCGCCAAGGGAACCGTACCATCTTTTCCTTCTGCGCGATGCTCACGCAGGTGACGATGCACGCTAGTGCCCGCAATCAGTACGTACCCGTACCGTGGTTGTAACTCACTCACCGAGCATCCCGAAAACGATGATGTTCTCCAGAGGGCACGTTTTACCTTAATTGAAGGGCATGGAAAACTTTGGTCCCCCACCACCTTTATTTGGTGGTCGCACACCCACAGCACCCACGCGAACACGCGCCCTTTTGCTAGCTAGTGTATCTAATGGCACTAGTCCCGCCTAAATTACCGCCATTGGGTGCCCTCTCGGTCCCATCCGTGGCCGTGGACAGAGGCGAACGACTCTCAATTCCCGCGGGTGCAATAAATAGCGAACGTCGAGGAAATTATCCTCCATTTTGCTGCGAAACCGGGCGCGCTCTCGTAAATCCGCCGACAGGAAGGCGAATAAATCTTGATATACCGGGCAGGATGTGGATATGAGTGGAGTAATAAAGGAGTTTATGGGGGCAGCGGAGTGGGCATGTGGTCCGAGGCTCTTAATCTACCCGGAAGTGTGCTGGGGTGTTTTTTTGGGGAGGGACTGCTCGGGGTAGTGTGTATTACGAGCGAATAATTGTGCATAATTGCTTGCTCGATTCATGCCATTCTGGGAGTGAGCAATGGATCGCATTCTCGGAAAAGGGCTTACCGTTACCGTTTGCTCGTTTCACGGTCACCAGGGGTGTTCTAATTCCCCGGAAGAGGGTTCCGAATTCCATAGCTTCCGTTTCTTTTCCTCTATTTTTTTTTGTTCAAACTACTCAAGCGACTCTAATAGAGTTAGAACAAGTCATTTGCGAGCCTCACCAAATGACACCGATAATTTCACCGCAGACTCAAGGAAAGCTCTGCCACTCTTCACTCGGATTTGCTTCTTAATTTCCTCGCTTGCCTAAAAACATTCCCATCGAGCACAACATCTTGGTCAGCTCACTCCCCAATATCTAACCATTTCCCCCCAAGAGAATGAAGATTGCAACGAGGAAAGAGATAAAAAAAAATCAAGATCATAAATATACGCTACCACACGCCATTAAATCTTGCCCCACATGGCATCGTCTCACTCAGAATCAAAGTCCGCTTCCCTATGGCTGCGGGTTCTATCCCCCCATTGGCAAGGGTTACCAGTGAACGAGCTGTCCCGCAGATGAAAGAAAACGGGATCTGCTACGAGTACGACTTTCCACCCTCCCCCCAAAAAAGGGACGACGAATGGGCTCCAGGAAAGCCACTCCGGAACGTCGTATACTAGAGCAAGAGAGCGAACATAAATTATGCACAAGCTTCGGAATTACACTCGCAAGTACACCGGGGGCTGGATTTTAAATAATTTAAGCAAGCTTTTCCACCCAACATTCTCCGACCTCCCCGGAAACAATGAGTGCTGTGCGCTTCGTGTTCATTGTATTTACCGCCGCGCCGGGGAAGTATCTCATGCCTCGACGGTATTCGTAGTGCGAGGGAAAATGGAATGTTTCCCTCCACCTTTTCCCCTTCCCCAACGGGCAACCCGTTTTCACTCGTCCGTCCCGAAAGTTTCATCAAAGCGCGCGAAAAGTCATAAGAAGCTCATTTAATAAGTTTCGTACCCATAAATCCGAATGTTAACGAGGCCCAAAAATGCTTCCCCAGAAAACTCTCACCTGAGCACGGATGGAAGCGGAAACGATTGTCATAATCTTCAAACTGGCAAAGCCCCACCAGGAACACACAAAAAGGGGTATAGTGGCATGACAGGGTGCCGGAATCGTTATGAGTTTTTGCACAAAAATTACCACTTTTAAAACAGACACGTCCCACATCCTGGCGCTGGAAAATGCTTCCTCCCTCCCCTTCGTAGCACCTACGTCATCCACGGTCGGGCGATTCCACTTGCGCTAGTTAACGCCGCGGCTTCCCCGTTCTGGTACAGTGCGCCCTTTACAAGGCACGATGGCAAACTCTCATTCCGTGCCGCTAAAGGTATGAGGTTGTTAAAATCGTAAAAAAGATTGTCAAAGAATGTAAGCAGCGCGACAATCGTTCCCTTTAAACGCTTTAAGCATTCTCGGGAAAATTGATACAATGAGATGCGTTGGTGTGCAGGATGGTTGTAGTGCTTTTAAAGCAAAAAAAAAACAAGAGTTTCGGTTTTCAGTAAACATTTTTTAAACCCCCGCTCATTGTATGTAAGAAATTGCAGTACGGAAAAAAGGGTCGTTCTGATTCCAAAAAATAGACAAATTTTGTATTATCTTACCAAAACACGACAAAATCAGCAAAGATTTTCTAAGAATGATTTATTTTCCATCGCGCTGCAGATTGTTGATCCTTTTCTTTGCTTCAATTTTATCAATGGCTGCAAATACCATGAAAGTATTCTACAATAAATAAATAAAAATAAAACTTCACTATTCTTTCACAATTTTATTGTGCACAGCAAGTAAAAGGCAATTCGGCAATTTATTTAATATCAAATAAATTAAATAAATAAATACAAGGCTAATTAAAGCGAGAAACGTCACCAAAATATGGGTGACGCTCTTGTACATTTAGTATAAAATAATTTATTTGCATTTTTGATACGATATTAATAGAACAAGCTTCTTAGTGTAAAGTAATCATAAACCACAAAACAGTAATTTTTTATACCGCTACATATAGGTATTTATATATTTAATTGATATATATTATATAGGTATTTATATACATATTACATATTGAATATTTAGGACAATGGCAAATCGGGAATTAATCTCATCATCAAATAAATTAAACAAAACATTACGGGGCAAATTAAAGCGAGAAACGTCACCAAAATATGGGTGACGCTCTGGTGCATTTAGTTTTAATATTAATAGAAAAAGCTACTAAATGTAAAGTGATCATGAACTACAAAACTGTAATATTTTATATCTCTACAGAGAAGAATTTATATATTTAAAATATTCATATTATATAGATATTTATATATCTTACATATTTAATATTTAAGCCAATGGCAATACGGCAATAAATTGCTTCATCAAATAAATTAAATAAATAAGTAAAAGACAAATTAAAGCGAGTCACGTCACCAAAATATGGACGACGCTCTAGTGAATTTAATATAAAATAATCCTTTGTATTTTGAAACAATATTATTAGAATAAGCTACTTAGTGTAAAGTGATCATGAACTAAAAAACAATATTTTTTTAGCCCTCTACGGATAGGTATTTGATTTCTTTAAAAAATTAATTATTTTCTACTTTATTATCGCACGACATTAACATAATCTCTCCTCAAAATTGATGTTTTTCTTTGTTTAACATTTTTTGTCAGTTGTTCATTACATAACTTTCGATAATTTACCTTTTTTAGCAAAAACCATTTTTTTCCGGTTTTTAATAATCCTTTCATGGAAGTTTTCTATTCATTTCTATTGATTTGTTTAAAACAACACTAAATTGGTTAACTAAATATTCCTGTTTAGTATACAGTGAATTGATTTATTTCGAAAATGACAGTGATTTGTTTTCCATTAATACATTCAACGGTAGTTTCATAAGCGAATAATAACCAATTAAAACTTGCTTTTACATCAGTTGGAGAAACAAAACCCTTCAAATCCCTTAACCTGGCAGAAAATCCTCATCAAATGAATTACACTTTTAAGTTATGTTTCCAGCCAAAATTATGCACCTCAAGCAGACAAAAAAGAAACACCAAGAAATACAATTTAATCAAAACAATATTCCTCATACAAAATAAGACACACCAAATCACAGCTGTGCCGGCGATCTGTACCAGCACCAGAAAAAGAACCACCTGTATCGCACAATCTCCCCGAGACCAGAAAGAAGGGACTGCAACGGCATGATGCTACTTGTTTCTCTTATCGTCTTTATTTCAAATTTATTCTCAATTTATTTCCCTTCGCTCGGTGTGCTCGGTGTACGCGAAACATTCATATCGGACAAGTTCCGTCTCTGCTGCCTTGGTGTACCCTTCCTTTCGCGCCGGCACAGGATGCTACAGGAATTGGAATTATAAATATTTTATTCTCATTCCTTTGCCTTTGCATGCGCCACCACCACCACTTCCACTGACCCGCATGGACAGCGTGCTACATCGAGGTGGACGACGATGAAGCGTACGAGCACGATACCGTTGCCCCGTCGGATGAGAACGATTCCAAAAATGATGACCCGGACCAGGGATGGACGCAGTGGAGTAATTTACCGGATCATATTCTCGAGCGCATCTTCTCCCATCTCACCATCAAGGAGCGGTACTACGCGAGCCTGGTACGACCGATAATCCCTCGCGTGTCTCTCTACTACAGATGATGATGATGATGATGATGACGATAATAACAATGATTACCTGGCTCGCGCTGGCCGAACCATTGCCCACACCATTCGGTGATGGTGTTTGCGCGACCGATTGATTAATTGTACACTCACGGTTTTCTCTCGCCTCGACAGACCTGCTACGGGTGGTACAGGGCGTTCTATCTGCCGCACGTGTGGTCTAACTTTCTGGTGGAAGATGCGACGCTCGGCCGGATGAGGTACAACTACTACTCCGGCTGGCAGCCCGTGCTCGACCACTCACGGCTCCAGAGCTGCCTGCTGTCCGTGGGCCATCTGATACGCGGACTTGACTTCCGGCCGCAAGTCAGCTTCAACAACATGTTCCAGTTCATGTCGCTCATCTCGTGGGCGATGGAGCAGAACGCCCGGGCCAGCGGGTGTCCGCGCGAATGGGTCGGCTGCGGTTCGCGGATCCGCGCGCTCAATTACCTGTTCCCGTGCAATATGGCCCTCAGCGAGGATCCCGAGTCAATCAAGCTGTTCGGCACGGGCGGTCAGCTGCTGGCCGCACTCAAGCGGCTCATGCTTTGCCTCACCAATCTGCAGTCGCTCTCGCTGGTCGATCTCATACTGGAGCGGTACGAAGCGAACCATCTGCTGGACGAGGTGCTCGAGTCGTGCTGTCTGGTGCTGCGCCGTCTCTGCCTCGTCAACGTTACCTCCCTGCACTGTCCCATCATGCACATCGGACTGTTTCTCAATCTACAGGTGAGTGATGACGTCTCCTAACTAAATTATCTTCCCATCCCAGCCCCTTTCGGGAGGTTCGTTTCCGGGGCCACAAGGTGAAAACTGATACCAATCACCACGACACACGGCATCGTTTGCCTTCGTTGGTCCGGGGCTTTCCCACCAGAAAACCCACGTTGAAAACGTGAAGCTCATCCTGGAAGGATCGCCCCAGCCCCAAGGATGTATTGTCAACGAATCGTTTTTCATCCCCCTGTCCAAACAATGCTGATTCACCGTTCGGAACCGTTGGTCAGCTGCAGAGCCTTAGAGCCTCAGAGCGGACGTTCCACGTGCCAACACACCATTGGCTAATTCCATTACTTTATGATTGTGTGCCACAGTCTAGGCCGCAAAAGCGAAAAACCAAACCCAAACTCACTATCTCACTTTTCATCATCAATTTCATGCCCGCTTTAACAAGGACACTGGAACATTAGAGCAAAAGGATCACAACCGGACCGGGCCACCCCCGGGGTTCTGGTTCTGAAGGATCTCATCCTTCCTGGTGTGCGGCGTTGCTGCCTTGCAGGCGCTTTAAGCCCAAGACCAATTTGCATAACCGTTCAATTTGTAACTCGTTCCGTGTTCCCGAAAACCACCCATGAAAATGCACTATAAATTGTGTATGTGTGTGTGTGGGAGTCTGTTTGTTCGTGTGGCCAAGAAAATTGACTCACCCAACCGGGAACTTATTATTGACTCACACACACTAGGCCATTCCACTGGGTGACAGATATTTAATAACCGAAAACGATTAATCACCCTTGTCATCGTCCCGTCCCGTTCCGTGTCCGTTTCCTTCATCCGGTCGGTCCATTCTTCTCCTCTTTCCGCACGCGCACCGCGTCCAGATACTGGAAGTCTCGCCGCAGAACGTTGACGACGACGTGCTGACGCTGTTGGCCGACTCCAAGGTGAAACATCTCACCCTGCTGCAGAACCGCTACACACCGCCCGCCCTTGCCATCAGTCCGTGCTCCGCGAAGGCCTGGCTGACGGTTCGGCGGGATAACCCGAAGCTGCGTGTTCACCTGCGCGTCGAGTCCACCACCAACGCGGTGATACTGCTGCAGCCCGAGGCACCGGTCGCCAGCATGATTTATCAGACGCCCAAAACAATGGTAACTATAGCCGTGGCCGTGTTACGTGCCGGTGTCCTGTCGCTTGTACCGCATGATGCTTCGCGTGTGTCATTGTTCCGGTATGGTCAATATGTCCGTCTGGCTGATTGTTTGACAGCACACAACGTGTATGCACACATGCATGAGCTGTGCTAAAATGGAAGCAAAAAGGGAAGCAAATTGTTTAGCAACAGCTCGACAACAACCCGATCAAATGGTGACAAGAGCAAGTTTTTCTACTCACATCTTCATTAAAGGTTTCGAAATTAATTTCTTGCTTGAAAAGCGTTAAAAGTGTTGTTATAACAGTTGTTTTTTTAGTTGCAATTAACGTAGGATTACTTACTAACCATTGCATTTTTCAAAAAGTTAACCTAAATACCTTCACACCACAACACTTTATTTTCCTAGTACTACAGTGTGTAACATAAATATACGAGCTATTTAAAAACACTAACCATACAGAGTGGTATTAACTAGTTAAATGCGAGTTTGAAATGCAAATATCTTAATAACTGCATGATAGGGGTACCGAATATTCGTAAAAACTTTACAAAACAGTAGTATACGATGCCTTCAAAAAAATTAAAATATAAAAAATGTAATAACCATGAGAAGGATTAAATTTAGTAATCACTAAATTGAACACGTGATACCTATTCAGTTATGGCGGTTGAGTATTGTTATTATTTTATTTAATCATATTGATTGCCTCGCGGGCTGTGCAATGGTAAAAAATTAAAAAATCTAAAATATCCCTAAACTAAAACCCTAAACGAAAAGAAGAAATTAAAAAAAACTACAGGAGCAAGTGAGTACAACTAAACCAGAAAAACAAAAAGAAAGGGAACAAATAGAAGAGGAAATGGACAAGCCACAAAACAGAGCAAATAAAGCGAGAAGATAAAAGAGAAAGAGAGAAGTAAACAGGAAGATAGCTTATTAGAAACAGAGGATAACAGACGAGAGCGAAATGAAGACAGGGAGATGCCATAGTCAAAATAGGTGGAAAAAACATTGAACTGCCAAAAACACACTAAAAGCGGGTCATTACAATCAAATAGCGTTCGGAGCGCTGGAACAATTAGCGGAGGGAGTAAAGTATTTTGTGTTTCAATCATCCCGTATCGTATCATAGTCGTTTGCGCGATTCAGTAAGTAGGGCTCGTCATATACTATTTATTGTAAAACCCTGTAATTGCCACCAAATTTCAATTCTCAAAAACGAATTTTTATATCCCTTCTCTTGTACCCTACAATATGTAAAACGATGGCCAATGCTCCATTCACTAAATTGTGCACGCAATTCTATATTCAGTGCGGCGGAAGTTATTTTTCGTGTTTCACTATCAACCTTTTCGTTTATCTTATTCGTGCTGGCGTCTCAGTAAGCTGTGCTCGCCATGGGCGCAATGCTATTGTGAGACTCTTTCAATCAATAGTTGATTTTAATTTTAAAATGTACAATAAATGTCATCACATTTTCAAGAATGTCACGATAAAAACGCACCATTTATTCTCTTTAACTAAACGTTGAACAATTTTAAATATTTACAACGCAAACATATTTGAATTATGGTTGGAATCAGCTATTTTCCCGCAAATCTATTTACTTTCACAAACAATACGACCACATCATTCTTCATGAATTGAAAAAAGCACTTCAAACTTCATGGTAAAATCGATATGTAAAACATTTACATAATATTTATGTCTCCTATGAACAAATTTATTAAAACAAATACAGCTCTGCATGGTGTTTATTAGCAATATTTACCAATGGCATTCACATTTGCAGCACTGCCCGACAACTTGTGGGTAGAATTACAGCGTAAGCCACTCGTTCCATAGCTATTTTATGTAAAGTAAACCACTGCTGGAACTAGAACCTTGGGCAGTTTGGGGAAAAAGCACAAATGTACCCATGCCCGTGCACACGTTCTCCCCAAGCAAAAGCAAAAAGTATTCGAGTGCTAGGCAAATAATACTAACCGCACCACAACCGCAACGCCACACCGGCTAAAAGGTAAACAGCCATAACAAGCGCAAACATCGCCTCACGTCGTACAGACCGACCCGAACGATTGCTATAAATTATGTCTTCCCCTTCCAGTGTGGCACTGTACCGGATATGGGCAGCTTACAAACTAACACGACTATGTTACATGCGCTTGTTTTGGGGGAGAAATATGGAAAAGCTCAAATAAAAACTTCATGGCAAATACAGTGGCCATACTCCGGAATGTGGAAAACCCCTTTTTCCCGAGATGGAGTGTTAATTAAGTTTTGGGTTTGATAGTTTGTTGATTATTCTTATTCATATGCATAAAGGATTTGGCAGCCCAATTCCCACTCTATCGCTATCTCTGTCGCCCAGCTTTTGCTGAATAAATGCCATATGCGCGCAACGAACACACCGGACAATCAGATGCAACACAATGGAACATGCATGCAACAAGCGCAACAGTCGGAACCGATCGCCGTACGTTTATCGTGATGGTTTTCATGCAGAAATCTCTAATCTCTTGCAGATTACTTCGGACCAGCTGGTAGCGGCCGTTGATGCTTACAAGTACACGCTAACCGTATACGGGCACGAACAGCTACCGGCGATGGAGTCACCACTGGACGGCGAGTTCCAGGAACGTCCGGATAGTCTGCTGGTACTGCTCGCACGCTCCTGCCCGGGACTGAATGCACTGGTAAGGGCATTAGACGTTTGAAACCTTCACAATTGTTGCCACTTTATCCGCTCCTCCTGTTTTTTTTTCGATCCAACAGATGGTACGCGAGTGCATCTCAACCGCCACAATTCTATTGATTGCTAAATCGGCCCAAAATCTGCGCCATCTCTACGTCAACCGGGCACAGGTCAGATTGGGCTGCGATTGGCCCCGCAGTCCCGACTGGACGGACGAGTTCTACGAATGGTTGCAAAGCACGGCCGGCTCGCTGGAAGCTACCGAGCGCGAGGTGTCCCGCATACTGGACCACCCGTACTGGCATCTGCTATCCGTGGAACAGTTCCAGATGGCTTCACTGATGCGACATGTAGCCTTTTGAGGTTCATCGTTTCCATCGTTTGCCAAACCGTCCTACCGCAATGCACGCTGGGTGCTGGACACTCGCTTGCCGCCATCGTAAAATGAAGAGAGATAGAGAGAAAAAAAAAGTCACGAAAAATTACCAACCCTGTTACACTGGACCACAGTCAATGTCGGGGGGGAGGGTAGCAAAAGGAGTTTTTAATTAAGCAAAAATAATTGAACAATTTTTCTTCCACCACGGATCGAAGAATGGACCGGGCGCACTGGAAAGGGAGAAATTATATTATCAGCGTTAAATAATTATGCTGTGAAACTTTTTTCCCGCCAGCCAACCGACACTTCCACACGATCGAAACCGGTACAAGCATGCGGATGTCCTGCGGGTCTTTTTGAAAAGCGCATGCAAAAAAAAAAAACCAACCATCGGTCAAACATTAGTCACACACTGCGGTACTGTCGATGAAGTGCTGAAGGAAAACTCTTCAAACACACACTCACACACACACACACACACATAAAAACGATGGCCGGCCAGTACCGAAAGGTCGGTTGTTGGTGGAGTCGATGGTGGAAATTATACCGAAACTTTGCCGGCTTCATTATTCACGACACTTGCCACCTGCTGGCGTACCCACCCCGTAGGGGGGGCGAAACGATACACGCAAGAATATTAAAGCAAGGTGCAATGAAAAATGCATTCATGTCGGCAAACTTTTCGATGGTGCAAACAACATCGGTTCCGTACAAGAAGGATTCGTTAGGAAGCTTCCTTGCATCTAGCGCGTGTCACACACCGGAAACAACGTTCACCTTACCCATCCCGAGCAAAAGGAAAAGCGGAAAACCCACACTCCCACAAAACACAAACACACACAAATGGGGAAAGATTTTCGCCGTTAGTAAAACTTTACCATTTTCGGTGGGTCAAATTCGTCAGCACCCGGGACGACACCACCGACAGGGGAAACTAATTGCTAACTATTCAATAAAATTTTACCATCACAAACCAAGGGGTAGCGCTGGGGGATGTTGTGATTGTACGGGCTGAACTTTCTCACTAGCACCTTAAATGACGCGGAAAACGACTAATGTTGATGACGATAATGGAGACGATGATGAAGAAGCGGGAAGAGAATAAGATTTTTTTCTCAATTGTTAAAGTTGAAACGGGGGAGGAACGCCTTCAATTTGTGGGTCACTTTTTAAGAGGTTAGGTCAAGCGTTGAGCAGTCTACTTTAACGTATCTGTGAGTTGACGTTTGGTCATTAGTAATCGTAGTAGGTATCTGACAGCCAAACTAGTCAATTACTGTGAAAAGGAGGAGAAATATTAGAATTTATTGTACATTCTAAAATAATGTGGTATTTACTTCGAATCAATAAACTAACAAATACAATAATTTACAGTGTTTCTTAACCCAACTCCAAACTGTCACCATGAATCTCAACACCGTCACTTTTTTTCGATCGTGTTGAGATTCTTGGTGAAATTTTACTTACACAAAAAAACGTATTTGTTCAAAGTTTTTCTTAAATAATGTTCTATAGAATTTCTCGAAAAAATGTGTTTCAATTAAGTTTTACTTTTTAGCTGGTGTTCTTTATAACATTTACTAGTACTTGATAAGAGTTTTCATATTGTAATTGATTTCGATTTGTTTTTCAGGGACAAATTATTGAAACATTTTATTAAAAAATTTCTTTTATAAGTTGAAATTACTGTAACTTTGGAACAAACTGATATGCCACGATTGCTGGCTCATCAAGACTTATGCTTAGTGAAGGGGGTTTTTATTGTTTGTCACATTTTCTTGCAGCTCAAATTTTGAAGAATTACAGATAAACATTTCTGATCAATATACCGACAAATAACGAAGTGACAGGCTCGTCAAGCGCCCTTGTTCAAGGCTCAATTGCATCGTTTTGACATTTCCCGAAGACCTGCGAACCGATGGATTGGTTTTATCGATGAAATTTACACCAAATATTTTTAACACAATTGTCTCGTACATGTCATAGCATTTTAATGTTAAATTTATGTCACTTTACTTTGAGCCTTTACCAGGTGACTTGTTCGGTTGTTTTATAAACAAGTAATTTTAAATTTCATCACATCTTTTTGTTAATTCGCTAGGGTTAACTGTAGACTTATTATTCACAGTGCTCTGGAAAAATGCCTGCATTAACATATTTTTTGGGTTTTTAAATATACCCTTTCACATACTCTTTCATGAAAACTCGTACAATTCAATGTTTCATATAGTTTTTCCAGATACCAGTCACAAAACTGGTTAATTGTTTGAGCTTTTAATCTACTCTTCACGAAGCCAATTCATTCAATATTTCCTAGTTAAAGCAATATAAAAATACCTTCAATAAATCAAGAAACCAACTAAAGTGTTATGGACACACGTGCAGATAATGGAATCCATTTTTCTCTGGTGGATTATTCAACGGACACTACAATTTTTGGTGATGTATCTCAAACCAGAAAGTCTGTATTAAACGACTTGTTTACATCCCGTTTGATCACACCATCAAAAACATATTCATTTTATGGACGTGTTTTGGCTTCTATCATGATCAGAAAAATTCAGATTTTTGACTTCATTTTTTAAAATAATCGAAATTCAAGAAAATTCTACGTGCCAATCCATTGAGTGGATATTTATATTTTTTTTTTATATATTTTATTTATTAGAGGAGTTTTTTTTAAATGCTCAATTTTTAACGAAGCAGCCGAGGTTGATCACATAATTATTCGGTTTAACAACGACAGGAAAAAGTATTGTATTCATGAATAGTACTCTAAATATTTTTTTGTAACTGTTTGTTATTTATATATGATAATGCTCATACTATATACTTAGAACAAACATTATTATTTAAACCAGTTTCACTACAGATCAAACACGAGATTGTCTAATTTACACGACAAACTAAACAATTCTATTTACTCCTGTATGTAACCCCAGCCTAAGATAACAGATCTATTTTTATTGCATGTTGAAGTAAGGGCCGAAATGCTCACCATTGTGCGTGTGGAATAAAATCTGTTTCATGTTTACACTTGCAAGCATTCGCTTCAAATTACTTCCTTTCAACCGTACTTTCCCACCGATAAATTGATCGTGCCACCAGTCACACCTACCCCTGCGCTTTGATATCACGCTTGATCAAATACCCGCTACAGTGGTTCCGCAGCACTGTCTATTTGCATGATTAATAAAGCAACGATTGATTGAACAGTGTGTATATGCAATGAGCACTGTTTTTTTTTTTTATTGTTGTTGTCCGCTCATCTGAAGCAAAAGACGTATTGCGTGAGGAAAGAATCCGCATCACGAAATGTTAACGAGTGCGTAAGTACTGAGTCACTTATCAGTATTAGGTGCTCATCAAATTTTCACACATCAATACCTTCCCACAGTGATCCAGCGAGTGGAACGTGTGTTATCGACGTCTTCATGAATCATTGCTGTTCCGTTCCCATTGAACCGGAGTAAGTTCGTTCCCGCACTCCCATCCTTATAGCAGAGTAAGTTCGTTCCCGCACTCCCATCCTTATAGCAGAGTAAGTTCGTTCCCGCACTCCCATCCTTAAAAGTGTTCCCATCCCTATAGTGTGCCCATCCCTAAAGCGTGCCCATCACTACCGCGTCCCGATGACGTTCAAGAGTATATAAGTGACAGAGAGAATAGATGGGTCCTTCGATTAAGATAGAGCTACAACTCACCCTGCCGGAGTTGTAATCATACATTGGTCCTTCGAAAAAGTGTAGCTTCAACTCACCCTGCCGGAGTTGAAGTAGAATAATTTGAAAATAAAGAACCCGAACATTTGGTCCGTCCGAACCGGATAGTACAGTGAATTGTGTGTGAAAAATGGATTCAAAGCTTCCTCCAAGCGGCACGCCGCGTGCAACCCGTACGCGTCGCGTAACCAGTTCCTTGCGGACAACCCGTACTCCGCAAACAACCCGTACTTCACGGATATCCCGTACACCGCGGACATCCCGTACTCCGCAAACATCCCCTACACCGCGGACAACCCGCACGTCGCTGACGCCTCCCATGCAGCAGATGGCCGCAACCCAGCAGTCATCCCACCTTTCACCAGCAGATCCTCCTGTGAATATGTTCCAACCATTGGAAGCAAAAACCCCGCCAGTGAAAGTGTCCCCTGAAGTGGAAGCTAGCAGCCACATGTGTGACTTGGCTTTCCAAGAATTGGTTCGTGTTAAACGCCTTGCGCAGAACAATGCCTTGACGTCGGCGCAGTGTAAAGTTTTTCGCAGTAAGATTCAAGCGTCGTATGATGAACACGCGAAACACTACAACGTTTTGGTGAAACATGTTAGTGTGAGTGAGCGCACGCCTTATGAACAAAGTTTCCGAGAATTTAGAGCGATCCACGAGGAAGCTTCGTTAGTGTTGGAATGTGCGGAAGAAAACATTATCGAAGAAAAGCTTTTGAAAGCAAATATTCCCGTGCCTACACCACCTCCTGTGGTTGTCCATACCCCGCTTCCGAAACCTATTCCTTCCTTTAGTGGAAAATATGAAGAGTGGCAACGTTTTAAAACCATTTTTAAGGACGTTGTAGACAAATCCCATGAAAGTGCACGTATGAAATTGTACCATTTGGAGAAAGCATTATGTGGTGAAGCTGCTAAGATAATAGACGAAAGAACGTTGAACGAAGGGAACTATGAGCGAGCCTGGAAACTATTGAGTGACCGTTACGACAACAAAAGGCGTCTCATAGACATACACATAAGTGGGTTATTGAACTTAAAAAAGCAAAATCGCGAAAACCATGAGGATCTCCGATTGTTGGTGGAAACAGTGGAAAGTCACATCGATAATTTGAAATATCTTGGTGAAGATTTTAACGGACTTGCGCGATCGATAGTAGTGTTCCTCATTTCTCAAGCGCTTAATATAGAAACCAAGAAACTTTGGGAAGCCACCATTTCCAAAGACGAGTTACCTTGCTATGACAAAACCATCCAATTCCTTAAAGATCGAGATTCAGTGCTTGAGAGATGTATAGAAAAGAACAGTGTAGTGACATCTCAATCCACGAGCGGGAAAGCAACACTTCAACCACCACAAAAGCATCTAAAGACAAAAACCTATACGCTATCGGCTAGCGTCCACCAAAAATGTGAAATATGTGAAGGTGCTCACCGAAATATTCAGTGTCCCGAACTAAACAAGTTGAATCCTGTGGAAAGAAGCGAACGTATCCGAGCGGCAGGCATTTGCTTTAATTGTCTTCGTAAAGGGCACCGCTCCAGAGAGTGCCCGTCTGATAAAACCTGCCAAAAATGCAATCGTCGACATCATACGCTTCTTCATCATGAAAGTGTTCATAATGTTCCTGCTGGTCCTAGTGCATCCGCTGATAACCGTACGACGATCCCTACCGAACAACCTAAACCCTTCAATTGTTCATCGAGTTTTGCAAACTCGTCCAGAACCGTGTTGCTGCTTACTGCTATGGTGCAAGTGTACGATAAATGGCATGTACCACATCCTTGCCGTGTCTTATTGGATAGTGGATCACAAGTGAATTTCGTCTCCGAAGAGCTTGTTAATCGGCTTCAGCTGCCAATGAAGCCTGCGAACGTTTGTATTACGGGTATCAATGCCATCCGCACCATGGCACGCGACAAGATTGAACTGAAACTTAAATCTCGAATTTCTGAGTTTGCAGTGAACCTGGAATGTTTGGTGGCACCGAAAGTGACTAGTATAATTCCGTCTTCCCATGTGAACATCGACCTTTCGAGCCTTCCCAACGGAATTATTTTAGCTGATCCCTTATTTTACCAACCGCAAAGAGTGGATGTGTTGATAGGTGCAGAGCTCTTTTTTGAAATCATCAAGGAAACTCAATTACAACTTGCTCCCAACATGCCGGTTTTACGAGAGACTCATTTTGGATGGGTAGTAGCCGGATCCATCGCCGAGCCATTTGCCACCAACATGTCGTTGCAGCATTCATATAAAGCATCCGTGGAAGACGTCGAAGATATGATGCAACAATTTTGGCAAATTGAGGAAGTGCCCAACGTTCCTAAGTTATCAAAAGAAGAGATAGCCTGTGAGGCTCATTTCTTGTCTACCTACAAACGAGACAAGGACGGCAGGTTCATCGTCAGGCTGCCGTTCAAAGAAAATGTTCCTCAATTGAACAGCTGTCGTAGCGTGGCACTCAAGCGTTTTTTTATGTTGGAGAAACGTCTTGTCCGTAATCCAGATTTACGTGCACAGTATACCGACTTTCTTCGAGAATATGAACTCCTGGACCATTGCCGTGAAATCACCGAATCTAATGATCATCCAAACCAAGCTGCGTACTACCTACCGCACCATGCGGTTTTACGACCATCGAGTACGAGCACAAAATGCAGAGTCGTGTTCGATGCCAGCGCCAAGGCTTCACCATCCGAAATGTCGTTGAATGATGTGCTACAAGTTGGACCCGTAGTCCAGAACGACTTACACTTCATCGTCCTACGTTTTCGGAAATATAAGGTGGCTTTTTCCGGAGACGTATCCAAAATGTACCGCCAGGTACTGCATGCCGAAGAAGACCGCCGATTCTTGCGCATCTTCTGGAGACCTCATCCATCCCAACCGATGCGAATACTCCAGTTGAATACCGTAACCTACGGTACCGCATCGGCACCTTTCCTTGCAACAAGGTGTTTGTTGCAACTCGTCGAAGAAGACGGCGCCGCCTTTCCCATCGCCTCCCGGATAGTTAAGGAAGAAACGTACATGGATGATGTACTTTCCGGTGCTGATTCGGTCGAAGATGCCATCGAAGCTCAACGACAATTGAGCATGCTGCTCAAACAAGGAGGTTTTCCAATCCACAAGTGGTGCTCGAATTCTACCCAATTTCTCGAGCACATTCCCGAAGAAGATCGCGAGAAGAAGACACCCATGGAATTGAGAGGAGTAAACGAGACCATAAAGGTTCTCGGATTGCTGTGGGACCCAGATGCTGATATTCTGTTCATCGCTAACAATCCAGCACCACGCTCAACTGATCACCATCGAATAACCAAACGGGAAATGTATTCCGAAATCGCCAAATTCTTTGACCCGCTTGGCTTAGTATCACCGGTCATCGTAATAGCGAAGCTCCTAGCTCAGCGAATGTGGCGACTTAAAATCGGATGGGATGATCCAGTTGATGATGCGATGACACTCGAATGGAACGAAATGCAAGAGTCGTTATCCCATTTGCATACCATTGCTATACCAAGATGTGTAACGTTTGATGGAGTATTGGACTATGAATTGCACGGGTTTTCGGATGCATCTACCACAGCATATGGAGCTTGCATCTATCTGCGAAGCATCTTTCCTGATGGTGCTGCGAAGCTACAGCTTCTCACCAGCAAGTCCAAACTTGCTCCGTTGCATGACTTGTCGATACCCCGAAAAGAGCTGTGTGCGGCTCTATTGCTCGCCAGATTGTTAAGAAAAGTGTTACCAGCCCTCAAAATGTCCTTCCGAAAGGTTGTACTGTGGTGTGACAGTACAATTGTGCTTTCTTGGATAAGGAAGCCACTCAATCAACTGCAGGTATTCGTACGAAATCGCGTCGCAGTAATCCAGGAAAGCACGGGTGAATACCGATGGGAATACATCCGGTCTCAAGACAACCCCGCAGATATTGTCTCTCGAGGCCAGCTGGTTGCATCGTTGAAGAACAACAATCTCTGGTGGTATGGTCCCGCCTTCCTCCACAAATCTGTGTACGAAATAGAACCCGCCGAATTCGTTCTCGACGATGATCTACCTGAGCTTATGCCCACCGTAGCAACCTCAGCCGTAAGTAGCGATGACCTTTCCTTCCTATATAAATTCAGTAATTTTAGGAAGACGCAGCGTATATTGGGCTACGTGCTGCGGTTTATTGGAAATTGTCAAAAGGCATCCAGCCTGCGTGAATCCTGCCCATATTTGACCGTCAGAGAGCTACGTCGGTCAACGGAAACTATCATGAAGTTGATCCAACAACTTCATTTTAAAACTGAAATCCAACGTGTCATTTCTAATGAGCATTGCAAGGAATTAGCAAATCTTCGTCCAATATATCACGACGGCCTGCTTCGTGTGGGAGGACGTTTAGACCGCTCTCTACTGCCGTTTGAAGGACGGCACCCTATTATCCTTCCGAGTAAAGACCCATTAGTTCATAATCTGATTCGACAGATGCATGTCGAACTACTACATATTGGACAGACGGGGTTGGTGAATGCAATGAGACAGCGCTACTGGTTGCTGAATGCTCGTTCCACCATCCGATCCATCACGCGAAAGTGCGTGAGATGCTTTCGTGTGAATCCAACCAACTCAAATCAACTCATGGGAAACCTACCTGGTACTAGAGTCATACCGTCGCCACCCTTTGCCGTCACAGGTGTTGATTACGCTGGTCCGATATTTATCAAACAAGGCGGACGTCGTCCAATATTGATAAAAGCCTACGTATCCGTCTACGTTTGTATGGCAACCAAGGCCGTACATCTAGAAGCAGTGTCCGATTTAAGTACTGATGCTTTTCTGGCATCATTAAAACGATTCATCGGCCGAAGGGGTATGATACATCAGCTTCATTCAGACAACGCTACCAACTTCCGAGGTGCAAACAACGAACTAAAGGAGTTGTTCAATCAATTCCGCGACCAACAGTTTGTGAACTCCGTTGAATCATTTTGCCATTCGCGTGAAATTGAGTGGCATTTCATTCCTCCTGATGCACCAGAATTTGGCGGTCTCTGGGAAGCTGCCGTGAAGTCAACAAAAACCCATCTGAAGCGCATCGTCGGTAATGGAAGGTTAACCTTTGAGGAATTGTCCACTGTACTAGTGGAAATCGAAGCTGTTTTGAATTCCCGACCGCTCTTCACCATCTCCAACGATCCTGCAGATCCGCTTGTGATAACACCAGCCCATTACCTGATTGGTCGTCAATTGACTGCTCTAGCAGAACCCTCCCTGGAAAATGTAAGGGCAACGCGTTTAACAAGATGGCAGCATCTGCAACTAATGCGCGAACATTTCTGGCGCGCATGGAGTCGCGATTATTTGAATACGTTGCAGCCGAGAAAGAAGAGTCTCCGCACTACGACGAATATTCGAGAGGGAATGATCGTCCTTCTTCAGAATCGATGCGAACCACCAATCAACTGGCCCCTGGGACGGGTTACAGCTGTCTATCCCGGAAAAGATGGCTTAGTGCGAGCTGTTGACGTATCGATTGGAGGGTCTACCTATCGTCGCAGCATAACAAAAATCTCCGTGCTACCCATTGAAGATAATGATACCCAACCCATGCTAGTATAAGTTTTGAGTAACCTCAAGGGGGGGAGTATGTTCCGTTCCCATTGAACCGGAGTAAGTTCGTTCCCGCACTCCCATCCTTATAGCAGAGTAAGTTCGTTCCCGCACTCCCATCCTTATAGCAGAGTAAGTTCGTTCCCGCACTCCCATCCTTAAAAGTGTTCCCATCCCTATAGTGTGCCCATCCCTAAAGCGTGCCCATCACTACCGCGTCCCGATGACGTTCAAGAGTATATAAGTGACAGAGAGAATAGATGGGTCCTTCGATTAAGATAGAGCTACAACTCACCCTGCCGGAGTTGTAATCATACATTGGTCCTTCGAAAAAGTGTAGCTTCAACTCACCCTGCCGGAGTTGAAGTAGAATAATTTGGAAATAAAGAACCCGAACAATTGCCTTTCTTCATGTTCACCCCGAAGCGAAACATGTCCCTGCGTCGCGCAGCGTTCATTGAAATGGTAAAGTTTTTCGATTCCTCGTCCATCATTTCAGCGTTTCGTTTTCGGTTTGTAAGAACTTTTACACGCACCGTTCCGTTGATGATGCTGGTGTGTCGCAGCTCGTGAAAGTTAAGTTAAATTTGTCACTTTTTTTCAAAATATAAAGCACATTCTGCTCCAATGCGACACACCGATCGTCTGCTTTTACAGCTTCCCATCCATAATGCATATTTCCATTTGGTGGCAGCCATTTTTTCCATTTTTTATTTTTCCATAGGCTCAAGAGGCAAGCGAACGCCGGAATATGCTGCAAACGGTGTGTTTACAGATTTTACGGCCGGTAGCATCACATACGCACACCATCGGATCCACCTCCACGCGCTGGTATGATCTGCCCGAAATAGGTCCGTTTAAGTAAATATGATACACACAGCGACAACGAGCACTTTACATCAATTGCTGCGCTATTTGAAGCGTTTTGTCCTGTTGAATGTTTCTACTTTCCGGTTTCCACTTTTTCAGCGGAAAATTCAATCAAAAGTTTACGCTTTTTATGGTGTGCGGGACCAAAACCGAAAAAGAAAAAAATGAAAAGTGGCCCGGCTGCGGTTCAATGGAAAGTGTAAACAAACCAGAACGCTAAACTAACTGCGTTGATGTCGATGATTTATATGACACATGTATTTCGCTGCCTCGACCTCATACTCTTCCGGTAGCAACAATCCCCCCATGGCCGCATACACCTGCACTCCCTCAACGAATTGATTTATTTTTTGTGTTTTTAAAACGAATCAATTGGTCAATTGACGTTGGCGATGTATTGTAAACATGTCACGGGGATGTTGCGTTGCGCCGGGAAATGATGACGGATGGACCGATACGCATAAGCGATAACAACAAAAGGTGACTGTTACAATTGTGAAACTGCACCATTCTGTTTTGGGCATGCATTATTACATCATGATTTAATGACACTGCTTTATTATAACATTTTTTATTTAGTAATTGCTACTTTTGTGCATTAATCAAAAGTCCAATAAAGGCATATTCATTATTATAACTGGCTAGACATGCGTGTACTGTTAAAAGCATGATTTCAACCACAATTTATTTATTTGTCATAAATAAACGTTTTCACTATAATTTATATTCTATCTATTCAATTGGAGATCAAATATAAATTAACATCAAAAAAATCAATATCAATTAAATTTCATCCCACACTCATTTAACCTTGGGCAACTACTTATAAAAAACACAATTTTAGTATGCGATCAATATTGCATTTACAAATATAGTTAAATCATTTAATTAAAAAAAATATATTTCATACCAAGCAAAAAACTACGTTTTAGTAAACTTTACATTTTCTCTTATTGCAAGAGGAGAAAATAAAACCTACGAAGTCAAATACATATACAGCTGAAACATAGAACTATTTCACTGCTAGGTTTGTTATAATAATGTTAGCCAACAAACTTAAGGGTTTTCGAATAATTTATAATAATATCCAACACTTGATGATTTCAAAAATGGTAGCCGTGATAGTTAACGTGTTAATAAGTGTTTTCATGTGAATGTTTACAGTTTCAAGAGTAGGTAATAAAATGAAACAATAAGCACAACAAATAATTAATATTATGTATATCATATAGTCGCGTCGATAAATATTCATAAATAAATTTCCACAGAATTAGTTAGTTAAGAGTTAGTAAAAATCGGCTCTAAAATCGATTCAAATAAAAGAAACTACTCCCGACAAGTGCGGTAAAGGAAATGGTGTAAAGAACACTTAAAAAAGTAATAGATGTAAAGAACACTTGAATTTTAAATCAATCGATTCACAGTTCTTCAAGGAATGCTGAATATTTATGATTACTAAATCGTGTGACTGATTTAAACATTAGTGAAAATATAATCTGAAATGAATCTGAATCTAAATGAATCTAAAAGGAAATGAATCTAAATGAAAACATTACAAAACTGTAATCAAAATTATGAACACCTAATCCAATATTCCTTTCCCTGGGAATCTTTCTCCATACGCTGCACGATGTAGTCTTTAGTCATTAGTTGTTCATTTTGTTCCGTACAAGTGACCATACAGATGACATGATGACTGTACTATCCACATAATAGCCTAGCTCAGATTTTGAGCTAGACGGCCCGATACTATGTTTCGTATGTGTGCTGAATTTAATGCTCCCTTAGTTATGGCGAATCACAAATCTTCAGAGATAGATTCCGGCTCATGACATAGCCGTAGTAATTCTGCAAATTTGTTTTCGTGATGTTCCATTTTTTGTTTGAAGTGCCTTTTATAAATTGTTATCTATACATCCTCAAGTCATGTTGAAGATTCATAAACGGCAATATTATAAGGCCGTTTATCTATTAGCAATTGTCTTCTCTAATTGTCAACAATGGAAGATTCGTGTTATGACTTCTTTTTTGTGTTTTCTGTCAGACAAATGAGCTTTAACGAAAGACAAGCTTGCAAGCGAACTAGTTGCTGGTGGGTGTCTGCTAAACCCTGATGTTGGTTCTGCTGCAGCAGACGTTACTGTTGTTGTTGCAAAGCTAATGTGGATATTGTGGCCAATGTGAATGGCAAAAGTAATATAATTCAAAGCACTGTCAAATGCATCTGTTCTGCGTATAACAGCAACATCAGCTTCAGTAACTTCTTCGACAACCAATAGCAGCAGATTTCATTCTATATAATCTCAACCTAGGTACAAGTACTACTCGAAAACGGATAAATAAAGTTAAATTAATTTCTGTCCTCTCCTTTGCCTCGATTTTCCCTCTGGGAATGTTTGAGTTAAGAAATACCTGTGCTGTAATATATGAAAAAATCACCAAATCTCTTTCTGGTAGTGTTGTGTACAGTAGTGCAACGGCCATATTTCAAAAGCAAAACGCATAATAAAGCTCTTAAAGGTTTGTCTCAACTCAACGAGGCCAACAACATGACGAGTCTAACATCATCTTCATCACAGCAATCTGTTTTCCGTTTTTGTTTGTCAGACAATTTTGTTTGTAATACATAATTGGCCCTTATATCAAAAATTCTCTTCAAACCTCACTCTTCCTCGCTTTCAATTTTCCTCAAATATTTTAACATCATGAATAATTTAAAGCCGTTAATTGAGATCGAACTCCGCACTTCCCTCGATCACATTCACAGTTCAGGGGCAGTAATTAATTTGTTATTGTTTTATTGTTTTTGTTTCACGTAAAGCAATCCGAATCTCTCCAGGCATTTGTGTACGTTCCTTGCATATCATCAGTGAGACCGCACGAGACGTGTCTGACGGGCCACTGACTGCAGGAAACCACGTGGCCACTCTTGAGGTTCAATTATATTAATTGACAAAAATTCGCACGCACAAACACAACGCAGCAGGCGACTCGCCGTGCCGCACCAGGCGCCTCCATTGTGTGGAGGCGATGTAATACAATCCGGGTGGGTATCAATAAAAGAGCATTATTATTTCGATGAGTTTCGTTTTCGGTGCGATTAACTGACACCTAGAAGCAAAGGACCGTAAAGCACAACCGAACCGAATGCACACGTGTATAAAGTACCGCACAGTTCAGCATTCACTGCACACATGCGTTCGAGCACTGAACCAAAGAAAAAGTTAAAAAAGCAGACTGCAAACACACGCCGGAACACAAAAAATGTATGCAAATGAAAGATACACGTTACGCAATGCAATGGCACTGATAGGTGTACCGGTACATGGAGCAAACGAAAGCAACAACAAAAAAAACATCAACATCGGAAAACAATTAAATTTTCTCGCTCCTTTCGGCTTTCAATTTAATTATCACCCATAAATCAAACCCCACCAAAGCAAGTGGTAAAAGTATAACAAATGCGCCCCTTTCGCAAAAGTGTCGAACCTCAAAGTGGAATGGTTAAAAATCACCCTAATTTAAAGCATTTTGTGGATGCTGGATTTTAAGTGCCCCCTTCTGGTCTGTTTGGAGTTGTCTGTACCGTTTGGAGCAGCTACATCCAAACTGCGCCCCTAACACTCTACCTGCACCAAACGCCAACCCAACCCTCAAGCAAACGAACGAAAAAGTGTCAAACAGCTTGAGCTCCTGTACTCCCGGTGCGCTTTTGTCGCGAGTTTTGTCACAATTTCCCACATCGTTGTTGTTCGTTATTTATTTTAATTTAATCCATTAACGAAATATCCTAGAGCGACCGTCTCGCATTTCCCGGTGTCTCATTATATGAATTGTCCCTGCTACGCATCTGTAAAACATACTTTATTTTGCAGTAACCGTGAAGTGCCGTCACGCATCACGCATCATGGCAACATCATTTTAAAATGGAGCGAGCAAAAATGAAAAAAATAAAATCTTCGGTGAAAAACTTCCTCGTACGTGGGGTTTGTCGCCAAATAATATCGTTCCTCTTACGGGCGCCACGGGCTTTTTTTTGTTTTGTTTATGCTGGAGTTCATTTGTTTGGCTCCACAGACACAGATTACGATATTTTTACGTTCCCCACGGCGCACTGCTGATTGAAAGACACGCGAAGGAACAGGGCACAAAGCGCACATAATGAAATTTCACTTCACCATGCATCGGTAGCACGCAGCCACCGAAAGTGAACAACGTCGCCACACAAGTGGAACACACCCCTTGTGGTACAGTAATGAAACGCTTCACAAACCAATTTTGAGCAAAATGCGAACTCGAGTGTGTTTGGTGTGCGGTTGCATCCCGGGGCAAGCGAATGGTGCCATTCACCCGGTGCAGTACCAAAAAAGGAGCGCGTGAGTGACAACCAACACCACTTTACACTGATCAAACACTTCCACATAGCATGTAATGCTCCTCGTAAAGAGCGAAAGCGAGAGAGAGAGAGAGAGTGAAAGCAAGTGCTATAGTGAGAAAGAGCAGGTAACAAGGAAGCATTGACCTGATGATTCCGGTTCCGGTCATCAGTGTGGGAGAAAGTCGAAAAATATAACCAAAAACGCCATGTCCCTGTTTTGCCACCGTAATGATCGCCACAATGTAATCGGAACGACAATTTAATGATGAGGACCCCCCTAGCGAGACACACACACACATTCACATTTCCATCACTCACAGGTGGTTCGAATGACAACGACGACACCCTAATTTTGTCAGCTCAACCGTACCAGCGTGGGGATCCCTTTTTCGCTATCGACGCGTTCCCGATCCCGATCTCCCCCTTCCTATTGAAACCGCGCTAATTTTCAAAGAATGAACCCCTAACACACACGCGACCAACTAAAAGGACGTTCTGTTTGACATCATCGACAACCCGACCGGGCAGGGATGGGATTAGGATAATTTTGTTTGTAAAACCCACCTTTTGCGCCAGTCGGTTCATAGAAGGGATCGCATTTGGGTTACGCGATGGAAAATGAACGATGTGCATTATATTCTGGTAATTGATTTTTGTAAAAGCTTCCTTCGACTAATCGCGATGTTACTAATTAGGTGTGCTGAAGCATGAACAGGGGTCACCGTCCGGGCTGTGACTCCGTTGGGTTCCGTTTCGGTGGGATGTTACTATTGCCAAGGTAGAAAGGTTTCAATGGGTTTGAATTTAAATAGGTATTGGTTGTGGGCGTAACAGGGCGAACCTAATAGAAAAAGTTGAGCAATGTTTTTTTTGTGTTTATAATGGCTCCCGATTATATGGAACCCATTTATCCATTTGTGGATCAATAAGGATTATTTTCACATTGAGATTTCAAAGGGAAAGTAGTGGTAAACCTATTACTGCTTTCTCCAATCTCAATGTGGAAATAATCCTGAATTACCTCCATTCTCTCTTTCTCCAAAGAACAGCTTAACGGGCTACTAGATAAGTTCCATTTTTGTTCTAATGATTAGTCCGTGCTATAACAACTCGATTCATATCAGATTTGATCCAAAGCTTTCAACTGGAAGTGGGACTGTCCCAAGATGTATCCCAAATTGCTAAATATTTCCAGTGCACCAACAGTTTCGAACGATGCAATTGTAAAAATTTAAAAATTTGTCATCAATTATCGATTTTAGATAGAAATTGGAGACATGATTTTAACTCATAAAGGTGCTTTTTTAGTTGAACTAAAATTAGCAGAAGAAGATTTAGAATTCGTCGTACTTCAATTTGCAAACTGAAATCCACACTGTCTGACATAGAATACTTTGAACAGATGCGATTTTAGCTCGCAAACAGTCTCAGACGACGCAAAAGATTTAGTCTATTTTAGTCCGGAAATCCTGTGAAAAGCATAACCAAAGTAGCAAGAAGTTAAATTTCTAAAGCTTCAATGTAAATTAAATTAAACATAAAAACGTATTTATTCCGTTAGAAGGCATGGATTTTTTGAGCAAAAAATAAATTGAAAAACAAATATTCAAAGATAACAAATACCAGAATCATAAAAGATTTTCTTTTTCTCGTTTGGAAGCGTTTAGAGGAATGGATCTGTTGTTAAGCACAACAGCAATTGTGGGGTTATTATTTAACGTATTCAGAATTCGGGACTCACTTTGGACCCTCCTTGGATAAATAATAAACGTTTTATTTTATAAGATACAGTCCTGGTCATAAGTATACGGGTAAATGTTTTTTTTATTATTTTTTTAACATTCATATCCATTTAAATTCTTCTTTTCTTAAGCTTAAGCTTAAAGCTTCTTAACCTTAAATTCTTCTTTTAATTCTTAAACATTGCCGAAATGCCTTTTTTTAATTCAATTTCATGTATTTTCATACATCTTTCAACCAGTATCTAATGAATTGTTACGCTTTTGGACATTTGGAACAACGACTTTAGACATAAATAATGGATTCAAATATTAAAAAAAGAAGAAAAAAGCTAAATAAATAAAGTTATAATTAAAATAATACTTGGGCAATTTCTAAGATTAATTTTACAGACACTGCTGAAAACTTTAATGATTTTTAATAGAAAATGTTTAACTATCATCTTACTCATATACCGAAACAATTTGTGGTAACAACCTTTTCATTTTCAAATTTCAGGATTTTCAATAAATTGCAACAAAACAGACGTTAGTTTATGTTATGTTGCCGTATAACTATGTTAAGCACTGTATGATAAAATATTAGAAATTATTTATAATTTGAAAAATTGTCTAAATTGAATAGAAGAGACTAATTAAAATGAAAACGAAATACGATCATCTTACACATGTTTAAGCTTCTTACAGCTATCGTCCAAAAATGCCATTTGTATCTCTTTAAGCGCAAATCGTTCTGTTCAATAATTCAATACGCGAATGAAATGCATTATTCATCCGTTTGAGCACCCTACGATCGTTCCAATCGCGCAATCCACCGGTTCATCACAACTCGCCTACGCTTGCCAAACAACAATTTCGGCACCCCTTTTTAAACATTCCTTGACTATACGCAAAAGGTGCATTTGAGTTTTTTTTTCGTATTTCGTACCAAAAAATAAAACCACGTACACACACACCTACACACCGTTTTCACTTCCACACACGTGCCGGGCATGGTAAAGCTCTTAAGAGAAGGTAGAAAAAAAGCCCCGGTTAAAAGGCTCCATTTTTCTGCCCGATTGTTCACAGCGACTAATGAAAACGATAAATTCAGCATTCAGCACGGTACACCGAAAATCTCAACCCCTTGCCAAATGGCCAATTCTTGCCAGCAAAAGAGTTAACAATCGAGGCCTGCTACCCGGTGTTGGTATGCGTTTCCCGTGCAAACGCTCAGTATTGCGGGGGAGGATTTTGTTGTTTTTTTTGCGCCTTTCTTTTGTGGAATATGTTCGCCTTTTTGAAAACAAAAGTCCCCGGCTGACGGGGAAAAACGGAATTTCATTTGTATGCCCTCCACTCACACACGACGCACGGTGGTTTTGTAAAATGAGCGATTTTTGTTAACCTTCTGTCAAAATATTCTTATCACACACACACACATACAAAAAATGCTCACCGTTTCATGCTGTCAACCCTTCGCCGGGTCAACACGTGCATCTCGTTTGCAGGAAACAAAAGGGCCACAAAGCCTGGGATGTATGGAATAGAGAGAAAAAGAAAAAAAAACTCCTCTGAAACGATGAATGATATAAAACCGTTGTTGCTCTCGCATAAGGCGCCAAAATCAGGGCAGGCGTAAGTAAAACAAGCGCACACAGAAGGATACCGGTAGTACGGAAACGTTAAAGCATAAAGCCCCGCGCCATCGAGAGGCACGAAAATGGGGTCCGGCCCACATCCAATTGAAATGCATCAAATGTTGGGTGTAAAAACAGTTGCAACAATCTGCAATAAATTTAACGTTGAATGGTTTTTCTTCGCGCACGCACACCGGGCCCAAACCAGGGTGTTTTCCGGGCCAAACCTCTTTCGAATCATAAATAAAAACCAACTTCAACTCGTCGTCCGACGGTACGGTACTGTGCTGTGCAGCATTCGGCATACCATCGCAGCTCACAGCAGCCGGCCCTAGCACCGCTGTCACTTTCCACGCCGCAACGTGATGTACTATCATTTCCACGCTAATTCCTTGCACCGTCCTGCACCAACAGCAGCTTGCATTTCCTATTCGCTCTTTTTTTTTGTTACAAACACGGGAAGATTGCAGCCCACTACATCCCTAAGGTATGGAAGGCCGTTTTTGTGTGGCCCTAGCCGATCCGTCCAAAACCTTGGCGCATTGTTGTTCATTACACATACATACATACTGGTTCCTGGGTGTGTGTGTGTTTTTCCTTTTTCCGAAATGCTTCACGAACAGAAACATGGAAACTTGGAATAATTCTGGCTGTGCATGCAAAAAAAAACCCAGTGCCACCAACAAACAGGCCCAATCTCGTAACGTGGTACACCCACTCCGGAATGTCCCAGCTACAGACACGCTCCCAGTGTGCCGAGAGACAAAAACTGACAAAAGAAAACAGATCCTCCCGCAACCGACAGCAACAACAACTCTGATCTGGTTCCAACATTGCCAACATGCCACCCTACGCCTCCAACCCCACCCACCCATACGCTTTCGCGGAAGTGAGGTGTCCATTTGATATGAAAAGTTTCCGAAACCGCGGAGATTGGATAAAGTCAATCCGGCTAAGCTTTTTGTGTATCGTGCCATCGAAACCAACGTTCCCGGGAGGTTCCCACAGCGAACCACGGGCACCAGAAGCGAGTGGGTTTTTGGCTGACGCTACATAAATCTCACTTTTATGCCTCAGGAATGGAATACCCTCTCCATCGGTATCCACTGTCGGTAACAGTTGGTTTTAATATGTATTCCTTTGAGCGTTTTTCTCGGTTTTTTTTTTTTTCATTTGTTCACTTTCGTCGGACCTGCCGGCAACAAAACCTGCATCTTTTTGGGGTGTAAATTCATGTACATTCGGCTGTAGTCGGCGTTGCATCGCAATGGCACTGCAAATGCGATGCTAGTCGTGGCAGTGGGCACGTTCATGATGATGGTGTTGCAACACTGTCGCACTCGCTGGGCTGCTTCGTGCGAACTGGAAAGTTGAATTTGTTTTCCATAAAATTAGAAGAAACAATTTGCCATCCCTTTCGGACGAATCGTGATACGGTGCCGTGATGGAATCGCTGGAAATATTTGTACAAATATATACGAGAGGTACGCTTAGATCCGTTGGTTCTGGAAACGGAACTTGTATGATTTCAATTTTGCCAATAGAAAGGATTCGTCCAAGGACACTCAATTTTGAAACACGATTAATCGTTACAACGATTAATGTAACTCGATCGATAAAAATGTGACCTACTTTGATGGTTCCTTACAAGTTGAACTGTTACAAATACGGATTATCGGTCTAGTGTTGGATAAAATTCTAATTTTATTTTTCCGGAGTCTGACTCTGGTAAATTCCGGAGTTAGCTCTGGATGAACTGCGGAACCCCCGTAAAGACCCCGGAGTGAACTCAGCATTACTCCAGTGTACTCAGGTCCTCCGCTACTAATTTCGGTGTTAACTTCAAAGTCATCCTGAGTAAAACCCGGATTCTACTTCTAAGTAATCCTGAGTCTTCTCCGGCGTGGACTGTGGAATTATCCGGAGTAATCTGATTTGAAGTTTACTTCATTTTTTTTAAAGTTGAATCAGGGTTTTTACCTTCGGAGTCGGAATGGATTTATGAATCCACTCTGGTTCTCACAACAGTATACCGCTCTCGATTCTATTGAAAGAATTTCGCGAGATTATTTCTATTCTGAGAATTCAACTCATTTTGTTGCACAAGGATTAAGCGAATTCTGTTTATTATGTTTGTTTAAGTATGACGGTTACATATGAGCTAAAGAGTTTGCAATTTTCTTAAGGAATTTCCACTTTGTCTTGTGTCATAGGCATACTAGTTGTTGTTTAATATTCTATTAGATCTCAATATGTTAAATTATATTCTCACTTGTGATTCGTGAGTTAATTATATTTCAAATGTTAAAAGAATAATCAAAACATACTTTACTATTGTATTTCTTTCTGTAGCATCTCAGAAAACGTGGGCTACATGCGAAATTTGCGAAAGAACAAGAACAGAAGGAGAAAATAGCAGGTGCCTAGAAGAATGTTGCCCTATGTCCAATGAGTGGTAACGAAAGAGAAAAAAAGGACAACATTAACTACTTTAATGTTTTATTTTATTTTATTTTATTTATATTTCCATTGTGAAAGCTTTCTCCGTATTATCGACTACTTTAATGTATCTAACTAGAACTCTGAGTACTTTAATGTATCTAACTAGAAATTGTTTTCTACTTGGTAGCTCGCTGGAACTCATTAACTCCAGTAACGATCGTACCGATTTGCCATCGGTTGGCATTTAAATTAGCAAACAAAATCAAACCATTTAAATCATTTAAATCAACAACAGGAAAACAAATCAAAAGGGATCTCTAGGTTCAAAATTTATATTATACTTCGTTGATTATTTGTAAACTGACATATGTCCGTACCTATATGTGAGGTACTTTAAAGGTTTGGTATTTTAAGAATTTTGTTAATTAGTGTATGTTGTTATGTTAAGAAACTCCATTGGATATTAATTTATTTCACACGTTTCAATTGATGTCGTTATGAGAAAGAAAATAACGATTTTTTTTAAATCCTGTAACTAGAGAGTTGCTCAGAACTAATAGTAATTAGGATATTATAAAGTAGAAAAGGAGTTGGCAGAAAAAATAGCTCTTTGACCGATGCTGGCTAATTAGGATGATTTGTTGGAAAGTTAGACGATAAACTCTTTTTAGTGTCTTCAGTTTAAAATGATAAACATACAAGATGAATTCCGTGAATTTACGTGAAAACTTTTAATGTCCAACACAGCAAATCCCAGGGACACATTTAGAAAATGCACTATGGTGCGACATAACTTTCTCACACGAAGCGTTTCCATCGTGTATTTGACACCCGAATGAGCACAGTCAATATGTTAAGTCAAGTTAACTATTCGTAACAAGGGTTTACACTAACTATCACCAATCTATCAGCAATCTCCCTCGCGCACTCTGTCTCACTGGTAGCAGTAAAATGATCTAGGCGTGTTTGCGATAATCCAATCGAGATACTCAGTGACCCTCGTGTTAACGCTCGGTTTCTCGGTAGCACACGCGATACCGAAGCTCACGATACCAACGTTGTACAGCAAACCTGTGCTGGGGTTTGTGTAAAACAATGGCCCACCAGAATCAGCCTAAAACAACAACAAAAAACACACCCTCAACAATCTTTGCAAGCGTAACGAGCGTGGGCGAATGTTGCCTTACCTGACACGTGTCCCGTTTGGGGGTAAAGGTGCACAGCTGCTGGGCCGGAACCGTTGCCCGAATTTGCCGGGAGCAGTCCGAATTTCCGATAACGTCCAGCTGCACCTTGTTCAGAGCGGTCGCGCGCGGCCCGCCAAAGTCCAGGTCGCCCCAGCCGGTCGCCACGACCGTGCTGCCCTCGAACGTTTGGGACGTGTAGCGCCACGGCAGACAGACCGGCCCAACGCCCGGATTGTACTGGATCGGTTGCTGCGTGCGCACGAGCGCAACATCGTTCGCCAACGGTTTGACCGTGAAGCTCGGGTGGCTCATAAACTGCGCCACGATGTGCACCTGCGAGTAGCTGGTATCGCTTCCGGTTTTGATATTGTGATCACCCACCAGCAGCGCCGTATCGTTCGTGGTGCGCTGCAACAGACAGTGGGCGGCCGTCAGGGCGTAACCGTTCGTCACTGTGAACGGGAGGGCGAAAAGGTAAACAACGGAACCCGACGAATTCGTGCTGGCACCCCGAGCTTACCGATAGTCGCGCCGCAAATGACAGTTTTCGTTTTGACGTCTATCAGCGCGGCCATCATGGGGAACTCATTTACCATCGTCTCCACACCGTTCACGATCCGTTGCTGTAAGAAGCGGGCCGACAGAAGGGAAATCCTTGAACATAACCGGGCACGCGTGTAAGATGCGCACAGCCATACGATACCGTTTTCTTTCTGCCACACTCGCAATTCTGCTGCGGGATGGAGAGCTGGCAGGAGAATAACCCACCATTGCTGGTGGGGGCGGATGTAAACTGTATCGACATGACGTTACCGTCCGATTTTTCCTGCAACCGGCCGGCTCCACAGTAGGCGATTGCGTCGGAGAAATTCACCAATCCGCTGCGCGATACCCGGAACGAATCCAGCATGCAGTTGGTACTCTACGGAAACAGAAACGGGGTCAACTAATAACTGGAACCCAAAAACTACCGGCCTAAATAGACACGGAGTTTAATTTTTGTGTTTTGTTTTTGTTCGATGTTGGAACGGAACACTTACGCTTGGTATCTGAAAGGTGGGACAATCGAGTGCGATACGGTAGCCGTACGGTGCACGGATGTGGTACGTACACCGCAGGTTCGGCTCGTACGGCGAAGGATACTGGGGCGAGATAAGCTGATACACCGATCCGAACTTCATATCGAGTATGAACGAACACTGGCCCTGCACCTGACGTGTGCAGCAGGCGAGCGCGAGAACAACCGGAACCAATTTCCACCACATTGTTTGACGGCACACTGCAAGGCTTCTGCTTTCCGTTGGCCGGTGGCAACACACTAACTGCTGCGGTACCGTATTTTGCATACTTAAATACATTCGCCCCTTTGCCACCTCGAGCTCCCACCCCGACGGGGAACGGCCGGAGTGTTGACGATTCCGTTGGGGACTAAAGCATTCCATCACCGGGGAACGTATCAAGCGATCACTTGACGCACCAATAAACAAAAAAGCACTACCGGGTAACACTAACTAACCTGCACGGAAACATAAATAATGGTGCTGATTCTGGATTCTGGTGCGAACAACAACACGACAAAAAAAACCGGTTCCACAACGCGCTTCGAGCAACACAACATTGCGTGCTTTTTCGGTGGTTTTTTGATTAGTTTTTGATTGACGTAGCCTAAAATTGAACCTGGCCGGACCGAACCGTTGGCGTTTATCACTAACCTGCATCAGGCCAGTCCGGGAGGGGTGTGTGCTTTTTTGCTTCCGATGCGGTTATTTCTAGTCACACTGCGCCCACACAAAGTGCGTGCAAAGTGGTGAAAAGTGTCATTTTGGATGTTTTGTTTTGGGGTCTCAGTGTCTTCCCACCCAGTGGCTCAGTGGTCGGCAAACTGCTCGGAGCAAAGAACCGTAAAAGACACGTGGAATTAGTATCAAAGCGTTATTCTGCAAAACTTGCACCTGCATTAGCAAACAGTTTGAATGATCCTCAGCTCTCCCAACGGGACAGCGGGAATCAACGCGAAAGCGTGCAGTCAGTGGTGATTCTTAATGTTACTACTATACTCTGAGCATCGATTGGAAGGTAAAATGTATTTGTATTTATATTTATAATTGAAAAACTGGTTGGCCAAACAAACTGGCATTATCACTTGACTTAAAAATTTGGCTAAGAGGTACAGTCACACAGGGTGGTTCTGGTTAAAACATTCGTCGAAAGGTACCAGTCAAAATCGTCATAAGATAGCGATTTATAGCGAGTCCTTAAACAGTGACGGTTGGTGAGCTTACTCGACTGCTTGCGAATAAACCCTAGCATTTTGTTTGCCTTGTCTACAATATCGTAGTAATGTTGATGAAATCAAAGCTTACGATCAAGGGAAACTCCTAGATCCCTGACAGTGTCACTCCGTTTTAGTAGAGTCCCTGAAATCGAATACCCAAAGACTAAAGGACGAGCTGATCTATAGAAGGACATGGACACGCACTTATCAACTGAAATTAGCAGGTCATTATTTTGACACCAGTAAGTAAAACAGTCAATGGCTCTTTGCAAACAGAGACAATCAGACATGCATCGAACAGAAAAAAAAACAGTCTAACGTCGTCAGCGTAGAGTAGGCAGTAAGATTCAGTTAAAACAGAAGTAACGTCATTAACAAACATCGAAAACAGTAACAGCCCTAAGCTACTGCCCTGGGGAACAACCTGAAGAGCTCTCGAATTCGTGCGATGAACAGCTTCCAATTTGTGCATGGTTAACGAGGTATGTGATCGGAAACATGGAAGAGTTATTGGTGACCAGGATCATGCGCCAATCCCAATGTTTCGGCCATGAATGTGGACACAAAGTCCAAGCCTTGCGTTCAGGGTGTCAAGAACCAGAAGGGACTACATACATACAAAGTTCCGAAGCTTCCAAATAGTAACGAACTGCAAAATATCGTGAGAAAGTCATAACCTATGCACCCAATTGTTGATGGCGAAGCCTCACTGTTTCATCATGGATGATGCGGTTCCATCAAGATAGCATCAAGGACCATTATTGTCCAACCTTGACGTTGGAGTTTGATGTTCCGTAAGAAGTAGGGAAGTTTAAACTTGGAAAGCTTGTCTATAAATGCATCCTTTGACAAACGATCGGCTAATCTAATCAGATTACTACATTACTCTTCGTTAATGTTTAATGTTTATTATTCAGTCGATACACAAGGAATCCCTCTATCTTCCCAGGGTAGATCTACCTCAAGGACTGTCTAGGAGTGTGTTTAATTCTTCTGTTGATGCAAACCGAGAGACCAACGATCTTCTTGGCTGATTTAACTGCGTAACACTATTCAAATTTTATTTTTTAGTAATTCGAATCCAACGCCTCCGAAACTGAGGCCTATCTCCAACATCCCAAGGGTATCGAATCATATCATCATATTTCCGAGAAGAATATGCTGCAATCAGATGTTGTGCAGAACTCAATGATATAGATTATTGAATTTGAAGGAAATACATATAACAAAAGTTTACTAAAGAGTTTTAATTTGTTGGCCGAAAGTTTGCAAATTAACGGTCAACTTTCATTCAAGTTATTCCCTTTTTAGCCAGCCTTATATTAAAATTCTCGGTGAGGCTATTAATTTGGAACCTCACCATTTAAAGCTTTTGTAATGCGTAAGTTTAGCTTAATTTAGATAAACTTTAGTTGGTATTAACGGATATTCTTACTTTATTTTGATTTTTTTAGTGTAAAATTATTCTTCCAACTCACAAAAGCATCTGTTAACAAGATCAAAGTGGCTGCATCATTAAAACATCCTATGCTTCATCTCGGCCCCAGTTAGAAAAAAAAAACTGAACGAATCATGAATCATGTTTGGACTAATGCAATAGAGTAGCATGGCAGAAGCCTCAAGTAACCGAAACGTCCAAACACAACGGACATCGAAATATCTCCCTTGTTCTCGCCCGATTCACCTTGTTGTCTAGGAAAATTTCAACAATGTCTAGAATTTATATGAACATTCTCATAAGGTGCAAATGAAGTTAGAATTTGTGGTAAATTTTTAGAAACCTCAGCATGGTACGGACCATTTTTGATGAAGAGCAACAGTGAAAATGGCAAAGAGAAAAATTTAGATGAAGTCACGCGAGAACGCATCGTAGCGTTGAAGGATGAAAGTGATCGTTCAATGAGCCGATCAGATCAGTTGCTGTTTTAAGATATTTTTACAATTTACTCCTAGAAAATGATGTGTTTGTTGTGAGATGTGGGAATGTTTCACTGCAAATTTAAACCACCCTTTATTTTTCGAAAATCAATAAAAAAGTCCTTCATTCCAACCAAACCGTAGGCAGCAAACTAGATTCAATGAAGCAGAAAACGGTTCCATAAATCATCGCCTCGGAAAAACCCCTCCGGCGTATATGCTTCCTGGGTTTGTTGTGGTAATGTGAGTGGTTTACTGTACCATCATTTACGGTCGAACGAGCTGCTGAAATCGAAACACGGAAGCAACAACAACAAATGGGCAAAGTGGCATCCCCTGGTTTCCCTATTACGGCATTAACCCACCGGCCTTAAGCAACAAGCAGGGGCTTTTTTAAACATTTTTTTTAATTTGCATTTTTTGCATTTCCTGATTACCTGGTACTTGTTTTGTTTTGTGCATGCAAAATAAAAATACAAAACAAACAAATTTCAAGCCTGATAACAGACTGCGGGGGTGTTTGATAGAAGCTATTAAAACACACACACACACGCCGGTATCCGTAATCAGCAAAACGAGCTTTAGTCGTATTTTATTCCATACCACACAAACAATTAAATTCAATATTTACCCCCTACAATGGTGGCCCCCGCGGAAGGGTGTTTTGCCGACGGGCCATAATCAGTAGCACCCTCCCCAGCCATCGGGCCGGTAATGGTAGCTGCGGAGATGCATCGTAAATTTTCGTCAACTTAGTTGTGCGTAAAATTAAATTTTTGTCAATCGATTTCACTTCATTCCCGTAATCGGTGGTGTGTCGTTCGGTGCAGGTATTTTTTACACACTTTTGTTCGATTGATTTTGAGCTTCTTTTTTTGCCCATATTTTAGCATCGTTTTTTGCTTGCCTTATTCAATTAAACCCACTGCAGAATGTGAAACATGGGTTGGCGCATTGTTTCATTGGCTTGCATGGGCGATGGGTTTGTGTAATAATTTCATACGGAAATATATCTTATGATGGAGATTGAAATATATTTCAAAAGCTTTGTTTACTCAGCAATGTATTCTGGATAGTGTATTCACCTTCCACTCGTTTCATCACATGTTCCTTAATAGTTTTGAAAAATTTGATAATACGACAAAAGCCATCAGTTTTAAAAATTAAGCAGACATTTTAAGGCAATCTGATATATTAAAATTGACGACAAATAATAAAAAAATTACAAAAAAAATATAAAAGAAGAACAAAAATAAAAAATAACTGATAAAACAATATTATATGATCTAAAAATAACAAAAACAAAATCTAAATTTATCGAGACGATCGACAAGAACCGAAAGCTATGAAATGGCGTATGCAAATGAAAATAATCAAAAAATAATAACCGAAAAAACTAAAAGGAACAAAAAACAGTAAAGAAATGAAAAGAAACAAAGGGAAACGAAAAGAAATAAAATTAAAAAAAGAAGTAAATAAATAAATTAGGAGAACAGTAGGTAAATGCAAAAAAGGTGAAGACTAAAGGAAAGAAACAAAAATTACATAAAATAAAAACAACAAAAGCAGGAGAGAAAGAGCGAGTTTCATGTTTTTAATCATTTCTATCAACATTTTTTTTCAGTTTAGGTTTTACTAACAAGTTTAGTTGTATCCTGCTCTTTAAACTCTGTCCGAGGGCTGAACTGTAAAAAAAAAGATAATCTAGTAAATATTTCCTGTTTCAGCATAACCTGAATTCTTCTACTTATTAGTGGATGTCTTTTTAATTAACGTGCTAATATTATAGTGAACGTAGAATCACAAAAAAGTAGACACAGCATCAGAAGACAGCAAATCAATTAAAAGTTATCGCAATGATTAGTGTAAAAAAGTTTTCCCAATTAAAATGATTCCGAGTTGTCTATCGGGAATGTACCGAAACATTTGATAAGGTATGATAAAAAAAACACACACAGAATTTCTAACAAATTGTTTCGTTGACTGTTTTCGTCCTACTGCCGCCCATGCTACCCACGCAGGTAGTGCATGATGAGAGGTGCGATTGTATCGTTTTACTTTTCCCTTTTGTGTTTTTTTTGGGGTCACATAAAACCCACTACCATATTGTGCCTTCCGTCAGACACCTTCGAACGTGTTCCCAAACGCATGATGATATGCAAAATTTATTTTTCCCCCGCCTCGGCCAAAAGTCTGCCAACATCTCCCACATCACACACATCTCTCTGTCCATGATGTGCATAGTAGTAGCCATTGCTTTTTTTGTGTGTTTGTTTGTTTTGCAACAGCTTATCAGTTTTTCCCCCCACTCCCCAGCATAAGGCCACCATTTGTTAACATCCAAATTACTCTGTCACACCCGGTATTGCTTTAAGCTTACGGTTTCAAAGATTAGGAGAAACGAAAATCATCTCCCGTCGCAGGCTGCGAACACGCTGTGGGGTGATTATCGTAGTGTGAATATGCTGAAAATAGTACACAAACACAATAAAAAACAAAAAAAAAATAACAACCTAATGCTTCATATTTCTGACCTCATTCCAGGGACAGGCACAACTTTTGCACAACCCTTCCCCCCCCCCCTCGCCCCCCACCCCCTCACATTTGCCATCTTTCATTGTGACAGTATTCTTTTTGTTATTCCTTTGTCCACCGTCATACTTTTCCTTTTTAATATTTTCCTGCTTCCGATTGTACATTCCAACTCCGCTCGAACGCTGTAATGCCACGTGCTAGAATGTGGCCCCACATATATCGTCGTGGGTGAAGCAACTATGCGAAACTATAAACACTCCACCCGTGGTCGTGTGGGCGAGCTTTGTTATATCAACCCAGCCACCCATTACGCTTCGCAGTAGGCGAGGAGGCGAGTGAGCAAATAACTTTCCTCGAGGACACCCACACCCGAGTTTTTCTTTCCCACGCAATTTACACTTCCGCATTGGAAAGTAAGGCACAACGACAACAAAAAAAAACCCAAAACCGGGACGGCCAAAAGGATGACTGCCGGGATGCAAGGATGTGTAAAAGTATTCGGAAGTTTGCCGTTGCCATAATGAAAATGAAAATTCCCTCATCAACGCTCGAATAAAATCTCACTCACTATCAATTTGATGCCTTTTTGCTGACTTTTTTTTTCTTCTCCCGGTATTTCAATCCGCTTGCTGTCCGTTGTGTGTGTGTGTTTGTGCGAATGTATATTTACTTGTTTTATCTTTACGACTGCACAATAGGACCCATCCGCTCCCAAAAATAAACGCACCCCCCCATTTCAGCCCCAAAAACTCAAACCGACTGACCCATGTCAGCACAAACCTTTTCGAGGGAGGGGTGGGAGGGTGTGCAGGAATAAACGGCGAGTCGGTTTCCCACCACGCTTATCATGGTTATCTTTATCCGACTCGGACCTAAGATCCCGAGAAGCGCCGAGCATTTCGGCGTACAGACAATTGTGCTATAAACGCAAAAGAAATTATGCCGAGAGTTTCAGTAGCGATACCATTTCGCTACCTTCCACATTTAATTGAGAACCAGGCAGGAAACTCGTTGCCGTGCGTCGAGGTGGAAATAAGAGTTTGGGGCAGTAGTACATAGATTTGTTGGTGAAAGCAAACAAAACCCACCCATAGTTAGGCTGTGTGTGGTGCGCGCAAGCGAAAAGATAATTCGAAGTGAATAGACATCCGTAACGAGTGGACCATCACCACCAGAAATGACTTAAAAGAAGAAGCTAATACGTTCAATTCGGAGTTCGAAGCAGCGGAAACGTCTTCCCACCCCCGCTCCGACGGGGAAAGTGACCTTGATTAATCAGACAAGAATTAACACCGAAACGGAAGCAAGCATCCTCTGCTCCAACCCCAGCAACCTCGGAAGATCTTCACGAGGACAAAGCAAAATGAAATTAAAATTATCCTTCGGTAAATAGTAATTCCCTCCTAAGGGGGAGGGCGTGGGGGCAAGTAAACGGACGTGAGGTTTACAAACCGAAACCGACATTCGGAATCAGATTCGCATCCGGTACATAATTAAATATCACTTCCCCTCACTGTGATCGATAAACGAACCGGCGGAACTGAAGCGTTAATGAGCGTTTGTGTTGCACTGTACTTACGCCTGTACGCCCGGAAACCGGGAGGTGTCCGAGAGACATTTCATTGCGGCTTTCACATTTCATTACATCCGGAAGAATTGCAAAACAAACCAGAGAGCTCCCGGGAGCGTCAATTTACGATTAAATAATGCCATGTTCTCAGTAGCCTCGGTATCATGGGCAAACATTTAATCAAGTCTTTACTACCGCATCTACGTACATCTTTGCAGGTGCCGGATTATGGCTTGTTTGGTGCTCAGTGGTCACCGCTCAGTACGGTGGTTGTGACTACACGATCAATATCGCCAGCGGACAGTCGTACTCGATCTACTCACCGTACTACGGCGGACTGTATCCGGCCTATACGCAGTGTCGCTGGACATTGACCACTACGCAAGGCTCTCGGATTTCCTTGTCATGCAGCGACATTTCCCTTCCATTGGTAATTTTACCATTCGTTGTCTTAACTTGATCAACATCCCTCAGCAGATTCGATCTCTTCCGTCTCCCAGAGCCCTTCCTGCAATGCCGACCGGCTGGTTGTTTCCAAAACCGGTCAAAGTAACCTCACCGATGGTCAACTTTACTGTGGTTCGGGTGTACTCACCACGGAATCATCCGTCAATCGGATGGTGGTTGCGTTGCAGGTCCCCGCCACCACCCAAGGTGGACGGTTCTTCTGCACTGCCACCAAGATCGAATGTCAATGCGGTGTACGTCGAACGGTGGGTAACGTCTTGGGCATCGTGCTGGACAACGTTACTACGTCCGCTTTCAATCTTTACAGAGAAAAATTGTGAACGGAGAAGAAACGCTTGTGAACGAATTTCCCATGATGGCCGCCCTGGTGGATGGATCGAAAAGTGGCGAAGGCATCTTTTGCGGTGCAACTATTAGTAGGCAAACCCATTACCTCATTCACCATTCTCAATGACTTCCTTATGCAACCCGCTTTTGCTCTTCTGTTTCTTTCCAGTAACGAACTTCCACGCAGTTACGGCCGCCCATTGCTACATGGGAAGATCGATTGTAAACTTGGCGCTGCTGGTCGGAGAGCACGACATTACCATCGGTACGGATTCACCCTACACAGCTCTGCTGCTGCTCGCCTCCATCACGATCCACGAGGGGTACAGCAGTTCCGCAGCCTCCAGCAGCAACGACATCGCGATCGTACGTACCCGCACGGAGATCCTGTTCAATGCCGGCGTCGGACCTGCGTGTTTACCATTCAAGTTCGCCGGTGCATCATTCGTCGGAATTCAGCTGGAGGCGGTCGGATGGGGTACGCTCGATTACGGTGCACCGAAATCGAACGTACCGATGAAGGTTGGCCTCGCGGTTGTACCGCCGGCCCAGTGTGCATCGATCTACTCCAACTTCTCGGCCACCCAGCAGCTGTGCACATTTGCCGCGAGCAAAGACACCTGCCAGAGCGACTCCGGTGGTCCTCTGTTCTACACCGATGCGTACAATATGCGAGCCTATCTGCTCGGCACGATCGGGTACGGAATCGCGTGTGCTACCGATCGGCCCAGCGTCAGCACGAACGTCCTGTACTACATGCAGTGGATAATGAACAATACCTCCGAGTGGAATTACTGTTATCAATAAAGAGCACACGCGCAATCCTTCTTCATTTAACGCAATACGATACATTGAGTGTTTTTTGTCGAATCCAGCCCAGGTAGGACGTGACGCGGGTAGCTACGGACGGTGTCGACGCTGCACAGGCTGACCCATAGCTGATGATCCCAATCGTGTACATACGTTGGCTTCCCCGCAGGTACAGCGGGCCACCCGAATCGTACTGACAGGAGTCACGGTTTGCTGCAAAAGTGCATATCTTTTGGTCCGTGATGTACGTTGCCGAACAGCTCCCGTTGTCCAACACGTTCAGCGTTGTCTTGCGTAGCACCGTGGTCATCGGACCACCGAAGCTGGTTGTACCCCAACCGGCAATGTCTACCAACAGCCCGGCGAAGCTGTACGTGTTGTAGTTGAAGGGCAAACAGATCGGACCAACACCACGGTTGAAGTCGATCTCGGTGGTGGTCTGCAATAGGGCAATATCGTTGCTGCGCGTCTGGTCGTTGTAGTTCTCGTGAACAATGATCTGTTCAATGTTGTAGATCGCCGAATAGGGTGTATCCAGTCCGCTGCGATAATCATGATCACCGACAAGGGCCTGGACGCGACTCACACTCGGAATAATGCGAACACAGTGTGCAGTTGTAAGTACATAACGTGAGCTTACTGTACAAAATAAAACGAGAGTTAGTCTGATGTTAAGCAACTTTGGACAAATTCACCAAAACACATACTTATCACTCCAGAGCAGAACACGTTCGTGGTGAGTGGATCAAGCAGTCCCACCATGGAAGTGTACTCATTTACACCGGCCTCAGTACCTCCGACGATCTTCGCGGTTCTCGACCATCCGCAATCACATTCCTGCGGCTGCACTACTAACCGACACGTAAACGAACCCGAGTTGGTTGAGCTGGACGAGATGTACGAGACGGTCAGCTTGTTGAACAGTGACTTCCGTACGATCTGTCCCTTGCCGCAGAAGAATTCGCTACCCACAGGCGAAGCAAAGCCTTCGGTGGACACGTACAAGAAGTCCGTGGTGCAAGCGGAGGTCGGATTGGCCATGTTTAGCGTACACGCTGCCTGAATTGTGTACCCCGGTGGGGCACGTATCGCAAACCGACACGAACTTCCAGCGGGATAGTTCGATGGATATAGTGGAGAATTCAACGTTACATCCGCCACACTGGTCAGCTGAAACTGTCGATCACACGAATCGAACCAATCGGCTCGTGCCGAAAACCCATGGCTAATTAATGCCAACACTACTGCACGTAGCCAACCCATCGTGGCGACTAAAGTTCTTCAATTCCAGCATGCAAAAGATATATATCGATCCGGTATCTTGAAAACGCATCAAACAAACTATTCATTTCGCATATTTTCATAAACCATCTGTGCAAACAACTTTCCTTCACACAAGTTCAAGTTGTATTCGGAATTGGATGCTGCATCATCATTCATTGTTTTTTTTTTTGTTACTGTGTTTCCTTGAATGTTTTTTTTTACACTTTTTTGTCAACATCGTGCTTTTTTAGAGGTGAAAATAATAAAGTTAAGAGGTGGAATCTAGATCATGATAAAAAAAAACCAAAACGGACAAACATGCCTTAAAAACTTTACCTTTACTTATTCACATGCTATAGTGCTTATAGTATAACTAATATTACTCAATATTACTAATTTATTACTACTGATTGCATTTCAATTTTAGTAGACGAAATTTGAATTATGCCAGCTTTATGCCTATTTTATGCCAGAGAACTTCCCACTGTGCTTGACAAGCTTTCGCTACCGTCCACCAATAGCGCTGCTGATGCTTTGAAATGTCATATATCTGACAACAAACAAAACAACACAACGCTGCTCACAAAAAGGTAGAAGACAAGCGTAAACAAACGCGGCTTGTTGTGAAATATTCACGATTTCTTTAGCAAAAAGGCTGAAAACTTCCTGCTAGCACAACGATGGGCGACCGGTACAACATCCACAGCCAGCTGGAACATCTGCAAAGCAAATACATCGGTACGGGACATGCGGACACTACCAAGTACGAATGGCTAACAAACCAGCACCGTGACTCGCTGGCCAGCTACCTCGGACATTACGATATGCTGAGCTATTTTGCGGTCGCCGAGAATGAATCAAAGGCTAGAATCCGTTTCAACATCATGGAAAAGATGCTTCAACCGTGCGGCCCGCCTCCGGAAAAGACGGAAGACTAATAATAAATGTAATTGAACGCAAGTAATACAAGGTTCGTGTGTTGATTTTATTCTCTTGGTTTACATCATTTATCTGCACCCGAACTGACGGGAAGGGCACTGCCGGCTGTGTCCTCCTTGTCTTCGACAGGTTCGCTTTCATCGTCACTCTCTATCTCAAGCTCTCGAAGGTGTGTCTTAACTTTGCTCACCAGTAGGTGTTGTACGATCGGAACCAAATCGCCGCAGTTCGTGTTAAGTTGTTTACACGTTTGCCACAACATTTCGACATCCACATTCCCGTACTGCCGTATCTCCGATACCTGATCCAGCGTTGGAAGCTTTGCTATCATCACCAAACCATGATTATTTTCGGTGTACCCATCCATACACAAGGCTTCTTCCTCTGCCGTAGGGTCGACGAGAATACGGTTTCCTAGGATGCCGGCCGTTGCAGCCGTCACTATATCGAACATCGGAATGCATGCATCGCCAAGTGCTAATCCGGAAGCTGTTATTGCAACGGCTAGCGCCGACCCATCGTCTTCCAGCACGTTCGCAAACACATCTATCTGCAGATTAGGGAACAAATGCCGACAAACGGATGGGTTGAGAGCGCTCGTTAACGCCGTTGCCATACTGCGTTCACGTGCATCTGTTTGTGGAGATTTCCTCACCACCGAGGCAAAAGGAGAGTACTTAAAGTCACAGTACAGTTCTCCCAGCTGATTGAATTTGTTCTGCTTCGGTATTTCTCGTGGATCGAACACGGATACTATGACTTTGGTATTACCCAGCTCCACGTACGCTGATCCCTTCGCCGTTGAAACTACGCCGATTTTTGTATCTAAAATGTAAACCTTACATTACGATTATCCATATTAACGATGCAAATTTGTTGGTACGTACAATACTTGCGGTTTTCCAGCAGCCGGCGACCATCTTTGCGTGTTCCATCTTTTTCGAACGCCTCACTCAATCGTTCTTCGAACGCTTTCGGTGCACTAGCTTTGCAATATATCCGATGCGGTGTGGAAACTTCCGGTCCATTAATTCTTTTCGTATCTTGCGGCATTGTGAAAGTGCTTCTCCAACAAAAAAACAACAAAACGTGCTTTGGTTCTCGATCACAATTGTTTTGTTTTCAAATTGTTCTTTCCCCTGCAACATCTGATATGACACTTCACGCGCTAGCGCCATCTCGCGGTATACATTTGAAGTTAATCAATTCAAAATCACAACAAAAAGCATTGGCGAACAAACAATAGAACAGGAAACCACAAAACCAATGTCGTTTGGGTACAAAGAGCCCCAACATTAATAGATAAAATTTAATTTATTTTCCGAATCCCAGCATTCCCAACTAAAGCTATCCTAGAAAACATAAACCACGCAACGAAAAGCGAGTTTTTACACTGCAATTTACAGAGAGCAACAATTTCCCAGCTCTCCAGTAGTACATAATTAATTTGTTTACAAACAAATTTATAGCTATTTCATTTCATTTGCTTTTCCAAGCGTCGAAATCTCTTTTCCTGCTCTCGCGCTTTTGCCGGAAAGGATACTGTGTCCAGCGGAGGCACATGCGCATTTGCTTCTGTATATCCTTCATTATTTTCCATTTCCGTCCTATCCTGTTCAGACGGTTGTCAGTGCTTCCATCACAGAAACAACTACAGCTACTCCTCTCCGACTGCGTTATCTCGATTTTCATCTTTTCCCTCCAGTTTTTTGTGCGAAATGTACACATCGGGTTGCTCCAGCAAGTGAAACGCATCCCCGCGCAATCGAACGCCATCGAAAATGGCCGTTTTAGGAATCCACAAACTGAGCAGCATCAAATCGATGAAGCTGCTCGTCTGTCTGATCGGTGTAACGTCGTTCCTGCTGCTCATATTCTGTCTCTACACAACAATCAGCACACCGGAAAAGGAAGTGGCCCCACTGTCGTTACCGAACGATGGCTACCAGAATGTCGTATCGTACGAACTGCGACGCAGCCAAACGATCATACCGGAGAAGTACAATGAGCACCAAGTGAAGGCACGCATAATTCGGGACAAAATCAAACGGCTGGTAGGCAATAATAATCCACACACCGCAACGGGACCGCCATCGGAACATCGCAATCGAACCTTCCCTCTAAATCGTAACATACAAATCTTCTATCACGGTACGGTCGCATGGTACAAGCCACGTCCAACACATCCATCCAGCGATCGATTGATAGCGCGGATTTACGAAAATAATTCCGTGTCCTTTAAACCGAACGATGAACCGGTCATCAATACGGCGTTCTATCCAAAGCGAAGATTATACAACGCGAGCGAATCAATCATACGGGAACAGTTTAACGAGATACAAAACTGTGGCATCGGCACGGTGATCCTCGGATGGCAGCCCAACTTCTCCGAGTACTTGTTGCGCACGATCTTCAAAGTGGCGGATCAGTATGATCTGAAGATAGCGATCGAAATTCTCGACTACACGGACAGAACTATTGAAAGTATGCGGAGCAACATAAAGTATTTTATCGATGGATTTGGCAAAGGTCCGGCTGGTACAACTAGCACACTAAGCTACTACAATGTCCTGTCAAAGAAGCTCGAAATGCCACTGTTCTACATACGCAAAGCGTATCGCATCACGGACCCGGAATGGAAACGACTGCTTAGCCGCAACGGAATACTCACCATCCGGGGATCAAACTATGACGCTGTGCTACTGGCACATATCACCTCGAAGGACCACAAGTCCATGATCCGGCGGGCAGGCTTTGACGGATTCTACACGTACCTTCCGAGCAACGGAGCCAACTATGCGGCCACCTGGAAAAATTGGAACCAGCTGAAAAAGTTTGCCGACAGCTATCGGCTACTGTTTGTGCCCACAATTGGGCCTGGTTTCTACGATCGCCGAAAGTATCATCGTAACGTGAACCAGAACCACGGTATAACCAACATCAAACGCTACCGGTCGAACGGTCAATACTTCGACGTCGGGTGGCGCACATCGCTCAAGAACAATCTACAAATCATCACCATCAACAGCTACAATAACTGGGTCGATGGCACGCAGATAGAGGCCGCCATTCCGGTGTTCGGCTTCCGTGACTATTTACCAGGACCACCGGAAAAGTATCTCGATCTGACGCAGTCCTGGGTGGAAGAATACATCAAGTACAAGCTGAACAACATCAAGTTAAACAAGAAAACGGAACTCACGTTGAATTGTTACGATTTCATTAACAGCACTATTTGTTAGGTGTCGGAAGTATTTCGTTGATCTTACATGACGGATCTATAGAATAGTATGCTACGATTTGATAGATCTCGTTAGGATAGTTAGCCATGCATCTCGGTCCATTAGATTATGCTCCCCGGCCCCTAGGTGAGGGATAGCAATAGTAGAGATGATTGTCGTGTATTTCAAACCCCGTTGTACCACAGATATCCACTGTTTAAGTGCTCAACAGCTGATACCAAATTCAATGCCAAAGTTAGGATGCTGTCTGCTCCTTTGCCTGGACATGCAGACACACGCTAAGGTAGTTTGTTAAATAGTTGAAACTATATTTTGCCAAACAAGGATTGTAGAAGGTGTGTAGAGTGTACATATATTTTTCAAAGTTCTCAATAAAATCGTATTGATTAGGTTTTAAAAGAAACCTCCTTGGCTCAACCGCAATTTAAACCGTAATCCTAAATCGAAAATCATCGCTTGGAGCAAACGGATTTGAAATAACATCGCCTGTCGTACACATCTGCTGTCAGCTGGTAACATCGCACTTGACATCTATAGATTATGTAAATAGAAGAATTTTGCACTTACCTGCAGAGCGGCTCAGAACGAGCAAAAGAATAGCAGGTTTTCCATCGTTTCACATTTGAGGCCTCCCTTCCCAATCAACTGTACGATTTCCGCTAAAAAACGATGGCCTCGCTGTTGAAAATTTCAGCTGGCTTGCGGGCGTACAGCCGCTGTCATCAGCTACTGCTGCGGGTAAGAACATTCTCATATATAATCGACGCTGAGGAACAGTTTCCGGGTGTTGACTAATAGTGATGCAATTAAAATTGCGTATTTATTAAACCCATCAGCGAGTATTTGCGCGATCGAAAACTAACTGGAAGAGTGTATAAATAACCTGTTGTGATTCATTTCAGCGCAACAAAGTTTCGAATGCTGCCGAATTCCGTGCCGCTCTGGTCAATGTTCCACCGACGGAGGTTACAACTCTCGGCAGTGGACTGCGTGTGGCTAGCGAAGACTCTGGTTCACAGACGGCCACCGTTGGTCTGTGGATTGATGCTGGCTCACGGTACGAGGATAACAGCAACAATGGCGTGGCACACTTCCTGGAACACATGGCGTTCAAGGGTACGGCTAAACGTTCTCAGACCGATCTGGAACTGGAGGTGGAAAACATGGGTGCCCACCTAAATGCATACACATCCCGCGAACAGACAGTGTTCTATGCCAAATGCCTTTCCAAGGATCTGTCGAATGCCGTCGAGATTTTGTCCGACATTATTCAGAACTCGAAGCTCGGCGAAGCGGAGATCGAACGCGAACGTGGAGTAATCCTGCGGGAGATGCAGGAGGTCGAAAGCAACCTTCAAGAGGTAGTGTTTGATCATCTGCACGCGACCGCATATCAGGCCACACCTCTCGGCAACACCATCCTGGGACCGACCAAGAACATCCAATCCATCGGCAAGTCGGACCTGCAGCAATACATCGATTCGCACTACAAGGCACCACGTATCGTGCTGGCTGCGGCCGGTGGAGTTCGCCACGATGAGCTGGTGCGGTTGGCCGAACAGAGCCTGGGCAAGGTGAGCTCCGCCGTAGATACCAAGGCAGCAGCATTGGCTCCGTGCCGCTTTACTGGATCGGAAGTGCGTGTGCGCGATGATTCCCTACCGCTCGCTCATGTTGCGATCGCAGTCGAGGGTTGCGGATGGACCGATCAGGACAATGTGCCACTGATGGTGGCCAACACGCTGATTGGCGCGTGGGATCGCTCGCAGGGTGGCGGTGCTAACAATGCATCCAAGTTGGCCGTTGCCTCGGCAACTGATGGGCTGTGCCATAGCTTCCAGTCATTCAACACCTGCTACAAGGATACCGGTCTGTGGGGCATATATTTCGTGTGTGATCCGCTCAAGTGCGAAGACATGCTGTTCAATGTGCAGAACGAATGGATGCGCCTCTGCACGATGGTAACGGAAGGAGAAGTCGAACGGGCCAAGAACTTGCTGAAGACGAACATGCTGTTGCAGCTGGACGGCACTACGCCTATCTGTGAGGATATTGGCCGCCAAATGCTTTGCTACAATCGCCGCATTCCACTGCACGAGCTGGAGCAAAGAATTGAGGTAAATGATTCTTGTGAATCGTAATTTAGGAATGTTCACGGTATAATTAACATTCTTTCTTCATTCTTATCGGCCTCACAGAGCGTTACTGCCCAGAATGTGCGTGATGTAGCCATGAAGTACATTTTCGACCGTTGCCCAGCTGTTGCTGCCGTCGGACCGGTTGAAAACCTGCCTGATTATATGCGCATCCGTTCTTCCATGTATTGGACCCGCCTGTAGGATGATTTCGTGAAATCAATCCACCACATTTGGCGATATATGGAACAAAAACCAAACGTCAACAAAATGTGGTGTTCAACACCGCAATCCGGTTGGAAAATGTTTTCCACAGCGTCCAAATATCAGCCGTACTAGAATGTTTTCAATTCGTTCCTTTGATTGTACAGATAGCCCAAACGAAAAACCACTAAATTAAACATTGGATAAACGAAAATCTTAATTAGTTTCATTTTTTAACGTACTAAACATGCCGATTAAGGAATCTCAAATAAGACATGGTAGTATCTCGCTATGGTTTCCCAGAACGGGCTCTACCGTTTTGGATAATTGGCTGGTTCTTGAATTTCGCAACCAAACAGCTCCAAACATCGCATTCCGACGACAGGTGCAAAATAACATCGTCTATTACGCAAAACAGCTGTCAGCTGGTAACATCGCAGATGACAGCTAGAACACAAATAGAGAAATGTTTACAGTGTTTACAAAATAGCCCCAAAAATGACCTTCGAAGACCAACTAATTGCAAAAGTTCGAGCAAATGAGGTCCTGTACAATGTGAAAAATGTGAACTACAGACGAAAAAACGACAAGGAACGACTCTGGCAGCAGATCGCGTATGAACTAGACAGCTCAGGTAAAATATCCTTCCTGTGTTCCGTAAGTTTGTGTTCACTTGTGCAACTTGCAACATGCTAAAGCTTTGTGGCCGAATTTTGTTGCAACATTGCCAAAACATCATGACCGTCGCTCTGGTAACACTCGTTTGCTTTTAGTGGAAGTATGCAAACGTCGGTGGAAGAGTTTGCGGGACAAATTCATCAAGCTGAGCCGAGTGGAACAATCCGCAAGAGGAACATCGGATGAAGAGCAACCTAAGAAATGGCAATACTTCGACAGCTTGACATTTCTCCAGGGCTATAACAAAGCCTCACTGTACGTAATCCAATCAAGCCGTTTAGTTACTTTCGTATTCCCGACATTCTGCTAATTTGTGTGCTTTCCATTGTAGTTCTACAAACAACTTCCTGGACAATGTGTATCTCTCTGAGGAAAGATATGTCGACATCAAGTGTGAGCATCCGCTAACGCGACAGTTCGTGCGCGATGATGCCACCGTAACGGTCGCTGTAGATTGTGGTTCGGGAATAGTGTCAAGCGAACGATTCGCACCAGCCGATGCCCGTAATCTTGCGACAGTAGCACACGAGCTGGCCAGCGGTACTGGCAGTGGTAGTCGAAAGCGTCAGCTAGATCTCATCGAATCGGAATGCATCAAAATCATACGGTCGGCAGCAGAAGCTATGCAAATTGAAGCAAATTCTCACATTCGCCGTAGCAGCACGCAATTGCTGTTTGAAGCATTGGCACTGCGAATCGACGAAGCGAATCTACCGGCCAGCCGACTGAATGCCATCCAAACCGCCGTCACCAATCTGGTGTATTCATCCTTATGAACGGCCCGCGGGACGGTAAAGAAACGGAGATCCGTTTACGTACTTTAAAATCGGACAGGTTCACTGAAAGTAGTAACGCTCCGTACGCAATACAAGACAAAGCTGCAATATGATGCACATGTTTCGAAAGCAAACATGCATTAATTAATTTATATTACATAAATGGGTCTTAAGAACGAAAGAGTTGCTTTGGAGGAGGTGGAAAAGCGATTTCTTTCCAACCCGAAGCACTGAATCAAAAATGCTCTCTCTTGCTGGCTATCGCATATGCGGTGAAACGAATTAGTGTAGAATAATTTTAGTATGTTATGTTATGTATTAGCAATACACACGCTCATGATAGAATGCTCAACCCATCGTTTCAGCCTATTGTTTTCAGCCGATGTAAGTGTAGCGAAAACGGAAAACGATGTTCGAACAAAGCTTCGGTGCAGCGCTTATACCTTACTTACTTATTCGCTATTCGAATACCACGGAAGCAACCAGGTACAACTGTCTACAAGATATAACGATTACAAAGGGCAAAAATAAAACGTATGTTGTTTGCTTTTAAACTTCGTCCGTCTGTATGATTGATTTCTTTCCCATCTTTCTCGCTGCAATCATGGCATAAACGTGCACGTTCGGTTAGCTTTGTTATTGATCTGTATAGCCCAATCGGTAAACTTTATTCTCACAATCCTCAGTTTTTTGCTCTTGCCTGCAGAAGCTGAGCGTATCGAAGTTTAAAAATTTCCCAAAATCGTAGCTGATACTACCGCCAGTCCACGTTCCCGTTCATAGACGGAACGAAACCGACCCCCTTTTGTTTTGCATACATATTGTTTTGAGAAGTAATCATGATCGTGATCATGGTTCATGAATGATCCATGATCCATGAATGCTCAGATTGTTACCTTATACACAAGCGTGGTGCGCTGTTTTAGTACTCTGCTCCGTAGTAGCGTGTGTTAAGTGTATTGTAATTTGTACTCAACCCGTTCTTGGGTTGTTTTTCTTTACCCTTTTGCGTGTGCGAGCTTTTTTTTATTTTTTACTAGCTGTGTAGTACATTCAGTAGTATTAGCTGGTTTATTCGACAAATGCATTTGAAAGAGTTGATTAGTTTTTGATGTTTTCGTTTGCATTTGTGTGTGTGTGTGTGGGTATATTTTTTTGTTTGCTTTTAATTACCCTGCATACAACAGCTTCGTACAGTAATTTGTGTAGCACAGATTTGATTTATCTTTACATAGTCATTCATATTGGGTACTTCCCATCGTTACATGCTGATTCCGAGATCCAGCAAAATAACAAAAGTCCTAACGATCAACATAATCCACGCCGTGCCTTTAAAACGCACACAATACATAAACGAACCATTCTTCCCTTTTTTAAATCTCTTCCACTTCTTAAAACAACACATAATAACGCGCATTGGCAGCCAAAAAACAAAACACAAAACAAACACTTGTTCCCTGATACCATCTCCACAGAACTCACCACATTTCGTTCGTGCGTTCAAAGCATTTCGTCGGGCTTTACTAGAATCGTTTATCACTCGCAGCATAGAGGCGCTAAACCATCCAAAATACTTCATTATCATTATCAAATCTAGCTATAGCTACAACTCGGGAAAGGAAATGATCATCTACCAGTTCGTTACCGATGCTGGGTCGCACAAATAAGTATGGCTGTGTGTATATCTGTGTAGATCATCCGTGGTATCCTTCTCTGCTCGGTTCTATCATAATCGAATATCACACAGAGACAAAGCTCGGCACATTCATTGAATTACCAAATCTCGCGCTAACTAAGTTTTTCGCCTTATGCTCTCCTTATCCTTTTAGTGTTCTTACGCGGCTCTGTCTGGGGAACATATGTGTAAAAAAAAGGACGCATAACGACGTAACTGAACACGCTCTCGATACCCATCAAACACGTTGCACTCAGTAATTCTTTGCAAGAGTGTTACACTTCAGTGTTTTTCCCCTCTCTTTATGAAAACGAGTGCATCTTGTTGCATATACTTATCTACAGCGCCACACAGATTGAGGGAGAGGAGGCAAACAAATTTTCGCGTATCGACACCATCGCGTACCCCTTTTTTTCAGTTAACCGGAACGCTCTAACAGTATATTGCATTTTTTTTTTCTTTTCTCAAACACGATAAATAGTTATAGGTACGGGAAGAAAAAACACGAGCATCAGAAAAAGAGTGCCGCTCTAACGCATCTAATCTATCTGTTCGCAATCGTAAATAACTGTCTAAGGTTTGTTGTTTAGCTCTTCTCGCGAAACCCCTTCACATAGGGTGATACTGTTGTGTGCGTCGTATTTGCAGAAAAAACGTGCAGATTTCGAAATACATTCTACGCTCTATCTAACTTAAAATGAAATGTAGTGCACAAGTGCGATTTTCACTTTAAAACTACCGTATCACCGTGTTGTGTAGATTTTTTGTTTTGCCAAATAACAATGCCCTTCTCTGATCACGTTTGATCGCATGCATCGATCTCTTTTTGTCCCGCATTTTGTAAGCAAGACCCGGCGCCGTACAATTGTAGAAAGCCCCTAGCTATCCTTTTGTTAAGTATTGTTCCACTATCTAGTAATTTGTATATATCTTCGTATGGATTCCAACGAATCTTTTGTCATTTCAGCGCACACCATCACGGACTAGTTGCTCGTTAAACACCATCGCTAAAATTTCGTTTCTTACTCACGGTCTTATCCCTACCCCGAGCCAGAGATGCGCAATCGTTCTAAAGTTCACATACAAAGACGAAAGGAACTGTACAGTCTGTGAGATAAATAAAACTCATCAAATCAAGCGACGAACGACGAAGTAAAATATGGTTTGCCTTATCATTCAAATCCTCAACGCAAACAGAACAATTTATCAGGGCGTTTAACTTTGATCTTCCATTCCCCGCACACGGTAAGATTGGTGTTACACTTCCCTCTTCTATTAGCGTGGCATTTTATTAGCCACATGTAGGTGCATTATACATTCTCTATCGAACAATATGTTCACAATCTGTCTCATAGAATGTAACAGATGCTTACCTACTTCTTATACATAAGACTTACCAGCGAAACGAAACGATCATACCAGTCGACAAACCTTACCTTCATCAAGCGCAGGTTTATAAACTCTATCTGATTCAAGCGCACCAAGCTCTCGCCGATCATCTCCTTCGCCTTATCGGTGCTGCTGTCCACGTGCTCCTGCAGGAAGCTTTGTATCATATCCTTAAACGTTTGCGGAAAGCAACAGATCACGGTGTACATTGCTTTGTACCAGTCACTCGTGTTATTCCAGTCGATCTTCTGACCGATCGTCATGTCCATCATCAGCTTTAGGAAGGATTGCAGTAGCTGCGAGACGAGCGATTCATTATTATTATGCAGCCGGACGACCTGGGCAAATGCCTCGATAAACTCGACACACTTCAGCTCCACCTCGGACGTGAACGAGGTTAGCCCAAGCTCGACTGAGGCGACAAGTTGCTTTAGGAAGTCGGGATGTAACGCTGGTACCTGCAAACGGAAATGCAACCGAATTAGTCTCTTTTCGCAATCTATGAATCGCTCGCAACTCGCTACTTACCACATGAGGCTTCGAATCGACAAAAGACGTAATAGTGATGTAGTACTGATAGCATAACTCCGGGTATCGGATCAAATCGGTCGTAATCAGCGGTACGATGTTCGTTAGTCCGAAGATACAAACGTCCGACGATTGTTGCTGCGTTTCCTCATCATTTGCCACACGGCTCGCACTGATCCCGTGAATAAGCTTCAAAATAAGAATCAAATCCTGCGGATCCCGCTCGTTGTTGGTGGGATCGAGCGAAATACGATTGCTGTTGTTCTTAACGTACACACCGATCACGTCCATACTGTACTGATGCAGCGCAGCCCGTACTTCCTTCACTTCCGCCGATCGTTCCAGTTCGTTCAACAGCTCCAGTACAAGCTCCAAAATAACCTAAGAATAGACAATGACCAGAAAGTCGAATAGTGATTAGTTTTCTGCTTAATGAAGCTTTAGTGAGGAGTCATTCTAGGCACGATTCGCAACGATTTATGAATCTTAAATCCTCATTCATGAATCTTTCTAAATCTAAATCTGAATGAGAATTCATTAATCTTTGGTGTAAAGATTCAGAATAATTCATTCAGATCAAAGATTCGTCCTGCTGAGTTCAGTACGTTGAACGCTTATGTTTGGTCTATAAAGACCCGAAACAATCGGTACTGTGAGTACATCAAGTTCAGTTTGAAGTCAAGTCTAATTAAATTCAGATTGGCTTGTGGCAATGAGTTTGGCATCACTGTGTTATGTTAAACCACTTGAACCATCACTACTTACCGTTTCATTCCTGTACACAGACATGAACGTGCTGAGCTGCTTACAGATAGGCTCAATTTCGTTGAACAGTATCAGGATCAGATTGTCAAACGCACCCTCCACGCAACCGATCGTTTCCTCCAGAACCTCGATCACCTTCTGCTTAAACTGTTCGCTCTGATGTAGATGTGCGTGCTGCTGCAGCGTAGTCTGCAACAAGTTAAACTTCTCCTTCGTCCCCTGCACAATGCGCATAATGTACTCGCTGCGTATTTCCTCCCCCTCTATACTGCCCCCGATCGTAACGAAGCCCCGAAGCAGCTTGCGCTTAACCGCCATCGGAAGCTCGAAGCCCTTCAAGTCGCATATCGATCGAAAGTATTCCGAGTTGAATATGGTTTGTGCACGGTAGCGGTTCCGTTGCAACGCAAGCAGCAGCTCGATCGTTTCCTCCATTACGGCCGGTTCCGCTCGAAGGTTTTGCGCGTTGAGGCAGATCTTATTCAGCAGATAGTTAATCACCCAAAGTGCACCGGCCGTACCGACGCCGAACGCGTTCGAGAAGATATGATTTGCGGACGGTTCGTAGGCGGACATTACGTAGGTACTGCACCAGTGCCGTAAAAACCACATCGTAGTGGCACTCAGCTCGGGACTTAGGAACTGATACATGCGCACCTCGATGGCGGTCTTTTCCAGCTCGCACAACCGAAATCCGGCCGCCATCAGCCGAATGACGGGGTCCACGTTCGATTCGGCATTCGGTATTTCCTGAATATCCTGGTTCGGCGAAGCTAACAGCTTCAAGCTGTTCGTCACATCCGTTGCACCCGACTCAACCTGTTGCTTGCTGAATGTTAAAATGGGCTCCGGGATCGTGGGCGTTTCACCGACCGATTCCATCGCAATCACGTGCCCGCTGATCAACAGCAGCCAGTGCAGATCTTCGAACAGGTTCTCTAAATTTACCCCATCGGAAATGGAAAGCGATTGCGAGGCGTGCAGCATATGCAGATGGGTGCCGAGCTTTCGCGTGCGATCTTCCAACAGTTTCGCCAACAAACCGAGGGAATGTTGCAGAATTTGTCGTCCGAAGAAACCCATAACGGTCAGCTGCTCCTTAAACCGCTCTCGATCCGATTCCTCCAGTTCGGTAATTTCATTCTCACCTCCTTCTCCGTCCCGGCCCGTTGCCCCGCGTATGCCCTGCGGTGGAGCCAGATGGCACTGGACGTACTTCTCGAACATTTGCATTATGTAGGGAAGTATCGGGTCGAACGGGTGGTTTCGTTTGTCGTCGAAAAACGACAACCATATGCCGAGCATATTGCTCAGCGCATCAACGTAGAGGGCTTCATCCGGTGCTACCGATTCTTCCGCTGCAGACTGTTCAAAAAATTTCATCGTCAGCGTGAAGCATTGCTGCATGGACGCATCCAAAAGGGAATTGGGCAACATCTTCAGCATGTCCGTGGGCAAAAACTGGAACAGTTTGCGAAGAATCAGCGAAAAACTGTACGCTTCCTTGTCTTTAATTTCGATGCTAAAATGGAACAGAGAATTGGGAAAGAATATGATCAACAATAGTCTCTATTAATCCGAGCGACTCCACTCTTTTAATTATAAAACCTAACTATTCTTACTTGGTCATTAACGATAGAAAGTGCGTCAAGTAGTTCGCCAGATAGGACATACTTTCGTCGATGTTTTCCGTTATGATAGGCCCTCGCAGGGTGGAAAGCTGCAAGATACACGTGAGCGCTTTCGGTTGCAAATCGTCTATTTCGCGCAGCTTCCAGTAAGTGTGAAAGAACACTTCCAACACTTTCGGATCAAAGATGACGCTCTTCCATTGGGCCTGCAGACGAAGTGGCGGAGCGTGCAGCGCCTTCGTTACCGTTTCCGACGTGTCAATAATGCTCTTGGACAGCGAGTGACGCACACGCACATTCCTCAGGTTGGGCAGCAGAAAGCCCCAGGTCAGTACAGTTTCCATCACAGTGAGCAACTGCTTGAAAAGGTACATCTGCATGCTGTTGGACGTATCGAAGCTATTCACGATGGCTACCATGGCCTGCAGTGTCATGCAGAACGTTTTCAGCAGATCCGAATCTTCGAACTGCTTCTTCGCTTTGAAGTGCTCTAGCGTATTCAGCCCGGTATCATCCGACCGAACGATGTTGCAGTATTCTTCCAAAATGGCCAACATAATGCTGCAGCTAAGAATCTGTTGCTTCAGCTCACCCGATGTCAGCATCTTCTTTGTTTCTTCCAAAATCTGACCTCGTTCCGCACCGTGATCTTCCAGGCTGGCGCGCTTGATCATGATGGCCACCACCTGCAGCAGCTTGTCGCGTATGAACACCGGCACATCCCGCTGGATGACGTAGTTTAGCAGATACTGACGCAATGAAGCCCGGTCCTGTTCGGCAATAAATTTCCACTCTCCCACGACCGTTTTCTTCAGCACATCGGCCGCTTCAAATAGTACTAAATCAACGGACGACTTTTCCAGGATCGTCTGACACAGCGCGTACGGGGTTTTCGTTTTTCTGAAGCTGGTAAAAATTTGCTCCGATTCCTGGCGCTGCTGGTTTGTGATGGAATTCGGCGGGGCCTATGACATGCACCAGCGGGGGAGGAGAAACAAAAAATGAAAACATGGAAAATTATTACTACGTACTACGCTAGCGGCTGTGGCTGGAAGAATCATAATGTAAACAGTCACTGGCTGAAAAGAGATGCAATCAAAACAAAGAAATGTTTGCTTGCGAAAACGCAAAGGATTCTTGGATTGGGATGTGCGCTGGGCGGAGCAAGCAAAACAACGAACTATCGATTTTCTTTGCGCCGAGCAGACCCCATAACAACACGCACCGCGCACGCATTCCAAGGTCCTCGGGTGTTCCTTTGTTTTTCATCTCCTCCTCTCCCTATCGACGATTACTCGAGGATTTCAATACACATTTTCCACCTACCATAATAATATGGGCCGCCGTTTCGAGATTCTTCAGATATGTTTCATCCATCGTTGCTGCAGTGATTTTCCACTTTGCATCAAGATTTGGGCGAGGATTCTATCATACGATACGATGGATTTGTGTGTGTATGTGTGTTCCTCCCGAAGATCCTCCCGCGATGGTTGGTCGTCGCCGAGACTTTTTGTTCATACAATTCACTCAGGCAAATTCCTTCACCACCGTGGCTATATCACTTTTTCACACACCTCGGGTACCTTCGTGGACGGTTGGAAACAGTAATCCAAAGCGCTTTTCAATCGTGCGTGACTTTTCACGCGAAATCAACAACGGAAAATAGCCTCGAAAAATTGTCTTCGGTCGATCACGACAAAGACGAAAAAACTGTGGTGCCTGCGTTCGTGTACGCACACCCCGAATTGCGCGACTGTTGCTTCGAAACCCCCACCCGGGAGTTTACGCGTTCCCGGACGATTGCGCTTTTTACTAGCAAATGAATGCTTCACGCAGCCTGCAGGAAGCCAATTCACATAGCAAATGTTTATATTTTCTCACTTCGTCACAGATTTCACCAACCGGCAGGTGTTGATTTTATCCAAAATGGGTTACGGAAAGGCTGCACCACAACCATTCGCGGTAGCAACATTGCGCCACGAAGTTTGACGTTTGAGCAACACAGCAACCAAACCTAAACAACACAGTAAACAGAGAAGTACAAGTGGAAGTTATTAACGAAATGAGTTGTGTGTACGAACAATTAGTGCTTTTTTATTCTAGACCATAATTAACTCATTTCCATTAAACGTTGTAGGTAGTACAGGAAAAAGTTTTTGAAGGATGTCGATGGATTTGCTCTCCACTGTCAAATAACCCTTGACCAGCCCGGTGACACACAGCGTTGCATTCAGCGCAAGGTTAATAGATCAAACATTCAGCAGCTGGTTGAGAATCACACGAAATCCTTTCAAAATACGGGAATGATTCGAGAATTTGAGAGCATAGTTTTATTTTTCCTACAATATTTTTGTTTCGTTCACAAATCCCACAAATGCATCTTCCACAGTTGCTCTATGAACAAAAAATTCAAGCTGGCGAAATGCCTATATACAGCTTGAGGAAGGGGCGAAAACACTGAAAAAACTCGATCAACAAACATACCCACGCGGTGTTTATGCAGTGATTTTGTGTAGTGATTTTGTGTAGTGTTTCGATAAAGTACTCATTTCCCCAGTGCAGTTATTACCTACGCGTTGAGTAATATGTCTTTGTAAAGTCTCTTGCTTAATCAGGCAAATCGGAATAGAACAAACTAGGATAAAAGACAGCAGAGTGCTCGTGATAGTGTGATACAAGTGCGGGTGTAGATCATAGAATGTTGGTGCCGTTCCAAGATAACCCTGCTCTGGACTTACGCCAAGCGAAACAATGGTAACCGTACCGCAGTGCCGGAAAAGAATAATAAAATGATATCGGTATGCATTTGAGTAACAATGTACGCTTTTCATTCAATAAAGAAGTTATTTTGATTTCACTTACTTTCAGATTGTAAAGGTGCTGCAGAAGATAGTGTATCGTTCAAAATGGAGAATATGCCGACGCATATGAATGTTTAAGAACCTAACAAGTGAGTATTAGCAAAAGGGAATCTTTCGATAATCCTAGTGTACAAAAGAAGAGTTATGTTAGGTTTAGGAACAGGAGAAGATCCAACGTTATTTTAATTTGATCTGTGTTTTTGTCGATTGGCGATCCCATGGTGCCTTGCCTCGGCGTTCGATCTAATACACCGCTGATAATCATCTCTGGTTCATATTTGAGTAGCTAGCGAACTAAGTACAGTATTCTTATGTTAACTTACTTGCTTTTCCGGCGCTACGTCCGCTTCGCGATCCTTACCGATCTGTGAAACGGCTTTCAATCGAGCGCCGAAAGTCAATCTATTATCCCGATCTTTTTCCGGGACGGATCAACTCCATCACCCCATCTTAGTTTCCATTCGTCTCATCAATCCATGCGATCGTCCTGTAGGGATTTTTCGTGTTGGGTTGTCCGTAGTCATTCTTATGCCGTGACCAGGCCATCAGAGTCTGACGAAACCATAGTAAGTTCAGCTCGTAGAGTTCTTGATTCTAGAGGGTCCATCTTTGTTCTTACAAACACATATAAATTTTAACAGTCTCAGCCTCTTTCGTCACAAGAGATATTTTGGGTAGAGAAGTTTCTTCAGGTTGTAGGAAGAAACATTGAAATATTGAATACTATTGTCTTTTGTGAAGATGCCGCTCTAGCACTAGGTTGAAGAGTAGACAAACTAGCACATCTCCTTGGTGTTGATCCACCATCACTTAGCATGTGACGTTGATGATTGTCATTGTTCAGCGAACAAGTGAACTGAATGGATGGTAGAAATTGTGATGGTGCTGAGACGGCCGCGGGAGAATAACAAAATAAGGTAGAGATCGAGCATATGGGTCATGGAATTAGAATGACGGTACATCCTCTTGGCACATAAAAGAGGATCTTCGGTACTTGCCGAAGTTTGACAAATTGTGAGGGCGATCAGACAACTGAACAACGCTCCAGATACGTTCCGAGAAGTCGTGGGCAATTTGTCTAATTAAGCCCAGATTCCTTCGAACGAACTAAACACGGAGTTGGTTTGAGGATTGGAGGCGAGAGCTTTGATCAACCAGAGAACTTACTTACTTACTTATCCGACGTTACAAACGCATCGCGATCTTAGCCTGCTGCAGGAGTCCTCTATCAATAAATCCTGTCCAGGGATCCAGTATCCCGGCCTATCTCAATTTCGGCCTACCGCGCCCCCTCTGTTTATCGGGACGACCTAAAAAGACTTCACGGGCTGGGTCGTCCGGTATCAATCTCATGACATGAACCACCGGAGCCTAACAACAACTAGATGCTCAAGAGATAACCAGATAATTGAGATTCGGTTGCTGAGCTGATGATCAAAGATACACTTCTCGGAACATAGGACGAGGGAATTTTGAGTGCAACAAGTAAAAAAATGATGAAGGATACCATTTAGAAAATAACAAACCAAACAATATTTGTTCTTTCATTGCATAAACGAAAAATACAAACACTCACGCGGTATGTAATGTTTCTACAAAGTTTTTATTTATTTTCATGCTCATATTCTTTTGTATTTTTAAATGCTTGATATCGATTTAATTGTGGTTGTGTGTGCAACATTCCATGAACGTGCTGCATCGTTCCCAACCCGCTCGTTTTTTTTTACACTGTAACATCCTGCATACTGTTTCATGCTGTTTCGGTTTCTCCATTTCCTATTCTTATTCACACGATTGCGTTATGTTTTGCACTAGTTAAAAACAACATCTATAGTTTTTGTTTACGGATCCATACCAAAAACCCCCGTATCATACCGCAATCAGAACCAGATCTAATTGTAAGAGTTCTCGCACGTACCGTGGATTACATGACATGCATCCCTTTGTATAACATTTTACTAACGAGCGCTGTTTGCGTGCACACGATCTCACGTCAGCAGCTGCGTTTTGCGCTGTACGATCGGCTCGACTGCTTGCCGCTAATAATTCAATGACTATTTCACAAACTTAATTTGGATTACAAAGGCTTACGGGATCGCCGAGGGGGGCACCTAAACTACATACAACTTTACAACTCTGCGAGACGAACTGTGGCCTAGCAAATACTGGAGGATGTCCTTGTAATTTCGCGACGAGTGAAGCCGAGAGTTCCAGTTTTTTTGTTTTGTTTACTACAATGAGGATATTGCATCGCCCCAGCACTTTAACTTGAGAATTAAACAACGGACACACGTACACACTCACACAGGCACATCCATACATACATTCACAATCACACACACACATACGTTCAAAAGGATAGTAGCATCCGTCACAACTTCCTCCAAAGCCCTATTAACCACCGCGCTATAAATATTGGCCTGCGAAACAGTCCAACTGCACTAAAGCAAACAAAAATAGAACAGGGAAAACTATTTAAAGGCAAGTTTTTAATTACAACAGAGAAACGGGAAAATGGTAAAACAAAAAACCTAAACAAAATAAATACAAGCTACAGGTGTTCTTGGTCTCTGGGCCGGATGTATCCCGTGTAGCGTTCGTAACCGAAGCATCATCAGTATAATAGTAAACTCAGTCTTTCGTATTTGCGCGCAACGTAACGGGATGATGGGTGTGTGTGTGGAGGGGGTGTTAAAGGGATACTGCACGCAGATCGAACACCGGTAACTTCGGAAAGGGACGGGGTTTTACGCTTTTTTTTTGCAACTCTCTACCTGCATACCGCGCAACGGTGTGTCTTAAGACCCGCTTTTCACTCTTTATCGCTCGCGTGTTACGCCTGCACGTTAAAGCCCATGTCTAGTAACAACAAACAGGATCCTTAATCAGTCTTTTCAATAATTATCCTTATCAAAAAATGGTACCCTTTAATAGTACTAGCATAAAGTTTTCTTATCCCGTCTTGCCTTTGCCTTTCTTTTTCTCTAGCTTCGTTTGATTTTGTGGTCGCGCCCCTTCGTTACGATATCATATACTAGCATTACATGATTATTAGTAGGCATTAAACATAGTTGCATGTGTGTGTGTGTATATTTATATGGCATTGTTTTTTTATGTTTCAATTGTTTTCCCATTTTTTTCGCTTCTTAATTTTTCTTCTTCATTTGTCAACTCTTTTTAGCATGTTACACCAAGCGTTTTACTACTGTTATGTACTACGTTACACTAGTTTTACAATTACGCTCAACTAACACCGTTCTCTAATATGATGCGATAAGAAAACCAAAACTGTTCCGTGTATTATACACATTTGTTTATCATTGTCACTACTATTACTGCGTCTATATCTATAGTTTGATTTGCTTGGTTTTTAGTTTTTGTTTTGTTCACTTTGACATCCAATCGGTAAGATATGGCTTCATTTGAAGAAAGAGCAAAAGAAATATCTACCTTTTTTTTTTACTGCAATCGGCAAAATGTGTGCCCCGTTGCGGCATCTAATACATTTAAATTCTAACGTACGTCTAACGTTCTAACGCACCCTTCCGGTAACTAACACTAATAGGAAAATATTTGATGAAGAACATTTCCACTTAGCGTAAACAATAGGTACAGCCTAATTAGGTTCATAGTCATATTGGTATAAATGGTATAAATTGTGTGCGCCTTGGCGCCCAAAACAGAGACACGAAACAACATAAAAATAAAATGCAGGAACCGTGTTTTAGCGTTACGCGTTCTTTTGCTTCATTCGTTTCACCTTCACTCCGCGCTCTACTAGCGTATAGGAATCATCATTAATTATAGGCACTCGATGGTAGAATCATGCTGCATTCTGGTGCAATCTTGTTTGCCAGATAGAAGCAAGCAACCGTACAATGGTGTTGCGGTTATGCGACTTTACAACTAAACATTACAAAGCTAATCAGTTAGTGACGAAAGGCCGCACGCACATTGCACCGTGCGCTCATGTATGTAAACCTAGGAAATAGTGTATATCAGCACTTAACGCAAACTAGAGCAAAATGTAGAACTAATAGTACATGTTTTGGTGATACCAACGTTCTCCGCAAATCGTTCTAATCGTTCATTTGTTTTTTTTTTCTTCTTTTTTTATTTTCAGGTAAGGAAAAGATGCATTTTAGTTTTAGTCTTCGTTTTAGATACCGCGAGCAGAGCTTAAGCAATACTCAAACCCGTACCGCTGGAGGTTGTAGTGCGAAGATTACTACCAAGTTTAAGAAACGATGGTGTACAGACTTTAGAGCCCGGATAGATTTATGATCTTTAATTGTTTTTTTTTTGCTCCTCCTTTCACGCATGCAACTTATCAAAAAGGACGTTTGGAAAAGGAAAGCAATTAGGGATTTAAGGGTAAACTACTACTCTCCACAGTTGCGTATAGGATTGGCAGAGAGGCGATTCCTTATGCAAGTGTAGTATAAAGAAACAACTCATCTAAGATGTTGCAAACCTAGCTAACATAACAAAAGGCAGCGAAAAGGGATTAGCGTCCTTTCGATGCTTCTTCTATTGCACTTCCATTTGTGAGCCTAGCGTTCGAAGAAAAGCGCACACTTTCGACATAGACGTACAGACGCATCATCTGTGGTTAAGAGTTCATTTACACTTGAGACCAGTATCGAATGTCTGGTTGATTTTTTTTTTCGTGTGTTTTTGGTTGGTGGGTGGGTAGTTGGTTTTGATGATGAGTACTCATTTCAGTCTATAGATTCTCGATTATTTATTTAATCAACGAAGAGAATGCTTACGAAGTTAGGGAGAGAGAGATTCTGTTTCGAATGAATTGATGGTGTTTCTGCAAGCGTTACTTACGTATGCTGCACTTCTAAACGGTGCACTAATTAGTAATTGTTCTATGCTTCCCACCATAAATGGGTTCCAGCCATCGTCTGCCGGCGGTGTGTCTGTGTCTGGTTAAGGTGTTAAGATACGTTAAACATATTTAAAAACGAAGAAGGATACAACAAACAGTTAAATACTTCTACAATTGCGGGTGTGCGCTAGGCGGCGTATAAAACAAATTGGTGGGTTCGGTTCGATGACGTCGTTAAGGTAACTTATGTTGCAACGCGCGCGCGTTCTTCTTGCCGAGAAGACACATTATGGACCTTGTGCTTAACTTCCAGTTCGGGTGGTGCCCCTAAGTGGCATTAAACCCCACTAAAGGAATAATAGGAGACGGTTGTGATTCGGTGCTGAATCGGACCGCTTGCCGTTGATAAATGTAAACATGGTGGGTTCAACAAATATTCGTCAACTAATCTTAATGTACTCCCCCTAGTGGATTAATGGTTTAAAAAAAAACTCAGTGAACTTCGTTACCCGTTTCGTTTTCCCTAGCGTTTTGTCTATGCTTCACAGTGGTGATAGTAATAGGTATTAGGTGTTAGTAGTAATAGTAGTAGTACGAGCGTTCCGTGCGCCTGATGCGTTTTGATCGAGGGCCACCTTGCAGCTAAATGCTAATGCGCTCTACGACGATTCTGACGGTGCGTTACTGTCGGCGATGATTTCCCGCTTGATGGGGATGTTGTAGTCTTCCTTTAACTTACCGGGTGCTGGCACGATGACACCCTGCTGCTGGGGTGGTATGGAGGGTGGGGCCGGTTGTGGTGAAGGTGATCGCGATCGTTGCGGCGGGGCCCGTACAACGGACGACGGAGGTGGCGATACCGAAGGACCCCGCTCCTCCGAGTCACGCTTCGGGCCCATGGAAAGATCCTCCACGTGGTCCTCCTGTCCCTCTACCGGACCCGGACCACTCGGTGGTCGTTCCCCACAGTCACTGCCTGCATCGTCGATCGAGTCCTGTTCCATCGGATGATCGCGCCTGGCGTAAACCGGATCGGACCCATTATGGTGATGGCCATCCCGATGAGGATGACCCTCGGCCAGATCCCGTTCTCGCTCTCGCTCTCGCTGCTGTTGCGCCGGATGGTGCCGATCGTCCTCGGGTGAGCTCATCGAAACCGAGCGCATGTACTTCATCAGCACGCTTGGGCTGGGCGATCGTGCAGTGCCGTGCGTGCCCGGGGACGTACTCATCCCATTAACGGCCGCATGAGCCGCCGCGGCAAAGGCCATCGCGTGCAGTGCCTCACGGCCAGCAATGTCTCCGCCGCGGGCTTCCAGCGCTTGCTGCAGAAAGGAAGGATCGAGCAGGGCAGCGGCAGGATGCGGGATCGTAGGTGGCAATCCGTGGTGACTACCGTGCTCCAGCTTAATCATGCGACCGGCGTCATGGTGCGCCATGGCAGCCGCTGCCGCAGCAGCCGCAGCCACCGATGCGTCATCGTCTTGCTGCTGCGACTGTGATGGCATCTGCTGATGATGGTCGCCCGGATGTGAACCGCCCGGTGCACCACCGCCCGGACCGAACATGTGACTCGCACCGCTTAACCCGTACGGAAACGACGCCGGACTGCCGCTTGAGCTGGGCGATCGTTTAAGCGCCCTGTTAATGGGCCGCCCGGTGGTAATGCCCAGTTTCTTCACCTTATCGTAGAGGGTGCGGGACGGGACACCAAACTTGCGCGACGCCTGCAACGCACTCATGCCCTTGCGCACGCACTCGATCGCGTTCAGAATGTCCGTGCGGGTGTACTGCTTGTAGCGCTTCCATTCCGGTTTCTGTTGCTGATGTGGCACGTACGAAGCCAACCGAGCATCGCCGCTGAAATTGTGCGGCGAGTCCAGCAGCTCATCATCGAAGGATTTGTCCGCGTATGGCGAATGGGATGGTTCCTTGATTGACTGGAGGAACGAAGCAAAAGGATACAGATAAGTTATTGGTTTGCTAAATTGTTATTAACACAAGCATCATCAAGATCTTGCAGAAGTACTTTTCAAGTCTCAGAAGAGAGTCTAAGAAGTGCCTACCTTATAACCACTGCCATTGGAGTGATGACTGCTGGGTCGATCGGGATCGGACTTCATGCTGCCTTGGATCGTCTGTATCGTGGCCACTGTGGCTGCTGCACCAGCCGGAACACCTCCAACGGCTGTTTGGGAGGAATCGGCCGGATTCGCCTGTGCCAGCACGTTGCGCAGAATCGGAGTGTCACGCAGCATACTGGACATGGATTGCAGTTTCTTGCGCTTGAGCGGATTCATATCGGTGCTGGAATCGTACGCCGAACTGAGCATGCTGTGGAGCTGTGTTTGACCGAGCCCCGGCCAACCGGCAGCAAGTGCGGCGGCTGCCGCCGCTGTCGACGGTTGCGCAGATGCGGAGTTAGCACTGACGGAACTGCTGGACTGATGTGTGGACGATTGATGGTTGCCGCCTTGTGACTGTAGTGCGATCTGTGCCGATACCGAGGATACCGACGAACCCGACGTGGACTGGATGCGATGCGGAGAGGTGGCCGTGTGTGAGAAGGATGAGGAGCGATCGCGACTGCGTTCTTCCCGTTCGCGATCACGCTCTACGGCACCGGGACTGCGCGAGTATAGGCTGGAGTAGGGCGATTTATACGAGTACGGCGGCGAGGAGCTGCTGCTCTGCGCAATCGATATGTTCGTCGAGGTCGAAATAACTGGCGATGACTGGTGCTGATATTGGTGGTGTGAGTAGTGACTACTGCCGCCACCACCACCACCACCGCTGCTGCTACTCGTAGGCGGGGTGTCTTTCCACGAAGAGGACGAAGCTGTCGCCGCTCCTGAACCGGCCGTTGACGACCCTTTGCTACCGTAGTTGTTGTTGCTGGCAAGCAGTGTTGTGGCCGGGTCGCGATCGCGCATCAAATGATCTACATCGACCATTTTGTTGAAACGACCCTTCAGGTCGGCCATATCGTACAGGCCCTTCACCTCCAGCTGTTCCGCGATCTTCATGATGCGCGGTATCTGTGCTTGGGTAACGTTCACCTCACCGGTGTACATGTACTCCAGCAGGGCGCGCATCTCAAACTCTTGCACGCCCGGAAACAGAATGCTACAGTGATCCATCGGGACGTCCTGCAGGATCGTCTGGAAGTAGGGCGAGTTGGCGGCGAGCACAACGCGATGCGCCTTGAACTGCACCTGGTCGTCGACGTAGATCGTACAGTCGACGTAACACTCCATCTTGATCAGCGCATCCAGTATTTCCACCAGGTTCGATTTGTGATTGTTCCATCGCAGACAGTACGTTTGTCCTTCGCTGCTACCCATGTTGAAGGCTGATGTATGTTGTCCGCTGTACTGCTGCTTAAGCTCTGTGTAGATGCGGGAGGACTTATTCCGTCCCAAAGCTATCCGTTATTCGTTCTATAAAGAGGGTAACAGGAGAGAAAAGCAAACATTACATTGGTTAGCTATGCGCGAAGAATGAACAGCATACATTCGTCCAATCGTAACATTATGCTGATAGTTTGTGCAACAAAACTGAGATGTCTCTGTGTAGCTCTCACCGGACCCACCAATAACACTGCCAAATTCATATCACCCATCGACGGTGCTGGTAACAAACAAAAACAACATTTGCGTCGCAAAAAAACAACCCTCCTACGGTACGACACCCCACAGCATGTTGTTGTTTACGGGTTTTCTCGACGTCTCGAGGCTGCGCCCCCGTCCACAGCGTGTGACGGATTTTCATTCACCCATTCCTCACGAAACTGCACTGAGTCACGCGTAGCGGAATGTGACGATAGCCGCAATCAAGGTATGTGTACGGTGTTGTAGTTCCCTCTCTCGCTCACCAGGTCGCAACATAGCATCTGATTCACGACGCACCGTATCGGAAGCGGTGATTGCCGAAATGGGGCTCCCGGGGTCGTTATCTTCGCGCTAACGGGCGATTGTATATTTACGGCTAAACTAGTGGCGCTTTGTGCGAATATCGTGCAAAAATAACAACACATCATGCTCAGGATACTCCTTCTCTCTCTCTCTTTTGCTCTATCACTGCCGATGGCCATCATCCATTAGGCCCCCCGTTCCATTCCCGCGTGGTGTACCGTCTTATCATCCGGGTGCCCGTCTTCTGGGCAGGTGTTGACCACCACCATCACCGGAAACAAATCTCCCGGAAAGGGGTACGGCGGCGGCAGCACCGGCGCTGACTTCTGCCACCGGCTTATCTGATTATTCTTTTTGTCTTTTCAAAGGCATACGTCAGAACGCAGGCAAGCAGGCGGGTGGGTGCGAGCGGAACAGTCGTGTCGAAATCGCACATCGCGTGACCACTAAACCATGCTCCGCCAATTTTAGTGTACAAATTAGAGCCGAAGGAGTTGGCTTTATTGCTGCTGTTACGATTTTTTTTGTTTTTGGTTTTGCAAAACACATCCCTTTCGGGGTTCTATTTAAGGAATTGTTTAAAAAGAAGAAAAAAAAACGAAAAATCAAAAAAAGGTACAACACCCACAAAGAAACGTTCAGACGATCTAATATTTGCAACGGAAATGGACGAAAGTCAGGAGCGTTTGCAAATCCTGGGTTGTGTTTTTTTTTTGTTCTTGCTTTCACATTCAGCTTTCTTTTCGATGCTTATCTTGGTGTCTGAAGTAACAGAGAAAAAAAATCCACTCCCATTCCATTTCCACTCGGCCAAGAAAATTAGAACACTTGTTCGTGTAAAGCTCGAGGACGTAAAAGGGCGAAAGAAAAAAAAAAGAAAAAGAGCGTTTGGTGCCCTCTTACTATAATCCACTTCCTGATGTCCTAATTTGTCCAAAGTCAGTAGGGTCACAGCACGCACACACCGACTGCCGTTGCCAAATTTGTGCCTAACTCAAGTGCCAAAAGCTACGAAACAGAGAAAGAACAATAAAAGGACGGTATTAGGCACAAAAAAAAATCCCAGACGAAAAAGGATCGCTCATCACAAAACTGAACAGCAACATGGACAAAGAATGCTGGAATTGAGGATTAGAGTGATTTTTGCACTTTGCACACTCACACACACACACACGCGAAGATCGTGCGCAGGTCAACAAGGGATCGAAGAACAGAAATAAATCAAGTTCATGAAGTCCGTGTTCCTTCCTTCCCAACGGCTCCGTTAAATGTGCAAACGGACGGATGGAGGATTAGATACAAAAACGCAAAAACGGACCAGCCAAAAAAAAAACAACCAACCCCGGTAAGCAGTTGTGCAATATTATTGGGTTAAAAGGTTATAAGGTGCAGTTAAGCTTTTTCATGCCTGTTTCACAAATGTTTCTTTTATCTTGCAGGTACAACGGTTGAATTAAAACGATCCAAGCTGAAGAGGAGGTGCATTTGGTTGGGAAGGTTGTCCGACCTTGCGCAAACATTCACGGTGACCGTGTCCGCATTTTTCCGTCTCGGTCAGCAAATTCTCATCGGTACGATCGCACCAGCACACACCATCATCATCCGCATCATCCTCATCATTATCGCCGTAAGCGTAATGATTTATTGACAAATGCCTCTAGCATGGGATCGGACGAGACCCGTAGATGGTGGTGGGACGCGAAAGAGGGCCTGCTAGATAAACTGCACCGGCATATCAGCACCGGGATCGGAATGAATCCTGGTTAGGGGATAATGGGACCCTTGTCGATGTGTCGTACCATTAATTACTCTCGCTACGGAGCAAATGATGTTGCGAAACGATGGGACCCTCCCGGGACCCGGTAACTCCCGGCAGCTAGAAATCATGGCCATTTCTATTTTTTTTTATTTTGGCGATTCCACCGACTCTTCTCAATGTTCCCGCGTTAACGTCACCCACAAAAATCGTACGTCCAAATACCGTAACCGTGTCAGCAACTGCTGCGAACGTTTGGTTTTTCCCACGGCTATGCAGTTCCATTGCAGTTGCGCATCCTCCGCAACTCGCAAGCTCTTCAAATTCAAAGATCATCAGTTTTGATTGCGGTTCGTTCACGTCTTTTTTTTTTCATCCTTAATATTATTTTCTGGCTGGTCTGGGACGGATCTTTCTGCATACCTTTTTTGCCGTGTACTGCCACTGACTGCTGCCACTGCTCGATTGCCGAAAGGGCAAGAAAGGGCACAAATAAACTATCACTTTGCCATTGTTGGCAATCCATCGGATTGTGACCCGCAACTGAGGGTTTGGGTTTTTGGCTATGCCGAATGCCCACCAACGGAGGAGAGACAGAACGCTGTAGTTTTTAATTCAAGAGGGAGAATTAGAAAACTGGAAAACACGCCAAAAAAAAAAGGGAAAACAGTGCCATTTCGGTGAGGTTAAAGATCCTCTAAATAAAGGGTAGATCGTCTTTTCTATTGCATTCAAATGGGATGAGGTGAAGAATAGTTAGGCACAAAGGAAAAAGATGCACTTTGGTGCATCCGTGTATAGATCATTAAAAATGGGGGGTATCTTATGCAAATTTTGTACCTTATGCGACCTCGGGGAATGAAGATTTTTTTAACACGATCAAAACGGTACGATAAATGGGTGGAAAACTTTATGCAAATTCTCTTTCACTTTCGCTGTTCTCACACTCGAGGTAAGAGGAATTCTATTCTACATCTTGAGGAAACGAATCCAATCGATTGTGTGGATGATTCTAACCTTATAACAACAGCAACGACAACCAAACGTTGCATCATAGTACGAATTTCGTTCGAAATGAGTCGGGAGCTGCCCAATCTCCCGTTTCGTCTGAGGTTGATAATGATACGTGCACAATCTTGCACGATTACTCACGCGTCCGGAGTCCGTATCTTGTGTAAATAGAAGCTATCTTACACATGAACAGAATGGTTTGCGTCCAAAACTATATATTTGCCTTGTTTTGCCTCAAATACCAATACCCCCGTGTCGATACAAGGTTAAGTTGGTTTATTGCAATGGTTGTGCCTTTGCGCGACTCACCAACGCAACGACATTTTGCTAGTTCTACCAGCCAAAAACCCAGCACTGCCAACGCAACTAGAAGCTGGTACCCCAAAAATGCATTCCCGCAGCAACAGAAAACTGAATCCCGAAAAGATCAAATATCCAAACACGACGATGTCCAAGGATTCCTTGAAACGGCACAACATCCTGCGGGAAAAACGCTTCTTGCGTTCCAATTCCATTTCCCCAGACGGAGGAGTGCATCTCTCGTGTGGGCAAACATCTGAACAGCACACTTTGCAAAGAATTCGGCGGTTAGTGTAAAAGAGGGAAAAGGCATTTGCGCTTTGTTCGCTCTTTGCGTTGGTTTTTGGTTTCCTTTCTTCATCACACCCACTGCAATTGTGCAACGGTTGTGTAGTTTCGCCTTCAGCTGGCCTAATTCTGGCGTTTTGTGGCGGTGATGGGCGAAACAAAAAGAGCACGTCTGATATTTTCGGGAGAGCAACGACAGCGTGGGTCTGTTTTGCTTATGCTTATCTTTACATAAGACATTTCAGACAAAGTTCCTCCATATTTTTGAACCGGATCTTCAATAGATCGTGAAACAAAAATGAAGCTGAGTATGAAAAGGGGAAAAATAACTTACCTTTCCGGTTACTTTCGTTTTTCGTTGCTTTACGCCGCCAATTTCAGGATCGCTTGATAGACATACGGACACACGACGCACGTACGCCAAAGTTCACGCTCATCACGATCGCGCTAACACCACCAACACTAACACTTTCTGTTTGTTTGCTTCGTTTTAGGATGTGTCCACACGCGGGAGTTGGAATGGAAAACGTTTCAGCTCGCGAGAACAATTCGCGCCCGTTTTGGATGAAGGTGGGATGAATCTTTGCGAGGGCTTTGCGACTCTCAGTGCAAACAAAAAGGGGGAGGAAAAATTTTGATAACCTCAAGCACAGCTAGGTCCGAAAAAGTTATTGCAGAAATGTGTGGAACATGTGCACGGCTGAGCCCCAGGACACTCCAGGACGAGCAATGAGCTAATCCGGTCTGGGCGGGGTGAGTTGCAGGTGCACGCGACTCGCGGCACTTGAAGTTCTAGCCTTGCGTTTGTTGTGTTTATGCTGTGCGAGGTGAGGGAGTTGCTGTGAGGCTTGTTTTTTTTGGTTATCCTTTCCGCGATCGGGAAGATGAAGGAGGGTGGGAGAGTGTTGAAAGGGTGGGGACTTTCGAGGAGACGCGCGCGCGACTTTCTACGCCACTGTTACTTGTGCGGGCACAGAGATTTACGCCGTTTCTTCCTTCTGCTTCTTGCGCGTTGTCGCGTTATATTCGTTGCTGGTTGCTTAACGCTTTCTACTGCGTTTCGTTGAACAAAAAAAAGCAAAACGATCGGTTTTTTTTTGCGGGCTCGTTCTTCACTCACTACACTACTTGGCAAAACGTTGCAATGTTTTACTGCCTTGTTTTGTTTTGTTTTGCTTCTTGTTATGTTTTAATGCATTCAAGTATTTTTTGTTTTCCACTCACACACGATTCGATTTTTATCACTAATGTTTCGTTGCGTTTTGGGGGGTGCTTCCAAAACCTTTTTTTTTCGCTCTGTTCGCTTACTTCGTTCTACACTAACCTTTCGTCTGTCGTTTAACCATCGTGAACTGCACGGTTCCACTTGCACACTGGCACACTCACTGCAAACGTGTTCCACTTTCCGTGCGACCACACATCCGGACCTCCGGGAAGGTCATCTGCGCAAACTTCCGCCACGGTGCGCTGCCTGCCTGCTGGGTTGGCGATCATCCGCCAGATGTGGGCTGTAACGTTTGTCGAATTCGAACACACCTACGACGAGAGGGGAGATATGATCGCGGTTAGAAGGCAGCACTTTATGACTTTGTTTCGCACTTTGATGTTCGAACAGTTTCGTACCGTGTTTCGCTTTGATTTTGTGATTCGACAAAACAAATATGGGAAATAAATGCTATATTGCTTCTTGCATAAATTACTAATGCACTTTCGCTTGCACCGACTGTTCGACTGGGGTAAACCGAATTTTTAATTCAATTTATTCTATAAAACCGATTTTTGTTTGTTTGTTTGTTATTGTTGCTGTTGTACCGCGAACAACACCCTTCAAAACTGCACATGCAATTTTGGACTTTGCCCGTTTTTCGATGGATGCCTGTCGGTCGGTCGATCGTCGACGTGCTTGCCAATCAGCGGACTTTTCGCTTCTGATTCCGAGAACGGTTGCGGCCAAAACCAGAGCCCACCGAAAATCGCCGAAGTCAAACCCTCGCGCCTAGACACTGGCGAAACGCAGGGGGCCACGGGTTGTGGAAGAGTGCTTCACGTAAAAGCGGTTCGTGCACACTCTGCACGAAGACCTGCCTCAGCAACGGGCACTCTCCTGGTCATGGCACCACCACCATCCCGCTGGTTTCGCGCTGTCCCGCTCTAGCCTGGGCGAATTTTCCACTGCCCCGCAAGGATGCTCGTGTGCGATCCTTTTCCAATGTCACTCATACCCGTCTCCCGTCCCTTTTTCACATTAGTGTTTTTTTCCGATTTGGAAACCCTTCGGATTGTGCGTTTTTGTGGGCATGGTGAGTGAATCTGTGGCCCTTTTTCCTCTCTCTCTCTCTCTCTTGCCTTCTCTCTTTCTTGCGCTCCTCTGCGCACAGGAACCCACGGCTAGGGCGCATTTTTATGCTGCACCGCGCAGCATCGCAATGGGTGAGAAAAGGTAGGCAGAAGGTAGGCCTTCTCCTACCAGTACCCAGTACGGACCGACCTTCTCACTTCTGCACAAGCCCATTGCCCGTGTCGTATGCATCAGTCTAGCCCTTCGGTTATGTGCCCTTCGCACAATTTTTTTTGGAAGGGACTTTTACTGGTGGCCACTCATCCACCAACGTCACCTTCCGTTTCTTCCACTGCTCCGTGCGCTCACGAGTGCACTCACGCACACCATCTTCCCGTTCGCCCGAATTATGCATGCGAGCAAATTCGACTGCAGCGGCCAACATAAACGGCCAGCATAAAGCCGTAATTCGGGGTGGGGGAAAATCTATGTCGAGCTGGGTGCGCAAATCGGCACTGGAGGGGAGAGACAGAGAAGAGACAGCGATGCATCGCGATGCGTCGTGAGTTCTACGATCGCGAACAAGTGAAAACGCATTCGCTTCGTGAGTGACGACGACGTATGCTGTGCGAGATGCATTTTTCGGGTTTCTGCGCGATCACAAGTGGATGACGAGTTGCGAGGTGGTGGAATGGAATGGCCAGCATATCTACACACACACATACACCATGTTAGAGAGTTCGGAACAAACACGGCCAAATTACTGTTGTCGGAGGCAAGTTTCATCACAACAAGACGGCGATAGAGAAACACGAGAGGTATCTATCGGCCTGCTACGCTGTTCGACGCTCTATCTATCGCTTCTATCGTTTCATCCAACGGATGCTTAATTTATCTTTCTTCTTTCTTCCTTCACACGCTTTTCCCTGTCTGTCGCACTGGCGTGTGCAGCCGGAGGTCAGCATTCGACGTGACACGCCACGTCGATTATATTGGCGCATTCGTTGACCATTATCGTTAGCATCTCACCGTACCAACACTGGTGCAGCTCCACACAAGTGCAGGCTTATGGAGGCGAACCTGAGGAAGTTGTTTATGGTGTAAAGCAGTATTTTTCTTGATATTCTGCACATGTTTTATGTTCACCTTCTTTTTTTGCCTTAATAATAGAAATATTTATGCAATGCAATAAACACTCTATAGAACAAGATATTATTATTTCTAAATATTTCATCAAATTTGTTTTCATTAACTTCCGTTAAAATATCAATTAGCAAACAAAATTAATATATATGTTCTAATACAATTTTGTTGGTAATATTTACAGGTTCGAAGGGGACGCCTGGTGCCTCACGAAGCAGGTGCCTTTGGTAAGTGCTATTAATTTTTGTTATTGCGATTATTGTTGTTTTATGGGGTCATTAATCGCATTGTGAAAAGTTTTGGCGCCATTTAATATGAATATGTTGTGCAAAGAAGCTTACAGCAACTGTATCTTTTGCTGAAATTTTAGATCTTCAGTTATCTATTTTAATTATTTTTGTATTCTGTTCTGTTCAAATGCACAATATAAGACAGTAAAGCGAAAGTATTTCCCAGCGTTCTATAAATTCATTTTTGATATTGGCATTTGCTTTAATTTTGTTTTTCATACTGAGCTCGATTATGCCTTAAGTTATTCAGCCCTTATAGTATGACGGTATATTAGTACATAGGCACATCGTGTTCCAAGGACTAGTCTCGTTGTACTTGATATTCTTGATCTACTTTTAATTTAAAGATCGTAGCGGAGTAGAATTTCTTGAAGAATTTTCTTCAAAATATCATGTAAAATTTAAATATTCTATCTTTATTTAAATATTCTATATTTTGAATATTTAAAGATAGCTATCAATTTATTTATTAATTCATTACATTTATTTATGTATGCATTTATTTGGATATTACTAGTACTCCTCTTTGAGGCCCACTAGTGTGAGTACTGAATCATTAAAGACCCATAAAGATTCAAGGAATGTGTATTAAAGTCTATTCCTGCATCTCCTGTATTAGTCTATAACTAAAATAAATTGGCACAAAGATGTTCATAAAGGAGTTATTTAAATTTGCAATGTAAAAAAATACAAAAAAATAAGAAAAATGAGCCGTTTCGATATTTATAGTGAATTTTTCTATTAGGAAAACAATCTAACCTTAAAATCACAGGCTATCGTGGCTTGCTGTTGCGGATATGCCTTAAAACGTATAAGGAATACTGCCTTTAGGTATGATTAATCCAATTGTTTGTTGGAATATTATTCGATAAGATAGGCAATTTTGCAGTACATGAATGAAATTTTTGGAACAGCATAGAAATAGTTTTTCAATGAAACTAAACCTACCCCAACAGGCGATTTGGTAGGCGAAGCTGTCGTTTTAATATTTGTGTCATGCGTCGTAACGCCTCTTTTTGGATTTTTTTTATCAAATGTTTAAAAAAATCCTCAGGAAAAAAACACATTTACCCCATTTGCTTATTTTGCTTTTCTTTTTGTAAGTAATTCGCGCTGTACCCTTACATAATTATGAATGAGAACGGGGTAAAGCGAGGAAAGCGAACTTAAGCAAGAAGGACAAATTACCTCCTTAGAGCAGGGTACCAAAACGCCAACACAATGGTAAAAATTGACAAAATTGAACGAAACGCGCTTATGTGAGTGTTATCTTGAAAGTGAAATTAAGGGTATCGCCGTGGTATAAATGGGAAAACCCAAACTTTACCCCGATGAGGATGGGGTTAAAAACCTAAGGGAAAACGATACTGGTAGCGTGGTAAAGAGCTTCCAGTGAAACAACAGCGTAGGAAAAAAAGGAGCTGAAAACATGGCACACAAAAGGATTACAACTCGCCTTTTTTCCCCGCGTTCCGCACCGAACGGGAATGATCGAAATCCGAAGACACTGCACCACTTCAGCCGAAGATTTTTCTCCGTTTTCTCTCTAAACGGAGCTTCCTTTACCTTACACTACACACGAGCGTTCGAATCGCCTCTTCAGCGTACCTTTCTCTTTCCTGTTTTGGGATACGGTGATATTTCTTTTACGACACTCTCGAACCCACCGTCCCACCGGTAGGGGGTGCGTTGGGAACAAAAGGGAAGAAATTGCACATACACAATTATTTGCTTCCCATTCAGATTCGACTCGAACGGTGGAAAGTGCATACCCCCGCCGTGGGTCGATTATACCCTTAAATAACCACAATAAAAGAAAGGCATAACAACATTGCAGTGCAACATAATAATGCTGCGGCATTTTGCGGGTAGGGACTGGATGAGGCAATTTCCTTTCTTTTCCCCTTTTTGCATTCTCTTTCCTTCTTTTGTCTAGCGTCGAACCGGCTGTTGACAAATTCTTCAATACAATGGTGTACGAACGTCACCGAGGACAGAGTGAATGGGAGTGATTCGATTGTAATTTTTGGCAAGTTTTGAACAGAGTACAATAAGCTGTTCTTTGCAGATAAGAATCGAATTAGGGTTGTGGATTACAAGATTGTGAGCATTACTGATCCTGGCTGCCATCAAGTATTTAATTGTTTGTGTTGGAAATACGAATAATTAAAAGAAACACTTGATGATATTAATTTCGCTGATTTAAAGTGTTTTAAAATTGATTTATACAAGCAACTTCACTACTTGAAACAAAGTAAAACGTGAAAAATATTTTACTATGCTCATATACTGAAAGATTACAATTTCTAACAAATGTCATGCTTGAGTGTTTCGGGTCGCACACGATCACGCCTAGCTGGAGCGATAAGAGATCGGCCAGAAATGCGTATATTCACCCATACCCTTACATACATGCACACACACACACACACACATAAGCGCACCGTGCCGTGCACATAATACGTGCATTGACTCGCATTGCATATCTCACGCATCGTCACGCTCGCTCTGCCTTACGCACGTACAGCACAAACCTACGCAAACTGCAGAACCAGTTCTAATTTGACAGCCAACCAGTGAAGCAATAGCGCGTTCCCCGTTCGCACCTCCCCACTTCACTCCTCCCGCATTACCTCCCCTTGTTACATCTTCCAAATTCACGAGCCACCACCAACATAACATTCGCGCGGTGCATCATCGCGGTTGGACGTGGGGGAAGCTTCTGGACATTTTGGAAACGTATTCCGGACGGTCAATGCACTTTGAGTTTTTCTCGTCTATTGTCGATGTGCGTGTGTGTGTGTGATGGTGTTTTTTTTGCCCATTATTGTGCGTCCCTTACGCCCCATGGCTACGCATTTTGGGGTGGCGGCATGCATCAGGCGGTCAATTGAACCGCACCGATAGAGGTGCCACCCGAACATGAAGGCCTCCCTGAGAGGGACTTCTGATGAACGTTGGCACGTTGGTCTCTCTGTTGGGTACGAATATTTTCCTGCAAGCGGTCACTGCTGTTGACATACTCATAACATTTTACTGATTACGGACCACCGTTAGGCTAATTGGTTTCCAACAATTATGTTATTATTGTTTTTGAAATTGATGACATTTAGCAAGAGACTGTTCTTGTTTTAAAGTACCTAAAGTACGTAAAGCATGTTATTATTGATATTTCTTGGTTAAAATTAGTATAATAAGGGCATTAGCAACAATTTAAATGACAAAAAATAATTAATAATAATAAAATGCTTGATTTTTATATTTCTTTAAGAACATCATGACTATATTGCTAATAAATATACAATTAAGTATTAACTAATACTCACAAACCAACTTATAACCAACAAAATTAATAATCATTAGTTTAAAAAAATGTATACAAAGCCTTCAAATTTGATTACTTTATTGATCTGTTGATGTTATTTAAAATTACTTCTTTTGGTGTAATACCTCAGAATTTATTATTAATTCGTGGAAGTACGTAATCTCTATAACATTACGTTTATTTATACGTTTGCGGAATTATTTATTTGTGATTTATTTTCATAGATTTTGATAAAATCTAAATGTTTAAAAAACCAGCAATTTAATAAAAATAGCAATGATGATGCTGATGCGATAAATTTCTGATGAAAATGATAAATATTTTCATGGTTTCTATATTTTTTTAAAATGAGAAATCATTTATTTATTTTGCTGAGAAATACATGTGATCTCTTACAAACAGGGTTTCTTGTACACGGGAAGAAAACGTTAAATTCTAGTGATCATTAAATAAATTTTAAAAACATGTAAATTATCTCGGACTTCCTACTCATTTCACGGTCAGTATTTTTATCACTTATTTACACATAGAAGCATAAACGTTTTTATTTAATTTATTTTCGCTATTGAAATATGAATGTTTTTTTGTTAATGGATTGTTGCAACTTATAAGATTATATTTATATTTATATTAATTGAAAAGTACAATTGTATACTAATTGTACCAAGCACGATCGATCAATAATGTTCTGTAATCGTCTTATAGCTTCGCCTCATCCTAACGATAACAAATAGATTTTTCTCAGTAAATAGTTTCACAAGAATTCTGGCAAGGCGCTGCTATCGAATGCGGGATACCATTAGTGTGCCATTTACAAGCGATTGCGCACGTGTGTGGGGAAAACCCTCCGGAAAATGTTTATCCCTTCGGTAATGCGAATCATCAAGCAGCAATAATTGACACTCTATCAATTGATTGAATGCAATTGGCATCGATCCGGTTTCGGGCGGGACGGTCGATTTAGGTCTTCCGCTCCCGTGGTTCGTACTTTAATTGATCGCCTTTTGCAGAATAGATACAATCGTTGCGTTCCCTGTCATGATGGTTTCACACGATGCATCGAAAAGATATCATCCGCGTCTGGCGGCTTATGAAAGTGATTAATAAAATTAATCAAAACGACAAAGTACCACCATCGAACGATGCTGCGACCATCTTCAACATGATGGTTATGATTTCAAATAGAGAGAGAGAGAGAGAGAGAGAGTGAAAGAGAACTCATCATAAAAATAATTCTTGCAAAACAATGAATAGCATTTCTTGTATCGAATAAACTCTTAAAGGGTTTTATTATGTGCATTACAAATCTTTTATTTTCTTAAAAAAACATATCACAACCTACTCCCAATCTCGCTTGCAATCTAACCCTTGCCTTTTCCTGTGCACCATTCCATGACTTTCCTCACTATGGACGTAAAGCAAAATTCGCTTCTCGCCTTGTCTTCCTCACCTTTCATTTCTCCTGGAATTTTTCACCAGCACATGAACAAATCCTATTTTATGACAGCCCTAATCGATTGTCACTGCCTACTATGCGTCCTTTTTTTTTTTGGCAATACAGTATGCCGCCACGCTACCTGTTTTTTGCCTCGTACTTGTGGCGGCTGTGCTTTGGCGAACAAATTTGCCGATCGTATCAACCATCAGCTGTAGGTTCGCCATGGTTGTTAACTTTACAACCGCCTTCTCACAATACGGCTGTTGTTTTTTTTTTTCTTTAGCAAAATGATGCGATTTTACAGTGCAATTTTGTTCTGCGCGAGGGAAACCGAAACGGCACAGCTTACGAAAGAGTTAAGGCTCGTAAAATATTCCTATGAGGGATATGCTGTCCTCCCAATAATTCAAACCTTACAGGTAACACAATGTAGCCATTTTAGCAACGAGAAGAATGATGCATCATAAAAAAGCGGATCAGGATGTTTCAGCACCGGAGCTAAATTCGCACGTAGGAAGGGTTCCTTCTTACCCCGTTCGTAATTTAGGAAAAGGCTTAAAATAACAAACGAAACTGGGTGCATCGGACGATCTCTACAGTGAGCCATAACATCGATAGAAATACGATTTTTTTATGGAACAAAGCATAATGTTGCATTTCGTCAGGTAATTGACAGTGCAATTTTGGCGACTGTCGCCAGAAGGGTTAGATGTGCAAAGAAAATGTATTTCTTTTATATTGAATTTACGCCATAAAGCATCAGGAAGCTAATATAACCTTTCCAAGGATTTTTTCGTGTTAGAAATATGAATATTTCACTACTCATTTACATTAGAACAAAACATTTTGCCCATCAACTGACCGGTACTGAGCACGTTCGCTCAAGTTAGTAATGAAAATTTCGGTCCGAAACTGCTAGGTCCGTGCCATTCCTTCTGCGGAACGATCGAACATAGCTTCAAAACAATTAACAAAGCCGGTTTTCTGACACCTACATGTTGTTCGTCGTGTAAAGATCATAACGTTAAAGTTTACTTCAGAGCTACTTCATAGCGGAATGTATGCAACGCTTAAAAGAAGTAGTGATGGGAAAAATCACTCCCATGTGGGATTTGATCCGACCGATCCGGATCCGCCTTTGGATCGATCCTCAGAATCCGATTCGAATCCTACTAGATTTTTGAACGACCACAAAAAAAACTCTTTGCTTTGTAAACAAAGAAAATGCATAGTGGATATGCTAATACGACATTTTTTTTTCTTGAATTAAAAAAGTCGGTTCACAATGGAGCTATTGTAAAATAAAAAAAAATATTCTTTTTTATCCATTATTTAAAAATTCATATTCAATTCATTCATTATTTTCAGTATCGATTTCAGTACTTACTTACCACAGCAAACCATACAAACTAAATCTATAAAAATCCAAATCCAAAAAAAAATATCCAATTATTTCTATGTCTTTCTCGCTTAAATTATGCTTTAGAAATAATATTTCATTCAGTTTTTCAATCATTCCAATCATGACAAATCCGGATCCGGGATCTGGACTCTTGTTTTGGATTTCGATCCCGGTTTCCCATCATAACAGATCCGGATCGAAAAGGGTTGTTTGGGATTCCAATCCAGAGGATGGATTTAGGATTGAATCCGGATTGATCCAATGAAGGATCTAATCCCAGAATCCGATCCGATCCGATCCGCCCAACACTACTTCAAAGTATCAAGAATGTGTTCACGTTGCTTCAATGACTTTTTGGAAAATTGTTACACTTTTTAGTGCCATTTTGCCAATAATACTTATGAAGAGTTCATTATAATACATTTACATTCAACCCATTTTTGTAATTGTAATGTAAACTACTGAAGAAATATATTAATATATTAAATAATGGTTACAATATTTACAAAAATCATATGACAAAGATTTTTCTTAATTTTCTCTTGATTTTCGATCTTTGACAACATTAAAATCCTGGTGCTGTTCCGTTCCGAAATAAAATGGAATTTTCCCACCAGCAGCACAAGCCTGTACTGAGGCGTCTCCCTTCCTGTTTAGCTGAACCCGAGCGCACGCAGTTCAACGAACTTCTCCAATTTCCGGACTGCAACGCGTGTCTCCCGGGCAGCCAAAAAGTGCATTAATAATCATATCGCTCATGCGGGTGCATGCGAAACCTGCGGAAGCTTGTTACTTCCAGCGAACCTACGTGGTGGTACCAGGAAGTGTGTAAATGTCGCAAGCCAAGGTCCAAAAATGCTACCGGGCAAAAACGAAGTCGAAACGTCGTGTCGAATAATGCGTGTTTGTTGGATGCTTGCGATAAATGCGACGTTCCGCAAAACATTTTCGGGCTGTTTGTGGACCACCGGTTTCTTTGTTTTCGGGGACATTTTCGAACCTGTTCAATTCCCCCTGCTACCCCCTGGGTTCATTGAACCGATCGGTCACCCGCTGACCCGCTGCTGAGTATGTTGAGTGTCGGTGAGCATGATGTGTACTGCGCACAAAATGGAACTTGTTTGTTGTATGCGACCGATGCAGATAATTTTTGGCGATTCCGGCGCCATAGTGCTTGTGCCGTGAATGTGACCTCTGGAAAAGTCCATTAGAACTTGAAGTCAACGACAACACAACCAAAAATAGTTGCAATGAGCAGCGTACTTCCTCATTGTACGGGACCACGCCGTCCGTGATGTCTCTGTCTTTGGGACATTCCAGTTTTAATTCTACATCATGCCTTCAGTTAGCACAACTTAATGCAAAGTTTACGGCAATGCAGTGAACGCACTCGCGTCGTACGCGGGCTTATGCAAAGCAGCTCCAAAAACTAGCGGAAGAAACGGTAACAACTTTTGAAGGTGAGCCCAGTGTTTTCGTCTCAGCGGGCATCGGCTGACCAGCGGGAAATGGTTTACATCAGTAAGAATCCTTCTTTCTGTCTGTAGAATTTATACTTTCAACCCACGCTCCGCCAGTTTTGATGTACTGTCCGAGTGGTACAGAAACAGTGTGGTCCGAACGAGGTCATTACTTCCAGCTGTGTGCCGATTACCACTTTGTGTAATTCCACAACTCCTGGGGTGTTTCTCAGTGCATGATGAGTGTGTTTTCGTGTAGCATATGATTTGCCACCAGCGGCAGGGATTAGAATAAAATTGGCACGAAAGCTCAGTCATTCAGCGCTGGCATTATAGAACCGCGACCCCATTCCCGGAGTCCCTTTAATCCCCGAAGGGGTTTTCCGACGATTCATCCAACTCCCAGCCCGCCGCTTGAATGGCTGGAAAAACTGAGTGGTGGTCGCTTTTCGTTTGGTTTTGTTTTTTCTTTTGGTCCGTTCGCCTGACCGACACCATCGAAATCGCATGCAAACCGAGATAGTGATTTTGTGTGTTTCCACCCATATTCTGCAGGGGAAATAGGGATAGCAATTTTTCTCCCCATCACACTTTTTCCTGTCCCGCTGCCACCGCGCGACCCACCATGGGACCTTCTGCACGACAAATAAATTGCCAATTTTCGTGCCATTGCCCATGGCGCGGACCCACCACCCCAAATGCATGCTAACCATCCTCTCCTGCAAGTCACCAGTCTCCACCGGAGTGCACTCTCTGCACCTTCTGAAAGTCGTCAGGACGGGTCGCGCCAATATATGACCATTAGCCTTCACCGCAATCCCTGACCAGCGAAATGGCTGCTTAACAGCGCCAGCCTTTGGCGGTTTGGCGAATGGTTTCCTTTTTTTTCGTGAATTTTTTATGGTTCAAACTTCAATTACCATGCCCACACCGTGGCACCGGCGGCTACGTACGTACATTAAGCGACTAGCGCAAATATATACACACCGGGTCGCGGACACGGTGAACTGTGGCCGGTGGTCCACCTGGATTGAGTGAAGCCAGAATTAGCATGTTTTCTGCGATCCCCGGGGGGGTCGACCCACCGGAATCCGCCACACGACGTCAATCGATTAGTGTGCAACTGGAGGGGAACCAGAGTGCAAACATTGTGAAGCACTCGAATGACTTTACGAGAGAAAGATAAAGAACGGCAGAGCGGTAATCATCAGACCCAGGCTCTGTCTGTGTGTGGTTTAGTTACACGATAATGCCGGTGGACGAAGGTGCACTAAGCATACGTTTAGAATTGACAAAGTTATTATTTTAGTCGCAGTTGGTATGCCAGTTCGCTTCTTGGGTAATTTCACAGCTATGACGGAAGAGCAGTAGTATCGGGTTGTGATTTTATTTTGGTAAACAACAAACCACTCACCATTATTTTGCAATCGATACGCTGAACATTTCAAGTAGAGCAGTTGTGGTTTATAGTACATCATTTGGAGTTCTTTTTATAAACCATAAAAGATGATCCAACTTGGAAAAATTCATAATATTATCCAGAAGTATATTTTGCCACAGTTTTAATTTATATCATTATAATTGCTACAGTTCCTTATAAAATTTTACGATTCTGAAGATTTATCTAGTTCTTTCAATGTTGCAGGAATCATTTCCACAATAAAAATGTGATTTGGAGAAACATAACAAATTGTTTCGTATTACGTACAAATTAAAAACGAATGGACGTTGGGACAATTGAAGACCGACTAATTTGCTGTAAAGTTAAACTATCGATTAAGATATCTAGATATATAACTGAATATATTATAAAAGAGTATCAGCGCCAGTTCACACGACAGGATCGGTTAAAAATAACATCTGGATCAATGTAATAGTACGCAGGACTGACTGTCCAGCTATCTATAAATGACATAGAAAGTCAGAAATGACAGCTCTTAGATCTCGTGAGGTTGTTGTGCCGATAAAGAAGATGTATAAAAAAATACCTCAAATCTAATTGAAAAACATGTGATACAAAAGCTGGGTTTTATTTTAAACTTATCCAAGGTTCCTGAATGGTTAATTAATTATAGATTAGAAACGATCTTCAGATTACTGGTCTTTCTACAGGCTGAAGTTCTCTACTCAAAATACCTCTCACGACGAACGAAGTTATGATTATATAGAACTTCAACACTCACATATGCCTTTTAGACATGGACTTTATCCAAAACTGACGAAACCATCTTAGTCGCATTCGAGTAGAAGATTTTTGGTCCAAGAACAGTAAAGAAGCCTCTACAATGACGAACTCAACGAGCCGTACTAAGAATTCACTATATCTATGCTCCGCTGCTAGTCATGTCATGAGAATGACACCGGACGATCCGGTTTGTACAGTCCTTTTAGGTCGTCTACATAGACAGAGGTGGCATGGTAAGCCTATTTTCAGATGGAGTGATGACGGCGATCGACTGTGAGAGGTTTAGAGGACTCTTGGAGCAGAAGACTCCTGGACTCCAGAGCAGATTAGTCAATTATTGATGTACTGTATTGTACTTGTACAATTGCTCTACTATTTCTACAATTATTACATTTTTTTTAACCTGCTAGAAGCTTATATAATTTACATAATTTACAATTATTTGGATAAATTAGCGTTGCCATATTATTCGTATTATAAAAAAGGGTCCGTGCAACGGCCCTGGTGAAGTTTTGTCTCGGTTATGTAGTGTGAAGAATCGTGAAGAAAATTAATTTGAAATTAAATAACAATAAAATTAAAATAATTAATTTGGTAATTAAATTAAATGAATTCTTGCCGAAATTTCGAAAATGTTTTCTGGTTGGTATGGTAATATTACGGTAATATTACGAAAATCGATTAACTGCTTTTCATCCATTTTGAAATATGAAATTCTCAACGCTGCCTGGACTTATGCAATTTATGTGCGCGGAAAAAGAACTTTAAATAATAAATTTTTAAAAGAATAAATCAATAACCAATAAGTATTTTCTTATAAAAAAACAAACCTTCTTATCATTACTATGTGCAACTCCACACTCCGCGCACCAACGCAGCCAATTATCTCTCAATCAACTCCGCACCCTCTCGCCGGTCTCTAATTAACCAAATAACGTTTCTGCTCACGTACCGGCATCCTTCAGGATAGCAATCCAACCCGGTGCCGGAAATGTGCTAATTTGTTTGCAAAGGAAAATAAATACATTACCCACATTACAAAAACACCGACAGCATTATTCGGTTGTGCTGCATTCCGAAACAATCATAATCCCATTTTCACATCATCATAATAATGGCAACTACTGGCGAAAAAGCGACGGCCCAACCGGACAATGGTGTTTGCCACTTTGTTTCTCCTTTTGGGCCGTTAAGATGCAACATTCCGGGGGTGTTCATTCTCGGTGCATCGGGCAAGATACGTACCTGGCTGGGACCACATAAAGCCTCACTGGCCTGTGTTGGCTAAACAATGGCCTGAGTGGGTACAATAGTGGAAAGGAAAGGCATACCCGGCACAGAAGGCGCAAATTGCAGGCTGTGAACTGTTTGATCCTTGTTGCGGCCCGACGGGAGACAAAAAGTCCCGGCACCATTTGGAAGCCGAAGAAGGGTTTCCAAACCCCTGCGTGCACAGGAACAGCTTCCTCCACGCTTATTAATCAATCGAACGTGGAAAAAAGGATAAAGCTTTCAGTGACTTTTGTGCAGTTTTTTTTTTAAATTTTTTAAATGTTAAATTATTCTTTTCTCGCGTTTTCGATCACACGCCGGGGGTAATTAACACCGCAGGCAGGACTGGCGGGTTTGACGGGACAAAAAGAGATTGATAACACACCGAGATAACGTTGCACGGTATGCGTGCGGAAGATATCAAACCCGAAAAAGGATAACAGCAGCGGCGAAAAGGGCAAATTCCCGATTCACCGCCACGCGTAATGGCGTAAATGAATAATCTGCTGCCCTCCGACGTAGCGCAACGACTATACAATTCACAAATTACCTTCCCATTTTGGATGTGTTCTGTTTTTTTTTTTTTTGTTGTTGTTATCTACTTTATTTGAACGAAATCCACCCCCTGCTTGGTTGGGGAAGGAGTCATGCGCACGGAAGGGGACGTTGAAACGCAACAAAAGGAACGACCTCCGTGCGCGCCATCTAATTCGTCGATTTCTCGATATCCTGATGGACAGCTCGGCGAAATGGACAGTCAATTTCGGCCGTTAACCATCAGCTTCGGACCGTCCGGCTCCCCTTCCCGCGGTCCTTTCTGCCCGGTGCGGTGCGTTTTATATTTTCGGTCATTCCCTTCATGGCCAGCTGGCTATCTTTCACGCCCTTCTCCCTCTGAAATGCCGTGTGTTTGTGTGTGTGTGAGTTTGCTTTTTTTCTATTTGGGCCTCACACGACACGCACAATTCATCGTTGTTAAAAAAAGGGGCTCCGGTCTGCGTGGGTGCTTGTCCCCGAAGGAGGACCGGGTACCATGCGTACGCCAAACGTCAATATCTCGCAATTTGGGGTCCTCCGCGCCATTGCGTTTTGTAGTTAGGGCACGACGGTTGACCACCCTCGGTAAAACAGGCGACACGCGGGTTCCGTTGTTCAATTGATTTTATCATTTCATACCAGAACTCTCTCTCTCTCTCTCTCTCTTTATTCCCTTTCCCCCCCATGGCTCTTTTCGTGCGTGTGGTGAATTTCCACCGAACCACAGTGTGATAGAAAATATCCGAAAGCAATTTTCATGCCAACTACAGCCAAAACAAAACGTCAACCGAAAAGCGGCTGCCGGCCACCACCCCATTCACTCCTAAACCGGCCTCGATCTGAGCCATTTCGAAATTAATGTCCAGTTTCGTTAATAATTTATTGCTTCATGCAATATCAGCATATCGCTCTGTCGCGAGAGTGTGTGTGTGTGTGTGTGTGTGTGTGTGTGTGTGTGTGTGTGTGTGGAGGTTTTTCTATGCAAGATGTGGGATGTAAGTGGTTCTGTGCAGGTTTTTGGGTCTGTAAGCCATATAAATCCACCTGTAGAATATATTAGCAATACGAATTGTTTAATTCTTCTCTGTCGTCTGATAGGATTCTGTCGTCTTATCATAATCGTTTGTAACTCGTAATTTTGCTCTTTTTCTTTCTGATTTGGAGGTAAGCTGAAGGTTAGGTTTTCTAATTCTAACTAAGATAAGTTTTATTTAGTTATTGAATTGAATTATTATTGAATTATTTCTTAAAACAAGTTAAAGACTTTTCGACTACATGTTTGCGGATTTTTCTCTAATTGAAGTGGTGCATGTAGAAATAGATTCAGAGCAAAAGATCAATAAGAGCAAATAATCAATCAGTTGCAGTTGTGTTTTAAAATAACTTAGTATCCTACTTTACAAAACGCTCGAGAAAAATATCCACTAGATTGCACAATTTAATTTAAGTGTTCTATTTCAACTTAAAAACAATAGAGAACCAATTAGAACTTAGGTCATTTAAACCCACTAATGAAACCGAAGCTAAGATTCATTAACATATAAAAACGAACTACTTTATTGTCGATATTTAGCAACTACTTCCAGCGTGTCTTCGACAATGAAATGGACCAGAAAACTGATCTCCAAAAAGATAAGCTAAAACAGTTGATAGTGTAACAATGGCATGTTGTGCTAGGCTTAAATAGGAAATTCATCATGTAATTATTTCCTATTATTATCATGTAAGCTTAATTATTAAAATAAGGTAATAAATTGTGGAGTATTCTTTTTATAAAAAAAAATATGTAAACAAATAGATTACCTGGAAACCCTGTCTAGACACCCATAGACTACTCCTGCAAACCCTGGACTTTTTGAAACGATTTGAAGAAAGTTTTTGAGAAAAAATTAACGAATTGTTTAAGAAATTCACAGACTATTTAATATAAAACAATTTAAAACATAGTCCACGAACTAACGCTTGATAAAGCGGTTGAAGTTCTTGAGAAATTGAAGATGTAATTGATGTAATATTCTATGAAAAATCTTGGGATTTTTGTTCATCGTTGCAAAACTAATGTTCGAACATATAAATCTGATAAAAAAATTAATTTAAAACCTGTTATTTTCCACCTCAAAATGCTCGCTTGGAGGTTCAAATTGACACTTGAGTGGTCTCTTGTTATACGCAGTGAAAATAAAATGGGGTAGATAAGCTATTTAACGTTTGAAAAGCCTATTTTGCTTGCTTCTAATTGGACCCAGAGATTGATGTTACTTTAGTAACATTTAAAGCTACTTGAGCTGTTACTAAATACGGAACGCAATATTTTGTTCAACAAATCCCCTCTTTAGTTCTTCTATTAAACTTAAGAATGCTATCTTTAACCGCATCTTTTCACTTTACCAGCGAATCGAAACAATAGATTGCCGAAAAATAGCTAAACCCTAATAGAAACTACACACCACATTAAGCGATTCTGGAGTGGAGTGGAAAAAGGGACATGAATGCAAACGAACGGGACCCGGCAGCGTTCGGGTTACTCAATGTCCTTTCCATCCTTCCGTGATGTAAGGGGGTAAATAATCACTATTAAATTACTATGGCCGCTCTTCGAACATACACACCCACACATGCGGATGTTTCCCTGTTTTTTTTTTGTCGGGCACGAATGCCCGCGAATGCCAACGCGTAAAAGCCACCTTTCCGCAACGCAACTATTGAGCAATACTTTATTTATGCATCCTCTGGCCCACGCCACGCCTCGCTGCCACGTCACCTGTGCATCCTCCATCTCTTGCCATCGTCCTCCCAACGGACATGTGCGTTTTTTGGGGGAAAATCCCAAATAAATTATTGACCACGCGATTATTAAGCTCCGTGTGTTGCAAGGGAGTACACGTACACTCGGGGGTTTTTTTTGGGTACTATTGATTACAGTGTCCGGGTGGTGGTGGTGGTGGTCATAACAAAAGTGGACGAAACGCTGGCAGCAAATTTCGATTTTCGATGCTTCTAATCGTCCCATGTCCGAAAAATCGAACCACCAACAGGAGTTCTTCCGTATCGAGTCATTAGGCGGGACGGAGAGGAGACGGTCTCCTGTAAAGAGGGGAAAGGATCCCACCAAACAGTAGTTGATGGTAATGATGGCTTTTCGGCTGTTTGTAGCCTCCCCCCTCGCGGTCCGAAGTGCGTTTATCTAGCCAAAAAACATGACGCAAATAATTCCCATTCAATTCCCTTTCCCATGCTACACCTTTTTTTGCCCTCCCGTTCTCCCCCAAAATGTGGCAATCTTTTTTCCGGGAAAATTATCCTCTGTTTTCCCCACCACGGCCGAGGTCATTAAAGTGCGTCCTTTTAATCCTTCCAATCAGTAGCCAATAGTAGCCATACGGCCGGGCAGAGAATGGCACAGACGAGCAGTGGAGGGGGGGGGGGGTTTGGCCGGTTCAAAATGGACTTATTTGCTGTTCGCTTTGTTTTCCTTCTGATTGTGTGCCTCCGTGTTGTTTACGAGCAAAAATATAAAACAAAATCCCTCGCATCGAAAAATCATTCCGTCAGCACCTTCCGTTTCGGGGGTTTTTGGGGCCCCGCACCGCATTTGATTCACGATTTTTCGCCATTATTTTTATGTGAACCTGCGCGTGGCTGTTATCGCACCGTGCTAATCGATCGAACCGCGGAATGCTTTTCCTGCATCCGGGCCCGGTACGGTCGCTGCCCGGGTACATTTTGCGCAGCCCCCAAAAGCCGGAAGTTGACCACCGAGGTTAGCCTCAAAGTGGGAAACGAAATTCGAACGAAATCAGTTTTCCAATCGGGTAACAATTTGCTGCTGCTGTTCTGATTTCGGTTTCGTTCGCCCTTTGCCGTCTTCATTCGGTCCAGTGGTACGGTGGTGGAACACCTCTGCTTTGAGAGAAAAGAAACACGATAAATTCTAACGATCTGTTTCTCCCCATCTACAGAGCCAGAGAGTCGCAACAATGTGACCTCGCCCCGGGGGGAGGGTTGGGATTGTTGGGAGGTGTTGAGTTTTTTTATTTATTAAATTAACATAAATTCGTAACACTTCCAGTCGGCCAACACACACTAGGTACTGGAACACAATCTTGCCCCCAAGCTTCCATTGGGTTTGCAACATTGGAGTGCTAGCACTATGAAAAATTCTCCTCAATGAAGGACAAATGAAGCTCGGATGTAAGTATTTTTTGTTTTTCTTCAAAAAAAAGCTTCAAATATTTTACTACAATTTATTTTAAAATGCTCAAAATATCTACAAACGCAAATAGAACCAAATGACCAATGATCAACAAATGAACAAATGATCTGCTGTAACTACTTGTGCCTAAAGCTTTCAATTTTAGAGCCTAGAAATTAACAAAAATCGTACATTTACTCTTCGTTTCCATTTATTTCTTGGGTTCCTAGGCTCAAGGAATCTCATAGTGTCTGACGAATCTTTTGCAAAAAGTCTTTCATATGAATCATCTGTTAAGAGTCATCCAAATCAAAGAGAGTCCAAAGAGTCATCTCCCAAAATATTTGTAAATCCTCATGCGATTCATGAATCGTCCTAGATTTATGAATTGTCAATGACTCATGAATCCCCAAAAATCATGAATCTTCAAAAAATCATGAATCCCCATAGATTTATGAATCATCAAAAATTCATAAAATTCATATAATTCATTAAAAAAACAATTTTATACACTTTTTGGTCTTTAACCTTGATTTAAAGAATATTTAAAGATTTTTGAATGTTTGAGAATTAAAGAATAGCGATTCCGTTCATTCGCTATGCTCAAAGATTCATTCAAAGTCATGAATCTGAATCACTGGCTTGGGTTGCCATTTACGTTTTTTTTACTTTTTTCGCTCGAAGTACTAAAGCGTCAATCTTTCGAGCTCCTGTCATGTAAAGAACCAACTACAAACCACTTAATGTTCAATTAATATGTGGCAAACTTATAAAATTGCAAAGTATTGAAACTTCAATTTTATCTTTAACTTAACTTTAACAATTTTTTATTTTAACTAATATCGTTGAAATCTCTACGATCTCTCGTTATTAAAGATTTATATTTACTAAAAATTAATTTGATTTCTTTTTCAGTTTTAATTAAGTTCATGTGCAGGTAAACTTCGTGAAAAATATAATAATGGCGTGTGTAAAATAATTATGTTACAATATTGGTGATGATATACTTTCAATTAACACTTAAACATTAAGCTCGATTTAAATTAATCCATTGAAAGGATTTAATTGTGTCATATTGTAATTGAGTATCCCACAACAAAAACAATCATTTTCCTGCCAACGACAAACGACACTTAGCAGCTGTAAGTTAATCACTTCATCGGCGATTTTTGGGTAAAAACACCAAACCCAACCATGGTCAAATGGTCAACCACTGTTGTAACAAAAATGTCCTAAATACTTCCCATAATTCACCAGTCCCCCATCCCCATCCCATCGCTCCACCCGGTTCTAAGCGATCCGGCGAAAAGCACTTCCGGTGCCACCTCCTCCGTCCATCACACATTTAGCCGCTTGACGCAATGCCCACGCAACAATGCCACGTTTTTGGGAGGGGGAGAGGTGTAAGCAAAAATATTAGCCTGATTACATTCGGCTTTTATGGTTTATTTCTCACCCTTGCATTTGTTTTCACCACACCCCAAACCCCGTGACAAGAAATAGAGGCAAAACTGCGGGAGTCCTTACCGAGCGCCACCATGTCATACCAACCCGCAGATAATCGTACGTCATTACAGCTCCCATGCGCCCCGGTCTTGGCTAAAGGAATGTCTCAAAATCGCAATAAATGTGCCGATGATAAATGGAAATAAAACGTTATCGCAGCAATCCTTGTGACTGTGTTGTGGTGCGCGGATATGGCGGTGCGATACCGTCGGGACCTTGCGGGAAATTTGCCCGGATTTCCACGAATGTCAAAACAATCGGAAAAAAGGCGGATGGAAAACACAGCAGCCAGTCGCGTCATTAGCCAAAAACTATCCATTAGGATGAGGAGGGGGCGCTCGAAGGTGCCACTGATTTATTTCAGCCCCAACAAAGGGTTTCGTAGCTTTGATTAAGTAGCCGGACTCCCTTTTGCGTGGCTGGTTTGTGCGAATGTCAGCAGGTTTGGTTTGGACCGACCGGCCCGGTTACCCACCGGGTGTCCTTGTTTTTGCTGCCTTCCACGAAACCATCCTGAAATCGGTCAGTTGTCTTGAGACGTCATGGGCGCAATGATGAATTATTTATATCACTTGCGCTTTTTTTCCGGTGGCGCACTTTCCAGCCCCATCGAAAAATAGGGAGGCCTCAGATTTGGTTTGCCCGCTGCGAAAAACTTCTGCCTTCTAATGAATCGAATCGTCTCACATTCCTCACACATTTTGCTCCAATTGCATTAAAACACGGGTGCGTACTAATCGCCGCGTCCTTCTCCTGCAGCGCCGACTATTGTGTGTGTTGTGAAATAAACTGTCATTAGACTTTGAGCAGTTCGTGCGTCCAAGGGCACCTTTGCCGTTGTTGGTGGTGGGGTCACCCTGCACACGCGAAAGCAATCAGTGACAATTTGTTCATTATTAATGAAATGCCGAATCGATAAAATCTTCCCCGGGTGACCGCTTTCCCGCACCGCGCCCAAATGGCAGGAGATTTAGCACAGCGAAACAAATGCTTGTCCATTTGGGACGGTTTAGTGGCAATAATTTCTCGTGCTGTGGATGTGGCAGTACACACTAGCCCGTGCATGCTATTTTTCACATTCAACCTATCGTTTGATGATGATGGCGTGCGGTTGCAAAACTTATGTTGAGGCCACTAGTTCTCGTCCACTACACGCGGGGTTCGAGTTTTAATTTCTGCAAAGGCGCACTGCATGTCCGCCCGCTTATCAGACCCTGCTTTTTAAGCTGTGTTTCATGCAGCACGAATATGATCTCCTTATCAGTGTCGGGCGATAGTTTTTTTTTACTGTATCACTAAAAATGAAACGGTTTTGCTGTTCAACAAACTATATTGCTTGATTAATAAAAAAAAGAAATGGAAAACGGTAAGGTTATCGTCTACAAAGTGGATTTGCATAATCATAATCGCAGTCGAAATAAGAATGAAAGCAACACAGGGGAAATAAAAACAACAAAACAAAAAGAAGGAACCAATTATAATCCAACCATCAACTAAGTCACGAAAGCATCACGATCGTATTGCTAAATTGGATTAGTTTTTGCGCTTGTTTCTCTTTGTTTTTTTGCAACAGACTTCATTTTTAATTCCGTAATATACTTCTTCGGCGTAATCATAGTAAAGGGTCCCACCCCGTACACAAAGAAATTCTTTTCCAAATTCCCTCCAAGCACGGAACGCAAATGTGTGTGTCGGAAAAATGTTACAAAAATAATAATTTTCTTCTTTCCCCAAACCTCAATCCGCAAACTACCCGGCACATGCTGCACGCGGCTTAATTTTGTCTCTGTTGGGGGGAAACGAGTGGGCGACGCAAGCAAAACAGTTTGCTTCGATCGCCGCTGACGGAAACGTTTGGAAATCTTGCCCTTTTCGGCACTGCGTCCGACCGTTTTGGGTGGCATTGCATCCGGGTGTTATTATTTTCATTAATAGTTGTGTGATTTTCATCGCGCGCGCGCGGCATTTGAACTGTCATTTCCCGTGCGGAAGAATGTTGGTAGTGAACCTTGGGCGGAATGTTAAGAGTTATAATTATTCACTTTGTGTCTACATCTGTTAGCTGTAATGCTTCTTTGGCTGAATATCGATACACCGAGCAAAATATTGGCGTGGAAATCATTTAGGTGCTAGTTCAATTAATTTTTAAAGAATTTTTAAAATCAAGAGGTTATTTAAGGTTAAGCGTAAGTAAGGTTAGGTTTTCGTCACAAATCATTGGAATAATTTCCATGAATTTAAATACTATAAATCAAATCACCCAAATCTTGACATATCACAATGTGACATTTTCAATAAATTATTAAATGGAGTTAATGTTTAAAATTCTTCATATTCGCCTGAAATATAAGGCTTCTTTTATGTCTTTTGCTATCTTAAGAAAGACCAGAGCAAAAGCAAATATAATCTTTATCTAGTCACCACAGCAAAGAACGCTTAGATGGTAGACTTCACGTCTGGAATTTGGAATGATCGGTCTAATTGTGAGGCAGTACTTGGACAATATGTACTTTGTTTTATTAAAGTATTTGTCAAGAACTTTCGCACCTGGCCAGCAGGCAATCTTCAAGAAGAAACGACTCAGTAAAAATAACTTAGAACATGGTTAAGTATATCGTCCACCAACCTCCTTCATGGCATTGAGCAGCGATGGACATATTGTTTCATGATAAATCTTAATCAGAGAATTAAATTCAATAACTTAGAAGCCATAACAGAGTGAAATTTGTTGGTCAATTCTACGAAAAAAGTTAAAAGTATGATAAACTATGTTGGTTTGGGTGGCGTTGGCTAAGGTTCTTACCAGTATGGACTTATAGCCGCCAGAAAGGGGTTCACAGCAATTATTCTGATTGTTTATTACAAGATACAAGCAAACTTTATTGCATTGAAATATTGAATTTTTCGCTTATTTGTTCAAAATTGATCTATTTTTTATGCAAATGCTTAATTTTTTTTATTGAAGTCCAGTCGGTATATTTATTATTTTTATTTTAATCGTATTTACCGAGAAAAATGTATTTTGGGTATTAAAGAAAATAAAAATACCATTAGAATAATGCCTATTAGAATAATGACGAAAATTTCAAGTCAACCGGGTGTCAGAACTCCAGAAGTTAATAAGCATTGATCATATCCAAAAATCGTATGGCAATGAGCTCACTATTTGAACAGTAATTTCGCTATTTGTAATAATATTGTCATCGTCATTTTGCATACAACAAATTATTGACAATTAAAATTTGTGCAAATATTAGAAATGATGATTATTCATTGTTACCTCGTAAAGTTCGGTAACTTTTCTCGCTAAGTCCAGCAAACGAAAGCCAAAGAAAAATAAAACAAAAAATATGCAAATGCAAATGAATGGCTCTCACGACTAATGCCATCATCAATTGCAATCATGCGAATGTGGTTATCGGAAAGGTTCTCGGCGCGTTCAAACCATCGTAAATTTACGCCCTCGGCTAATCAAATCAAGCCAAATACCATACCAACAAACCTGGGGCTCTCCCGGGCCACAGGCCAAATCCTGCCAATTCTCGGTGCCTTCATTATTTCGGAACGCTTAGCTCTCTGGTAAGCCATTTCGTTGAGTTTTGGGTGCAGCTAGCCCGGGGTAAACCCGGGGTTGGAAAAGCTCGTAAAAATCAAAATCGCATAAATCGTCACTTCACTCCAAGTAGTGAGTCGGGGGTGGGGTGGGTGGGGTCATTTGCTTACCCCCAAAAACCCCGCTAAAAGCGAACCGAAAGTCAATCGAAATCCGGCCACAACAATCAAACATTAAATAAATCTACGGACACTAGCGCCACAACAACAACAGTACCCGCTGCTGCTCACTTATCATTTGCACAGACCCCCCGTTCTCGCTCACTTTTATTCCGTTTTTTTTTTCTTCTTTACTTTCAAAGCTTAATTCCGGTAGCTAAAAGCTAATAAATAAGCTTTGCATTAGTCACTACCCTCCTGCCACCTACGCGAAGACACGAAGGACATTGAAACGGTGGGGAGGGAGAAGGGTGCAGAGAGGGGTGCTTTCCACTTTTGTTCCCATTTTTCATACTTAGCTCTCATTATCATTCCACCGAGCAGAAAGAGGTCCGCCAGGTCGAAAAACTTCGCGATGGATCGCGTCCATCCATCTCGTGCACCGGCGGACATCGTAAATCGCACAACAAACACAGCACCGCTCAGGTATTCCCGTACTGTCCCTGCGCAAAGGAATCGACTAATGTTTGGCTGTTTTTGTTTTGCCTACTTCATCGGAGATTAGCCTGGCATCGGCGGTGCGCGTCACCGACGTACCGACTGCGGGCCCCCCATTTTCCCGGGGGCTTCCTGGCGTGGGTTTTCCTGTCTTTGGAGGGAAAATTCCTTCACGTCTCCAACCTCCTCCCGCCACGAGACTGCGAATACCACGCGAGCGACTGCTACTGGGTGCAAAAGCGCACATAAAGTCGTGACCAGTCAAATGAAAAATAATAAAACAAACTCCGCTCTTTTTCCGTCCCGGCGTGTTGTTTTTGCCCCTTACCAAGCCCCAAGAGAGTGGTTCGTTTTCGTTTTGCTTCCCCTTATTTTGCCATTTCCCGCTGAGACAAGCGAAGGCGATGGCGATCGACACTAAATGAATCTTATGGCTGTTTGATAGTTTTTGGCACGCAAATAGCGGCACCACATCGGCAAAACAGCACCCCGGACGGGTCGCTTTAAGGGAAGGGGTATGCTCGAAAGAATTGTACGGTAGAACGATTCTCTCCGAGCACCGAGGGGATGTGGAACGACCCCCCAAAGCACTGGCTATAGCACTACGATAAAAACACCACCTTGCACCCCTTGCTAAAGGTGACGAAATAATGGACACTTTTAGCGAACACCTCCCGCTGAGCGTATGTCTTCGTCTAAGGGTGCAACGGCGGTGGCTTTCAAGAACAACGACACAATTTTCTTTTCCAGCTGTACTGGACTGATTTCACAACAGAAAACACCCTCCGTTTTAAACCCGCTTATGCTTATTTTATATTGCAGCATTCTAGCGAGTTAACAAACAAGGGAATAAAACAAATAAACCACACACACACACACCAGCTCATTCCATCAATGCCCCCAAGATCGAACGCGGGGCCCTACTAGCAGCAGCGTTGTCTGCGTGCGGCTATTTTTGGTGATGCGTACGATCGGGGTTGAATTTTTCTCCAGGTAATCCACTGTATCTGCCAGGCGTCTAAACCGTTTCCAAACGCTCATTAATATTCGTACAATGAATGCATCCCTTTCTCGCGGCTCATTTCCAACCATTATGGTCACGTGGTCGCGATGTTGGTAATTTGCATTTGACCTTGACGGTCCGTATGGGTGTATGATTTTCGAAAGGATAAATGGAGATGGATGTTTTAAAACAATCAAGAATCTTTATTGAATTCTGATTCGATCAATACGATTCTACAAAAAAAATCTCGATCGAAGCATAGTATAACATCAAGCAAACAGCATACGTTTAATTGCATGTGTTCGCATGCACAGTGCTGTGTGTTAATGCATGCAATCGGACACAATAATATTATTATTATTTCTAGTTTTAATAATTTATTAATCACATTTTTCTGGAGATAATATTAACTCCCAGGGGTATCCAAAAACTTAATCCAAACAGCAGGAAATTTTGTAGTCAATCTAGAAATGGTCCAAAAAAGGGGGTCTAGAATATTATTTTCATTTGGCCTTCTTTAGAACTCTAGACATCTGAAGAATATAAATATTTTTTTCAATTAAAAATTCCTTTTTCTTTGTATTTTGTTCAAAAATATATCGTAACGCTAGTCTTTGGTCATTTAATCACAAATTTAATCTATGTCAAATGCTTTAAAATGAACCTCTTTTGATTTCTACAATGCTCGATTTTTAAACGTTACACTTACATATTTTTAACGTTACAAAACACAACATAATCGACCGAAATTGTCCCTCATTGACCGAAAGCGCCGTGTCAAAATCGGTTCTTTCTATTTCCATAGAGCGCCACCCAAATTTGACTAATGCAGCGCTGAACTTATTAAATAAATAATTTAAAAAAAAATAAAGAATCAACTTTGTTCAGAATTCCAGAATCCAATTTTTAAAGATTTTGTTCAGAAAAAAAATTCAGGTCAAAAATAATCTTAAAATTAATTTCCATGTTCCTTTGACACGCTTTTAATCTTCTTCTTAAATTTTTGTATTTGCGAGAACGATATCGTAAGTTGTTTTTTCTTATTTAATTTTAAAATAATTGCCATTATCAGGGCAGATTCACCTTCAAAATACAACTTATAAATTGAACAATAAATCAGTGTAATGGTGCTCAACCAAATCATATTAACCTTCAAAATACAATTAATAAATTGAACAATAAATATGCAAACATGAGATTACGAAATATTCCTAGGTAATTGATGGATTTCACGCGTACCAATTATCACTCATGGTCAAATCCTGTGAACAAACACTAAGAACCCATAGTGTGTAAGCACCAGCGTTCCGCGATTCATACACACACTCCCGCGAGAAACATAAGTTTTATTTGCTATGATTTGAGGCTATATTCTATTTTTTCCTCTGCCCAATTTCCCAAATGTTGCTGTTTTCTTTATGTTTCTTGCATTTCTTTTGCGACCGGTTGCTTTTTGGACATTCCCCCCTCTCCTCTTCACCCTCTGGTTCTACCACACACCCGTACTGCGTTCACAATTTTTGGGCTTATCACGGTTGTTTCTGCATTCCACTATCAACTTCCCCCTTTCCCACCCCTCACTGCACGCACCCTCGTCCAGGGAAGTGATACCGAATGAATTCTGCGTACGACATGCGTAAGTCGCGCCAGTGAATATGATTTGTTGTTTTCCATCCTCTTCTGCTTATCTCTCGTTTTCGCCTGCTATTCAACTCACGCATGTTTGGGCAGGGGAGGTGGGAGGTTGTTTACGCAGAACTTACGCACAAACACAGGCAGACAAATTGTGGCTGTGTGTGAGAATGTTACCTTTCTGCCTGTTTCTTACCCCATCCAACAAATTTTGAAACCCCCCCAGTAATAGTCAGCCCCAAACAACAGACGAAAAAAAAAAAACATTTCAAACGAAAGCGAGCCGTCTCACGTTTTTCTCGCTGCGAGTCGGCGAATTTTTAGAATTCGCCACCAAAATCTGAACATCCATCTCGTTCACCCACGTGCTCGATTATCTTCTCACCCGCTCTATCGAAACCTCTTTCTCTTGTTTTCGTGATCATTTTCGCTTTCAATTTAGCTTCTCACCTTCCATTTCAACTGTTTAGACGATCTTTTCTCTCTCTCTATTGAGCGGGGGGGATAGATTATGCGTGTGTATTTTTTTTTTTTTGGAGTGCCATACGCACTTTTTTCAGCGTTACTGTTCTATCGGTTTCTTCTTCCTTTTCTTCTGGTTCAGCTCACCGTTTGGGTTGCTTGGATGCCTTTTTTCGCTGACCCTACATACATACTCGAACATTACCCTGTGGGGTGCAAAAAATAATGAACGAAATAGAAAAAAAAAACAGCACAAACACACACACACACGCGCGTAGGTTGGGACCATCATCGGAAGCGCTGCGCTGCGTTTGGCGTTCAGCGATCATTCGCGCCCGACGCAACAACCACCCCTAAAACCTCTCCAACCATCTCTATTCACACAGGGTGGTTATTTTGACTTTTTGCTTCTACGGCCCCCCTCCGCCCCCTTCCCATCATCATCCCTTCTTTCTGTTCTTTCTCTTCATTAGCGTAGCGAGACACCTTTTCCTATCCACAGCCGGGGGGTTCTTGTACCGACCAACGTTCATGCATATAGCGAAACGCACTTTTTAATGCGTGAATCGAATAGAACGGCAACCAAAATAACAATAACAATAACAACAATCATACGCGCGCTCACCCGTCTGGGGGCCGAATGGCGAAAAAAAAACATGTACACTATAGCGGCGTATGTGTATGTGTCTGTGTGTGTTGGTGTGTGCGTGTTTATGCGTAAAGGAAAGAGTTGCTTTTTTCCGCGCTAACTAGATTCGTTTGCCATTCGATGGGGTATGCTTCTTCTCCTGCCTATCATTCTGTTGTTTTTTTTTTTTGTTCGTTACGCAAACCTCAACATTAGACTGTTGGAAAAGAGTATTTGAACGGCAAAAAAAAACACACACAAACACACGAACATTCTTCCCGGTCGATGGCATCGGGGCAATTCAACAAATTTGGCAACAAAAATGGCGATTGTTGCGAAAATGGTTTTCGCCCTCGCCGGCCGGTGGTGCCCCATCAGCAACCGGAAGCAGTGGCCGAAGGCACAGGTTACACACCATCACACACTGCGTCAATGAGTCAACACAAAATGTAAGACCGGAACTCGAACTTCTACAGAAAAACCTGTTCTCGTCGCCGGTTGAAATCGACAAAACCCACCCCACGGTGGTGGAACCTGTTCGAGTGTGTTCTGCCTGTAGTCAGCTGCTAATGGAGAGCATCCTGACTAGCATTTGTTGCATCTATTTCCTTCTGATAGTGACACTTAATTAAATGGTGTTCGATTACGCATACTTACGCACCTACTACGCCCAATGCGTCTCCTCTTCGCCGTTTCCTTCGTCGTACGCCATGACATCACGCTCGACTTCACGAAACCGGTGACGGGGTGAACTTGAACGATGGACTAGCATAAGCATTTGGCCACATTGCAAACCGTGCCGCGGGGGGGTATTCTCACTGCTTTTTGGAGTAACGCTTCGCGAATATCCCGAAAAGGGTCTTTCAGCTCACTTCAAGATCACGGAGCACACTGACGAGACACGTGCACTTAAAACTCACTCTTCACTCAGAGTTCGGTGCTACTATCCACATTTCGTCACAATGCCACCAAACTATTCCGGGGGTCTCACTACTTTTGCATAAATTTTCGAACATCCCGAAGGGTCTTTAAAGTTCACCACAAGTTGGCTGAGCACTCACTAAAAGATCATTCACTAAAACTCACTTTTCACCAGAGTCCAGACTTTTCGTGGAATTTCACTTCTTTTAGGAAGATCTTTCAAATATCTTGCGGGGTCTTTACAACTCCAAGGCCGGTAAACACACCAACAGTTCATTCACTGCACTAGAATCCAATAGTAACACTTGGAAACGATCGTTTGGATGTTTCTTCATTGCTTACGATTCCTTTATTTGGCAGAGTGTGATGTCTTTTTTAATCGAAAACAATTCTACTACGCTTCGTCAACAACATGGCGGCAGCTGGCAGCGCAATTTATGTTACTGGATGCATTTTGGAACACACACAATTGTAACTACCTAAGGTTTTTGGGGTCGTCTGCCAGCTGCACGTTTCTGCCAACTTTTAATCCACTGCTGATACATCTTAGGTTAGGTATTGCCCACCGCAAGGTTCACTAATTTCCATGATGTCCGACGAAGAAAAAACCACATTTCCATTCGACAGTTTCATTAAATTTCCGGTCCGGTGTTGCTTATCATCACTTTCTGGTGTGAACCACTAGTTCCAACACAAAATTCACGTAGCTGTTGGGGGTTTTCTTTCCCCTGATCGTTGATCAGGTAACCATCCAAATGTCCATTAAGCGACAAAAGCCCCCGAGGAGATGTCTTATCGGTGCACTACACAGAACCGATGGAAAGAAACCAAAGAAAAGCACTAAACTAAAATCGGCTGCCAAATATTAAGCGCCCCCTTGTTCGCCGGCCAAACCGCACCCGATTGCGAGCAAACTGCGACTTGCGACGCGCAACCGGCACACGATGCGTATAACCTTGACCGAAACCTCGTTTTCGGAGTTGAATTTTTAGATTTTCAAGAGCACCACAGCACCAGGGCCGTGTTTTTACGACGATGAACGGAGATGCGCGCAGGAATCGGTTGGAGTGGGAGGGTGGAGGGAGGGGAGCAGGAGCACCACTGCCCTTACGCACACGCACGCACACATACGTACACCCCCGACCGTATTATGGACAGGAGCAGCCCCGATATGTATGAAAACTACGCCAAACCCGCGCGCCCGCGTGTGTTGGATTGTGTGTCCGTCCCCGGTTGGTTCGGTTGCCGTGTTTTAGTGGGTAACGATTTTCAAGTTCTCGGTCACTGCCGCCAACTACTGCTGCCGGCCTCATCTGCTCTCATCGCCATCGTCATCTGCCGGCGAATCGCCAAAAACCCAAATCACCAAAACATGCGTACGCGCGGCAAACACGCCGGTGCGTAGCGTGCGTTCGGGGCTTTGCGTAAACAAACACATGGAAACGTTTTACCCACCACCCCCCGTGCCCTGCCATGCTCGTCCGTCAACTCCTTTCCCCACCTCGCGCATCCGATTGGTGCGCCATTTTGCTACATTGCGAAACAAAACTGTAATGAGATAGCGAGCGGCGGTCGCCAATCTCGCGCCTCCGCCAGAATCGCGAATCGCATTTGTGCGTACGGCGAATGTATTAGACAGATACACACACACACACACTCGGATCCTCAAGACGGTCTCGCACTCACACAAGGATACATTCTTGTTAGGGGTGGTGGGGAGAGGGGATTGTTCTATCAGATTTACCCTACAGTGCGTAAATATCTACCATACGCACTATTATAACGTCACCAACACCTTTACAAGTTCATATTTTGCTATCTATTCTGACTCAAGTGCGTGTGTGTTAGTGTAGAGAGAGAGAGAGGGGGAAATTTTGTATGCGTTACGCACTCCAACCAACGAGCGATCCTTACACACATACAGCCTCCTTCTTATCCTCCCCCCAGACACTCCCCCCCCCTCCTCCTCCTCCTCCTTTCCACCCTTCATCACTCCCTCCCAGTTAGAGCATCAGTAGAGGGAAGCCGACTTAACCTTCGCATTGAAACAAACAACACTGTTCCCTGCCGCTCCACCTAACCCTTCCTTACCTTACCACCCCCCTGTCCTACCCACCCACTTCAAATTCTAATGAGTTACTCGTTGCGTATACGCAGGCCAACCAGGTAAAATGGCCAACATGTTCCACTTGAAAACCCCCGCTTCTTCGCTCCTTTTTTGAGATCCGGCTACGGGCCCATAGGTGATGGGACTCGTTCCTGACCTACCGCAACCGCGGCAGTCTGGGAACTCTTGATCGAGATCCTCGCGACGCTATCGCTCCCCAAGCAAATCCTGACCTGCACCAACAGTCAACACGCAACTGGAGGCGATGTTTTCGCACCACAACCCTCCTGCTTCGCGCTGTCCATTGCCTTGGGGGTGAGTGTCCCGTTTTTGGTCGGGGTATTGTGCGGTCTGGGTTCTCTATCCCCACCACAACACGGTGGTGGTTTGATGGTGTGCGCGAAGGTTTCGCAAATTTGATCGTGTTCGTCACTGTGCGCCGCGGGATTGCTTGATTCGCGAACCACGGGATGTGGGTCTTTTTTCTTGTTACGAACAAACCCCCCACCACTTTTTGTGGTTTCCCATCAACGACACGCGTGTGAGACTTGTATTTGGAAGGGGTAGATCTGTATTTTGCGCGAGTGAGTGAAGCGAATTTGCGATGTTTTCCTTCAACCGTGCTGCGATCCGTTGTTCTGATGGGTTTTTTTGTTGCTTTTTTCCCTCCACTGTTTGAAAGTAACGGACGAATGAACTCGCATCGCGAGCTCTATGAAGCGGATGATGCAGAAAAGAAAGGTGAAATGAGAGATTGTTATTTTGAAAAGTGGAATTGAGAGAGGTTTTTTTTATTTTTTATTTATTATTTTATTACATTTTTATTTGAATGATTTTATATATATTAATCACTACGGTTGACAGTTGACATTAACTGTCACTATTTCGCAGTAGATGACACCTGCCATCTTGGATCGCACCAATCAGCAAGCGGGTGCTCTTACGCACTTTTTGCCCCATTTCGCTTGTGAGCGAGATGGAGAGAGCCAAACGCCGAAAGTAGGCCAGATAACGGTACTGTGCGAAACATGTGCACTCCTCGCACAAATATTCGTATGTGTGTGTTGTTTTAGCCCAGTTCCTCCCCATCCTCCGTCTACTAATCATAGCGCCTTAATTGCGTTATTTCCCCTTACTTTTTTTGCACCGTCGATTCGCCATTTTGCAAAAAATAAAACCACAACAACAAAAAAGCAAGCGAAACCCCATTTTGTTCCCCACCCCACCAGACGGCGATCCGAAGATTCGCGAAAATATACCGATTCGCGAAAACGGTATGTGGGGGGAAAGCCGTTTCGAATGCTGGTGCTTTCTCCCTCGCGCATTGGCGCACTTTCTTCGGGCGCAAGCAGGACAGCGAAGGATCCCCACTCTTTTTCGCCATTTTCGAAAAGTGCGTGAGTGCGAAAATCTTCGCAACTTCGCGAAATTGCGAACCCGCATTCGCAAAACCGGGCTCCCCCTGCGTCGGTTTGGGCCGTTCGGTTTGGCGCATTCGACTTGCGATCGTGCCCCGGCACGGTTGTGCGTGGCTGGCTCGGCTTAAGCCTGGGTCCACTGTTTTTGGCCAACAGACTTTTGCAGAAAGCGTCCACGGTGGCCTTGCCATGCCATTCGCATGCTGGCCACCGAATGGAGCGGATCGTCTGGTGCTGCTGCCAACATCCGAAACTGAGCCATCCGAAAGCGGAGAACACCTTCCGACCCCAGCGTGGATTATTAGGTACCCCCCATCATCAAAAAGGATAACGACACGACGGCTGAGCATTCGTGATAAACGGGATAAAGAGTGATTTTTTTTTACAAAAGTGTTTAAGTTAAGAATGTGAAAGCAATAACGCATAATTAATATTGCTAGATGTGTGCCAGATAAGCAATTTCAACCACAAAATAATTCAATTCGAGTGTGCAATTTGTGTGATGAGTGAATATTCTGTTGGTACATGAAGTGTGAAGGTGATTGGGAAAATGCAAAGTCGCAGGCGATAAATTCATCAACTATTCGGCTGCTTTCAATCGTCTGTTTGGAGACAAAACGTTTGGGAATATTCATTTCACTTGAGATGCTTCAAATTGATTGTCTAAACTTTGCCTCAACTCCATAAGCGTTTTTGCTGGGTGGTTTAGTATTTTCTGTTTAATACATCAACAATCAGTTCCAATTATTATTAAATGATTGAAATAAGTGTCTTTTTCTTCTTCTTTTGAGGTTATAAAACCTGAAGAAGCTGTGGCCATTCTTATCAGTAACCTTATGGTAATTTAAGAATATTCATGGAAAATTCCGTTATATCTTGAAAAGTATATTTTAAAGATATTTGGAAGATTCTATTGAAACTTGTTTTGGACATTGGAACCAGCATTCGATATTGCAGTAAAAATTTGTATAACTTAGAAGGAAGATAAAAAAAGGAGATGGTGATCTTTTATTTAAAAAAATGCGTGGAAAAGTGAGGTTAATAATGTTTTTAAGTATCAGTAGCAAAAGCACCGACGCGATCTTCAGATCTCTTACTCGCTTGCTTACCCTGAAGTAAGCAAAATGAATTGTAATTGTAGATATCTCTCATTTTTTAAATGTGCTATGGAGTTATTGTATGTCTCTCGCATAACATGGCCAATAATTATTTGATATGCTGAACAGAGGTCCTTGTGCTCCTTGTTGTGAGTGGATCCAGATGAAATAAGAGAATAGTTGTCAGTACATCGACATCATCTTAAGTTGTCTTGTTCGCGAGACTAAATTCCTCATTTAAAACAAAACCTTTAAAAAAATAACACCGTTCACGAACCCAGATAGCTTTCAGTAAATTAGTGATATTAATCCTTCGGTGATCATCCTTTCTTTTAAGCTGAGATGTAACCAAGATCGTTAGCTATTTTCGATACGAAAGAAGGATAGAAATTCATTCCCACACTACTGGAACGTTTCTAATTCAGCGTGAAAAAAATACTTCCGCCGAAGGCCTGACATCACAATCTGACTTCTCGATTATGCTACATACATGTCCGGATCGGCATTCGATTGAATGCAATCCGCCCAATCCCTCCAACGCGCACCCAATCCCAGACGTAGAATCGGCAAAACTGTCACCTGCGTCTGTGGCGAACGTTGGTTCCCACGATTGTTCTCAAGACGCACACGGGCGCACAGGAACGAACCCCAAAATTATAGGAAGGATTTAAGCCAACGATACAGGCATTCTGTGAAGAATCGGGGAAGATCGGTTAAGGCCAAAAATTATACCTTTCTGCGGCAGTATATCTTCAAACCCGATCGAGAATTTATCTACATTCGTGTACCGACCAACAGTTGAGCAATTTTTGTTGAATGAACCACACTTCTTCCCGTGACATCCAATAGTGGAATTCTATTAAACCAACGCTATAATGCACTTCAACCCAACGCGTGTGTGCATTTCCGTCCATTTGAACGGCAGCCCCGAACGAAGCAAGTGAGCAAAACGTGTAAACCGCAGCCTTTTTTTTGGGTTTGATTTTTATTCACATTGCAAATCAAACGCGAGATCGACGAGAAAGAAAGCCAGAATCAAAAGGATAAATAAAAAAAAGCACACACACCCATAAATGCGTGAGGTATCAGAATCATTCAACCCGAGCGCTGGAGGGATACGAATCACCAATCAAATCGGTTCCCTTTCGCATTGCGGTGCGCAACAGATTGCGATCACGGGCGGCGATCGTGTATGCGTCGGGGAGGCGTGGGATTTTCGATTCCCACGGATCCTCGCGATAGCGATCCCGAATGCAAGACCAACTATTTTCGATAGTGCTATGCTTTTATTTTCTTTATTGTTGTAGCAAAGCCAAGAAAAAAGGGACACTGCTCTCAAGAACAGGTCCTAAGAAAACGATTTAGACAAACCAAAAAAAAAAACGACACCCATGAAGAAATTCCACGTGTGGTGAAGCGTGATCGCACAACCTTCGATCAAGTACGAAGTGGTGAAATGCGAAGGAAAAGCGAACGAAAATAAAAGCGAAGGTTACGAATAAACGTAATATCCCATTTTATCCAATAGATTTTATTCGTACCTGTTTTTCATACGCACTTTTGCCCGTTTGCCCTCTCGCCATCAAAACACCCCCTCCCCCCATCCCCTTTGAGGCTAGGGGTTTTGATTTTATTCGTACGATCAAATAATCGGAAAAGGATCCCATCGTGTCCCTTTTGCGCGTTCCGTTTTTACGTTTTTTTTCTGCTTTGCTTTACGGTCGAGCCAAAAGGGACCACTCCTGCACGTTTTTAAAGCTTTTATGTGTTTTTTTTCTTTTCGTTCTTTATCTACTGCCCATCCGCCGCTCGCATCTCTTCCTCGACACGCACTCTTTCGGTATCCTTTCGGTGTGGGCATTGTTGATGGAGGTGTAATTTTTATCATCCTCCCCTATGGATCGTCGCCGACCCTTTCCTGTACACTGGCCCGAGGCGAACAAGTGGACAGAACTTGATTTTGCCTTTTCATCCTTGGTTTTTTTTTATATATACGCGCCGTGTATCTGGTGTCTCGCATTTATTTCTTCCCTTTTTCCAACCACCAAGCAATGTTACCTTATGATGCGGAGACATTTAAGAAGGGAAGATTGTTATTTTATCTTTCCTCTCGAAGTCAACCTTCCGCGATCACCACCGATCGTGCTCTGGTCATCCTTTTCCCCCCCCTCCTGGCACCCTTCCACCGCATCGATCCCCGTAATGGGAACCGAATCACACGCTCTTTCCAACCCCAAGCGAATGTGTCCGCGGGTGGAAGGAAAATGCATGCGTGCTTTACAATTTGTTTGGCTTAGAAGAGGTTATTTTTCCCATTCTTTCTTTCGCTACAATCAGTCGCGCCATGCAACGATCATAAATCAGACACACACACAGGTTGTACAGTCACACACTTTGGCTTTGCAAGTGACATCCGTCTACGACGTTCCACTCCAAGTGGTCAGCGGAAAGAGAACACATTTTATGGATTGTGTATGTTGGTAGCTGATCGATCGAACGGGATGGATCCGTGTTGCGAGGGAATCCGGGTGTGGAAAATAGGTTGGGCAGCTTCTTGCAGTTAGAGACAAGGGACGATTGCCGGTGCACAGGACAATAAGGAAGAATAGATCGATATTCGATAAAACAATGTATAAATTGTCCACAACACGAGTGGATGCGCCATTATTGCGTTATAATGTTTATTAGGCCGGTATAGAAGAAATTGTTTATAGATTAAATGTAAAACAAGACCTTGACCAACTCGTGAAGTTATCTGACTTACTTCATCGAGTTCTAGTTCTGAATCCGTAATTGTGGACTTACTCTAAATATATGGCCCTCTAATAATATATGGTCTTCTAATCGGACCTATGAAGAGGTTTTGAGATTTTTGACTATTGTCTGGATGAATCAGAAGTCGGATCATTTCACATGCAAGTTGGTTACTACCACATAGCGTTAACCGTTGTTTTAATTAAAAATTAGTTATTCATGCATTTTCTTCTTAATTACTTACTCATCGACTTACTATTCGTCTGTCAATCCGTTATACCGGCATATCTGGCGGACGCATCAACGTCATCACTCCATCTCAATTTGGGTCCACCACGCCTCCTCTGTCCATGTGAACGACCTTCAAGGACTTTACGGGCTGGGTCGTCCGGTGTCATTCTCTTGACCTGAACAGCCAAAGCCATAACAGAATAGTAAATCCATAGTACGGCTCATAAAGTTCGGCATTGTCGCGGGGCTCCTCCATTATCCTTCGTTTCATACAAAAATTAGATTTATAGATCGCCTTTTTTGAAAATACGGCATTGCCGTCATAATTTAAATTAAATAAAAAAAAAATAAAAAAGATCAGGAACAGGAACCTTAGGCTAATTTTTAGTCGAGTTATAAGGCTCAGTCTGTTTGGCCAATCATTTTTAGAATTATAAATTAATACATAATAATCTATCATTAGTACGGATTGTACTTGAAAATTAACTTACATTAATACGTTGACTGACTTAAATTATTAAAAGCTTCGTCAAAGTCCGATTCTACGTTCATCATTATCTCCATATTTCTAGGTCCAGGATAAACTGAGGTCGATAATGATCCTGTGATATTAAATGTTGCCACTACAGCCTGAATAACTGTCAGGGTAGGTGTAGGGTGGATGATGGCAAAAATGTTACTACTTTGGGCTTACAGAAAGACTAGAATGGATACAAACATGACCAATATTCCAGAGTCCTCTCAGGGTTTTTTTTTTAAATTCATAGTCAATTAGATGTATACACCACTCGCTGACGTAAATGTCCTAACGGGCCATCCGGCATAGGTTCTACGGCTTGAGGAGTTGTTAGTCCGTAGGCGCTCCGGCGAATCGGGCAGTTCCCTGACCATGGTGGTTCCCGAATACGAGCGGGCAAGGATGTGGGTTCTCTATGAAGATTCTCTCCTCTGACAATCCAAAGGTGTATACACCACAGATTAATAGTTCAATCCCGGCCCGCAAGAAAGGTGATCATTTGGTTGATACATGATCATTTGTAAATTCTGAGATTCTGAGAAGTTTCTGTTCTTGCTAGCGATCTGTAGAACCTCAAACTCTGCGTATGACAGAAGATCTTCGTAGACATTTCTGAGTTTACTATTAGAACATAACCCTACAATCACAAAAGAAATAAGAAATAGGAAGAAATAGTGTTATTTCAAACGCATTGTAAGCTATTTTTTCATTTCATGTTCCGAATATCATCGGTATCATGCCAAATTGAAGCATACGTCTCCTTATTCCAACGCGGAGAACATTTAAACTTTAAATGTTCGGAGAGTTATAATTTAGTATAACAGTATTTTATTATTTTTATATCGACCGTTTCGATTTGCATCAAAGTACTACTAGACCATGCATGAAAGCAACCTGTCAATCGTACTAGCGATCATGAACGATCACATACCTAAAGCTGATTCATCTTTCGCACTGTTTTGTTTCTGTCAAGATGAGACCATATTATGATTAAATCTGTATTTTCCACGCCGCTCGTTACTCGGCGTATTGACTCACAATACGCATGCATTCGTTTCTTTTCTCTTCCCTAATTGTCTGCGCTTTGTTCGATTCCCGTTCCTAATGAAATCGATGATTGATGGATCGCTCACGGGGAAGAAGAATGATCACTTGAAATCAACGTTGAACGCACAGCGAACGCATGGAACAGTTACACCTTTTCATTTCCTTCCTTCCGTTTGTTTTTATTGTGCTTTTCCTCCCGCTTTCGTTCGTCGTTCGCATAAAGCGCATATTCGGCACCCCGATGCACCACACGATCATATTCACCGAAACGCCCATTGTCGACCTGCCGGAAACGGTATTGAGATCTGTATCACAAGTTGACGAACAGGAAGAGACCTTTCCCAAAACTCGGCGTAAACTCGGCGATGAAACCCGCGCGATTGGCGATATCGGTACATAGGCAATAATCGGTCCAGTCAACTCTTCCACCGGGACGCGCTCTGGGTTATTGCGTACGGGTGGTCCGGAAGGTAGCGCCATGGGCACACACACACACACACACGCACGCATGCACGACTTTGCCCCCAGACGCAAGTCATTTAAAGCAAGTGCCGCCGACATGATGCCGCCATCCTAGACGCACTCGCCGGTTCCTGGCCGATCGTTCGAACGATCTTCTTCGTCGCCTGCATTTATCGTGGTTCGTGCATCGAAAGCACAAACTCTGCGCACCGATACACTGTGCCCGGCAGTGGAATCGGGAATTCTGATGACTTTTGGCGGCGATTTCCCTTTTTATCTTTCGAATTTTCTGGTTTTGTTTATACCGCGCGAGAATGGAAATGTGGAAGTTGAAACAAATAAACAAATGACAACATTTTGCCGAGCTGTCAGTTGCGCAGCCTTCACGCGGCGTTACATTCGTGTTGTACGACAAACATTCAAATTCATGCCTCTATATTATATCCCATTTGTGTGCTCACTCACACACACAATCTTTTTTGTTGATTTTTTGTTGATCTCTTAGTTCCCTTGCACGATCGCATCATTTCAAACCATGTGCTAAGAAAAGCAACAACGTGTTGAAATCCCAAATTGCGCAATCGCGTCCTAAAAAAGCATTCGCCCCGGGGGAAAAAATCAACACCGAAAAGGAAGCAGAACTGCACTCGAAAGCTAAAAAGCCATCGTATTAGTCCTGAAGTCCCTAGGATGCGTTGCGCAACCGAACCGTTGCCTTCCTATTTCGCTTTGGCAGCTGCACCTGACCGATCGCCGAAAGCGGGAAAGGAACGCACAGCGAAACGTGCGAGCAAAAGAGGAAACCATAGCACGAAATGGGAAAATGTGCAACGGCGATGAAGTGCACATTTGTTCCTTTTTTTTTTGCTGCTGCTGCACCTCGATCGTACATTTTCGTTTTCCCATGCTCTCGAGAAAACACACATTTGCGATCAGCTTGCGCAACTTGCGCGGTCCCAATGAATAGATACGGCGAGAAGGATGCGCGCCGATCCGTTCGCAGGTCATTCGTTCCTCTCTTTTTTTTCCTTTTCTGTAACGTCATTAACTTCGGTTTCGCCTACACTTTGCCCGTGTCCTTCGTATTCCATGTGAAAATGTTCAACGTTTTTGCGGAGGGGTACATGGTTGGTGCGCATCCTGCAGCATTACTCTTCGCGCCGAAGGATATGCCGACACTTTATGACTTTTCGTACCTAGTGCCGCTCCGTGTCCTTAGGGATGGTTCCTTCTGTCTACCAACACATACAAAGCGTAAGCCATATGTTTCTTGTGACGTGCATATCTTATCGCTAAAAGCATTTTTTTGACTTTTTTGCGTCATGCATCCCAGCATCCGGTAGGCAAGAAGGCTTGTGGGAACTTGTATCATGTTGTGCCAATCGTTAATTGACTGCATTTTTGGGCAATTTCTCCCTCATTTGGGAAGACAGTTGCTTCCGTTGGAAGATCTAAATTGTGGTGCTATGATTTTGTTTTAAGCTTGTTTGAAATTTTAGAAGTTGCATGAGTAATATAATTTTAAATATATAATATAATAATTAAAATATTTAATTATATATATATATTTTTTATATTTTTTTGTATATATAAGTATATATAAATTACAATTACTTAAACATGCTCAAAATTGTTTTTTTTGTCGGAATTTTTTTATTACATTATCCAATTAACAATTTTGTTATATTTTTTATATGATCTCTAAAGGACTATGGCTAGGACTATGGAAAGGAGAATGGCTATTGTTAACTTTGTTATTTTTTTATAGAACTTATTCCAGTTTTTATCAATTTTTAATCGCATATTCTACTTTCACGACTTCTTTTGCTTATTTGCATTATAATCCTATGTCACTCATGGGTGACATGGAAAAATGGCAGAGCTTGACCTTTTTAGGAATGAGTGTCAAATTAGAAGAAGAAAAGGCTTTGATTAAATACCGATTATTCCGTATTTAGCTTTCTATTTAATTAGTAGAATATTTTTTCTTAATGTTGAATGTGAAAAGCAAGCATCGATCATGCGTTTTTACTCTGATTATTATGATACGATCAGATGTAAGCTTGAATTCGTTTGTTTTGTTTGTATAAAATTATTCCTGCCTAATATGAGCTATTTTAAAATAAACCTTTTGCACTAAATACCTTTCTTCTTCTACTTTATGTTAGCTAAACTTTGCAGCCGTTGTGTAGTCAATTATTGAGATCATTGTCTAGACGAACTTATTATCGAGATCGGAAAAATTGTTCAGTCGTTCGCTGCCGGCTGTACTATTTAGCCGGCATTTATTCCGCATTACACCTGCGCATAAGAATTATGCAACAGACGTTAGTTCATTCACTTTCCATGCGCTCAAATCCCTCGGCGTAATTCTTTAATTAACGTTTCGATCAAGTTTTTACATTAAAATTAAAACACATGCGCTATCGTTCTCTGCTCCAAAATAACTTCTCCTCCATTGAATCTCAAGGCACCGCTGCACATACTCAACCCTTAGATCGCGGTTGCGATTGTTTACAGTAAAGAGTTTATTCACATCAGCACGGCCCACACCGCCAGCGCAACTCCCCGTGTGTGTGTGCTCCGGAAAACCCGACCGGAGCTATTTTCGGTGGCCGCACACACACACTTCAATTGCAGACACCCGCGATGCGTTTTGCTGCCGGTTGCGCTCGCGTTCGCCAATGGCCGGATGCATTTCGGTGTGCATATTGTGCGCTTCCTGTCCTTTCCCCCTTTTTTTTTCTTTTTGGTTCGTCACACACCCCACGCCTTTGTATACATTTCCGTACAAGCGTTCGTCTCGCTGGTTTTGTTAAAAATAACGGCAAGCAAAACCGCGCGCAGAAGGATGCACCCGGGAAGATGTTGGGCGAGGCTGCGCACGGGGACGTACGGAAGGCTAGTAGAAGGGTGGTTTAAGTAGAGAAAAATGAGTGGAAGGAAAATACTACGGCCATGTTCAATGAACTTTAGTGTAAACAGCATTTTTCCCGCTGAGCAACGCGATGGTATCTGGCATTATATTTTCAATGATCGTAAAGGTTTGCCTTCCTGGTGGGGCACCTACACCTTCGACGGGCGGGCGAAGATTAATCGGAGACATTCGCTTTATAATTATGAGTGAAAAACATTCCAATGCAATGCTGGATTATAATTTTCATAAACAGACCGTTTAACGCTTAATTTAACCTTCCGAAAGGGATGTTAAGGAATATTCTTAATTTAAAAAAAAAGTCTCTATTTTCTGTAAACATATCCACGGACGGACAAATTGCCTATGTTAATTTCTTCTAAATTAGCTAACCGTACGATAAAAAAGGCCTTTCCTTTGTGATGCGCAAAGACCTTAAGACGACGCATCGAATGGAGGACTTCTGCCCTACACGCGTTGCGCATAGCAAAAGCTCCACCAATTCATTCATCATTAGTGTGCCCTCAAAACGGTTGCAACGTTCTTTGTGACGAACGGACGCAAACTTTCCAGCCGAGAACAAGCCGCAGCACGAGAATAAGATTCCATTGTAACAACACGGCCAACGCGGGGCCAAACGGGCGCCGAGAGAAAAAGAGAGCGAAATTCTGGAAAATCATTCCACTGGCCCACGGAATGCTTGGCCAGAAGAGAAAGGTTAATTACAACCACCAAACGCACGGGGTACGTGCTGGTGCTTTCGCCATGCCGAGTCTGAGTCCGAAAATGGAAGAAGTGGATAATTAATTAAAAACCCCTCCTAATTGGCGGGAGTATTTTAATCATGCTGCAAAACATTTATCAACCAACCGGGTTGGGAAAAGCTAGCGTTTTTTTGTTGTTTTTCCCCCCCTTCGACGTCATTCTTTGAGGTGCCCTTTTTTACAAGACGTTGCAACAGTTACCGTCCAAAATGCAAAGTGCTGTTGGCCGAAAAAGCCACAACAAACGGGACCTCGAAAAGCATTTCCATTGCTATTCGTTAGCGGAAACCAAACATTGGTGGAGAGATATGAAGGCGAATCAATTGGAATTAAATTAGTACTAACTGGGTAACCTTCACGTTGGGCGCCGTTGTCTAAGGGACCGTACTTTATGCAGGTAGATAACGATGTCAAAATTAGGTGCTTTCTTTTTCGGTGCAAATATGCTAACCCAATAGCATGACGCCTGCTTCCATGCTCTACTATTTAAGCAATAATTCTGATATCGAACTTGATCTAATATTGTTATGATAACCTGCTGTACTGTTTGAACTAGAATGTCCTGAAGTACATTTGGAATCCTTGGACGAAGGTGAATTCCTATAATTCACACTTTCTCGATCTTGTTCAAAAGGAAGCTAAGGTACTGCACTGCTACTTGAATTGAACTGTGCCGAAGATAGTAGGCCTGGAATCCTTGGATATATCTGATAGTGATCTGATATGTGTGATGATTCACACTTCGTATATCTTGTCCAAAAGAAGTATATCCTATTCCACGTGCTATCGTATAAGACATGCGACAATAATGAACTCTTGAAGTTATTTAATGCTCCTTAAGAATACATAGAGTTTGTCAACCAAACACGACATCGGAGAAGACAGTTCTAATCTCACTGGTACGCCTGAGTCTCATTTCGACGCTTTGCATAAGGTAATCTAAATAGAATTAGGTCTATTGCGATATGAGGTCTCATAATAGCCATTGTTGACATCGACATATAGGACTTCAATCTGACGTCTAGCTCCCCTGAGATATGAGGAGAAGTGTTACGAAGAAAACTGCACGGTTGATAGCAATCCAAGACACCACTGCTTCAACTTGAACAGAATCCACCATAATTGCTCTAGTTGAACTTCAAAGCCCTGTAAAGGGTAATCGCAAATTTATGCCCTTATAATTAGACAATTATTCATTCTATAAGCATTATTTATAACGTACAGCCCCAACTTACAACTCCCTTCAAAGCATGAAGTTCCAAAAACCCGTCCAAAAACCCCTGTAACTACCAATGCATGGTTCTACTGCAAATACACGATCCCAAGCGCTCTGCGCTGCCACACGCCCTGAGCGACACGATTCTGCTCTGTTGTTGTGCAGCGAATCTAAAATGTCTGCCCGTTGATGCGCGTCCGCCATTACGCGTCCGCCAAACGCAGCACCGCAGCGTGCAGAGAAGAAGGAAAGGAAGACAAAAACACAACCTCAAGCCCTCAAGCCGCGCAGCAAAACTCGCACTATCATGGCGCATCGGGAAGCCGTATTCCGAATTTTAAGATGCACCCAGCGGGCCGAGAACGGTGTGTCCCGGGCAGGCGGTGCGGAAAGGGACGCAGCAGAGTCACCCACTTTCCCATTCCTCCACCCCCACCGCCTGGCTTGTGTTTAGTTTGCGCATCCGTGGCCTTTGCGCGTACGCATAGTTTATATGTGTGTGCGAGCGGGCGCGCGTGTGTGTGTACGCATCGCGCGTTTCTGGTTTTATTCATTTTCCCTTTTTTCGCCTATCTCTTCTAGTCCTTCTAGGACCCCCCCCCCTCCCCCACCCTCCCCTTTCACGTTCCACAAAGCGGACACCGCGGCGAAGAAGCCACGCAAGAGATACGCGCAACCACGGTTCCGTAGGCCTCGTACGTGCACGCAGTCGCGCTCTCGCGGTCTAATCGCGCTTTCCGTCATTTTGTCGCGCACCCGGCCCTTCGTTCCCTTCCCGCGTTGGCCCGCCGGGTGTTGCTCATCTTTCGGTTTCTTCGTTTTAATCTGCGTTCGCATTATTTATTGCCCAGGCCCAGGGCAAAAGGGACGAACACATCCCGAAGAAAAGCGTTCGTTGCAGGGAAGAAAACCACGCGCGAAGCAAAAAGAAGAAACCGAGCTCCACTTCACACCTCCTTCGCCTTTTGCCTCCCCCCCCCCCTCCCCCCACCCTCACCGTCACCTGACGTTACCGATTCTGCGGCCGCGGGTATGCGTGGGCTATATGCGTAAGCGAGAGTTCCGCCCAAGCGTTGCGCACCGTTCGATCCGCGTTCGGAAGAAAAGCCACATCTCGCGCAAGTGAAGAAGCAACCAAAGCAAGAACGTAGAACGAACGTCTCACATACTAATAGAATCCATACGGCATCGTAGAGAAGCGAAGAAGCCAAACGACGCCAATGACATTAAACACCATCGTCGCGTATCGCGTCACCACCATGCGTGCACGCATGCATTCTTTGCCCGTTGCCTTTTCTCTGGCCGTCTACCTCCCACCGCAACCGCTCAAACGAGTTCTTGACGAACGCAGTGGCCTCACGGATCGACAAATTTCCATGTCGGTGCCCGTTTGCGTCCCATGTATTTCAACGTTGGAAATGCGCAACCGACAGCAATCCCGGCCCTACACCAACAGATTTTCCGTTCACATTCGTATCCGCCCGGCCCGGATTTTTTTTTCTTTTCGAAAAATGGACGACAACGTTTGTAGCAGTGGCTGGAGTATGTGCATAGGCGCATCTCGGCGAGCTAAAATTCTTTTGCCCTCTCAATCAAAAACCCAACCGCCGCACCTCGTGTGGGTGGAGTGATTTTCTTTTGAGGTTTTTCTTTTTTCGAGCTTCCTTACGAAGTGCAGTTGGGCAGTTTTCTTTTGGATCGAGACCGTGCACCTTTACGCCTCTGGACACGACACAACACGGCCGCACTTTCATGGTCACTGCCATTCGGTTGTGGACGGCTTTCGGCTTTCGTGCAGCGGTTGTTCTGATTTATTTTTGGATATTTTAATAGCACGATCTGATCGATTTTTAGAGCGGTACATGTGGATGGCACCGCGGCAGGATTATGCATCCTGTCACACGTGATTCTAAACGTGTTCGTTACATTTTACGAGCATGGGATGAGGTGGGAAAGATATGAGAAACTTAATTATGTGTAGAATCACTCTTTAGAACCCGAATAGCATAGGATTTTTTTTATAAACAATTCACCAGAAAAACGACTGATTTTGTAAAATCTGGTAAAAAAGAGTTGAACAATAACTCAAACTCATATTATTAATAAAATGTTTAGAAATGTGCTGTCCAATATCCAATAACATTGTTTAATTAACTAAGTAGAACAATCAATTTCCACAAAGTAGCCAAAAATGGAAACATCAATAGAAAATATATTCAAAGCTACAGTATCGATAAAGTATAATAATTTTAAGAAATGATATCCACTGTGTTATTAATTGTTAAAAAAGCTAGAAAACACTTCAATCAACGAATAAATGATTGACCTACTTTTCACTGGCGCAACCTTTTAATATCGATCACTTAACAGTCATCTGTAGTATGTTATATATCAATATACAGTGCGAACCATAAATATACAAATTTTCGCTCTCAGAGTTATTGGTAAAGGCTAAAGCAAAATGGAAATTAATAATAATGGACATTTTTATTGTAATAACAAATATTACAATATATTTGCTTATAACTTAAGCCATTTTTTAATTTTTTTTTAATCATTTAAAAAAAATATGTTACTTTTTAGCAGTTTTAGCAGCATTTTCGCAGTTGCTAAACAAAAATAGGTAATTGTTTTCTTTACCAATACCTATTGAAATGTGAATTACAAGCAATTGTAATACATTAAATAAAGCCACTTAGTCTATTGTAAATATATCTGTTATTGTGTTAATTCTCCAACACTTTAATTTTGTATTTAATTGTTTTTATTTAATAGCACGTTTCCAATTCCCTTTTTGGACTACAAATGATAAGAAACGATTGATATACGTTCCTAAAGTCGAAAACCGAATTGCAAATGTATAATTACACAAATTACGCAATGATTTGTTTTCCTATTTTGCAATGACCTGGCTTTAAAGAAATCGAATGTTCTATTCTTCTTCTTTACCGGCACAGCATCGTTAAGATAGCTAGAGTTTCCATTTCCGATTCTCTTTGACGCTGTTTACTCTAACTGGACCCTGCGTACTGAATAGGTCCGAATGGGATTTTGGATCGGTCCTGTAGTGTGAAAACCGACACCATAAGAATATAATGTTACTATTTAACTAACATATTAATTTTAACCACAAAACTTTTTTTTCCTAGAGTTACGTAACGCACTGTATTTACTGCCTCTAAGAGAAAACATATTTAATAGATAATTAAGTTTAATTTGCAAACATCTACATTATTTCAATCTTCAATTATTTAGAAAATTCCTTTATTAAAAAGATCATACAAAAACAGTATTATTAAACCTTTACTAAAAATCATGTCACGCCGACCCTTTTTCAAACTGCCAAAACTCTCGGTCTCTCTGTCGGTTTTGGAACGCTCCCCTGCATCGCATTTTGGCCTCCGTTGCCGGTTACCAAGCCGTTGTAAATATCCACAAATGGGTAGAATTTTAATTTCGGCATGTATGCAGTTTGACACCAACACAAACGCATTCGGCCGCGTACCCCAATAAGGCCGCCAACCATGCGTGGGATTTTCGTGGTTTTCCTAGCTGTTTTCCTCCGCTACACGCCCTCGCCCTCGCGATCGTTATTTTGCCCTAGTCTCATCCACTAGCCACCCTCGTACACCACTTCCCTGGCCGCGCTGTGCGTTTTGAAAAAAATTTCCCCCGGAATTGCCAACCCCAAACGCGCTAGCATTTACCCTCACCTACCGACGGAACTGCACATGAAAAATGCACAAATTGTGCGGTCTGATGATTAAAAGGCGAACGAATGAGAGAAGAAAAAAAACGCACTCCTTCGCAAGTCCATCACGCGTATCGCGCTCCACCCGGGGCAGACCTACACGGCCTGCCACCGGCGGGTGTGTTCCGGTGCGATTCGAACCGGAAACAACAGGGCCATGTGTGCGTTTTTCTCTAGCGAGTGGGCGAACAGCGGGGAAAGGGAAGCAGGAAGGTGGTTCGTAAAGGCAGAGTAGATAGAGAAATAATGAACCAACAACATCAAAAAATACACACGCACGCATACACCGGCCGCGCACAAAATGCGCAAAGAAGCGAAAGCGAAAGAACGCGTTGTGAATCGCACACGAAACTATCTCACTCTATTCCCCCCCCCCCAACGATTTGCCCGCACAAAAAAGCGACCAAATTGTGCGTACCGAATAGAGAAGAAAAAAACAACAATCCGACAAAATCAACGGCAGCGCCAGCAGCTTGGAACGCGAACAAGGGCGTGAGTTTCAAAAATTAGAGCTAATAATAATTTTGCGGAAGTGAGCAGTAGCAGCAGCACACGATCGCGGAGTTTTGCTGCGCGAGGGTGTGTGCGTGCATATGCAAGATCTTCAGCTGTGTGTGTGTGTGTGTGTGTGTGTGTGTGTGTGTGTGTGTGTGTGTGTGTGTGTGTGTGTGTGTGTGTGTGTGTGTGTGTGTGTGTGTGTGTGTGTGTGTGTGTGTGTGTGTGTGTCCATGTGGGTGCGGGAGAATAACCGAAAAAAAGCACTTCATCATCGCTGATTGCTTCCTTTTTGCCTAAATAAGAAACGAAACACTTCAGGTTCCGGCGTACGAAATGCGAATGCAGGACGGAGCAGGTATTATGGCGTACTATCTAGCGCTTAGGGTACGTGCGCGCGCCCTACATCGCCTTCCCCTACGTTCCGTGTGCGTGCGAGGAGCGGTTTCGGTGCGGCCTCTCAAGTGCAACTGCACTAAAAATAGGTTAACCCCCGTGCGCAGAAAAAGCCACATTACCGGCCCTGCAGCGAAGTGAGAGAGCCCTACTGCTGAGGGCGGTTTGCCTATCTGCTGCTGCCGCTGCTGCCTATGTTATACCCATTTTTCGTAGGCCAAATTGGAAACGGTTTCTGACAGCTGCAGAAAAGCGCACTAGCAGATTGCGACTTGTTTTATCGTCCACGAAGACGTTTCAATATGACTTTTGTCTTGTTGGAAGATGTAACCAAACATATTGACGCTGAATAAGGAATTTTAAGGTGCGGGAGTTTGCACTGTGCGTTTGGTAAAATTTGAGATTTTGTTAAAGAATACTTTAAAGTTTCCCTATAAACTATAAAATTAACCATATAATATTAAAAAAAAACATTACGAGGATAATATTCTGGGCCTACATTCGGTCCGATACACTTCTTATAGCAACTTGCTATTTTCTTTTTAATATATACATACAGTCCCCGAGATTCGCTATTATAGCGGACCGGTATAATCCGGAAAAAATCCGCGTAACTCGAATTTCCGCGTAAGTGGAATCCTGGGACAATTTCGTTTATATTTCAAAGGCACAGAGTCGACTTCCTTCTCTGCACTTAATTTTTTCATCAAATTATGCAACTTTTTGAAATGATATTAACATTAAATCATCAAATAGAAACAAATATGTCATATGAGAAAGGAAGGTATTTTCGACTAATTGTTCACCTTTTTTGCTTAAATTTTGTGCTACAAACTAGCTCAGCTGTCAAATTTCCAAAAACCGCGTATCTCGGGAACTGCCTGTACACGTATACATAAGCGTACATTATGAATTTCCAATTAATGCACCATGCCGTTGTTACCCTATCAGCTGTTTCAGCTCATCTTTTGAAACGTTCTGACTTTGCGTCTGTCTTTGAATTTGCTAAAAATCGTGAATATTGCAATTTGTTTTTTTGTACTCATAAATTTTAGCTCCGGGGTTTCATTAGCTGGCTAAATGAAGGCATTTTCATTTCGTGATCTTTAATCATTTGGCAAAAATAGTTCCATGTTTTTATTTCTAATTTTACAATCCTTTAGTTTCTGTTCAATACTTTCCACACATTTGCAATTTTCGCAGTTATGTTAAGATGCTGTACCATTTTGTATTTAAATTTTAATTCCTGAGTGTACCCTCTTTCTTTATCTATCTTTTACAGAATACTTCTTTCGATGGAACTAAGCTTATTTTCATTTATCATTCTTCATATCTTGATGCCATTGCAATGTGGGATGTATTTGTATTATTTGTGGTATTGTAATTATACTACTGATGGATTTTTGGATTGCTTGCGTTTTTAATTAACTCATCTGATGGATAAGCCATCTCAATTTTAATAGTTTTGATATAAGGATTGTGGAATGTCTGCTATGTATGATGGATTTTGAATGTGATTTAATATTTTTTATGAACTGTATGGAGTGTTTTCCATTTCTTTTGGTTGTCTATTCACTAGTAAGGCTTTGAGCTTTATTTCGGGGATCATGAGGTTTAAACCTCCTTGTTCTTTAGACAGAGCTAATTGGTGCAGAGCTTGGTCCACTTTTAGACCATATAAATGAACCTTGCTTAGATGTAATATTCGCTAAAAGTTTGTTGTTAATCGACAGAACTAAAATCGTACGCCCGGGTTGGCATGAGCATGGCAGCAGACTGCAAAGAAGTTTTTCTAAGTCACTTATTTTAGACTTGCAGAGACTTGAAAAACAATTTATATACAAATCTAGCGAATGGTTTTTTAAAATATTATTTTTATTCAATTTTTAGTTTGTAGATCTTTTAATACAGCAACAATAATAACAATTTTATGTAAAATAAATTAACCGAAAATGGCTAAAAACTACATCACCAAACTCCTGTAGCATTGATCGTAGCGAAAGTTTTGTCCGTACTCCACCCGAACACGCTTCAAAACCGACTCACAAACTAAGAAGTCACGCGTCAAGAATGACGCTGGCGGAAAACTAATTCCATTCCAAACGGCAAAGTCCTGCTGCTGGAATTCAATGAAACGAACCGACGCGAACTGACGAATTGAACCAAACGAAAAAAAAAACGAAGAAATATAGAAAAGCACTGAACGGAGACTGACCAACGGGCAAGAAACAATCCGGCAAAGCGTAGACCTCGGTGTTAAATGGCGATCGTGGACGTGTACCCACCCCGTAAAGAAATGCCGGCCGGCCCCCGGGAGAAATGATATGGTGAAAATTAAATTAAATTGAATAAATAAACACGACGGTGGTTGCTACGTTGCTGCTGCTGTACCTTCTCCACCACACCTTATCGCTTGATCGCTCTTGTACCGCAAAAGCAAGATCGGCTTTCTTTTCGGTGCGAAAGAGGGGTCGAGCCTTGGGGTGTAGAAGTTTCGCTCGGTTTGTGGGGCTCTTTTCTTCGGATAGCAGCTTATTGCTGACTCCAACAGCTGGGGGGAGGGGTGAAGGGAGGGGAGAGAGAAAAAAACGGCAGCCACAGTTGCACTGCGCACTGCCTACTTTGTTGGCCAAACAATGCGAGAAAGCAAGATTCACTTACCGCTGATTGCTGCATCACCGATGAACTAAAGGAAGGGACCCAACGGGATGCTTGAAGATTGAAATGTTCTACGAAAAGTCTCTTAGAAAAATCCGTACCGTACAGCGCAGCGCATACCGTTGTTGAATGTTGAAGAATTGTTCATTCAATTTAAAGCACTTCAGAGCCGGGACAGACATGTTGGAAGCAGCATCAATGTTGCTTTTCTTTCTTTCACTTCGAATTCTACGAACTTTTACCACAATATAACATGTTTTAGAAAGCACAATAAGTTTATCTTACTTCTTTAAACAAGCCAAAAGGTAATATATTGCTAGTTTTAACGGAAATTAATTAGCGAATATAAGTACAAGTGTTTCAGTACAGTCTGTAAAGCATCAAACAGAAAATGATTTTGCATAAAATAAATTGTTTTTAATTTCTGCGATAAGAAAAACATTAGGCTAAAAAATTCAAAATAAGATCTTCAGCTTTCACAATAATCTCGTTTCGTTTTTATCTATTTTACACAGCATTTAAGCTTGCCGTCAGAATTTGGAAAATGTTTTATATCTATTTTGAAGGATTTTTATACATGACTTTAATTTACTTTACGTGTATTTCATTTCGAGTTTTTAAGTAAATGTTCATTATAGTAATGCGAGATACAGCGCTCGGCTTGAGCTTACATCCATGGGAGTTATGTAGTTAATTGGCAAATCTAATCGATCTAATCTATATTAGTCCATCTAATCCATACTTAATTAATTCATGTTCGAATTAGCAACGAAGGAAATGAATAAAATTAATGGAAAAAATTATTTCTATTCTAATTTACTATTTTCTTTTATTTTGAAAATTCCATATGGATTGAGAAACTGTAGAGATATTATGTAAAATAAACATATTTTTTATGTTTTAGATACAAACGGTCTATGCCTAATATTTCTGGCTTTTTTAAATTTTGTTTTCCCACGTAACAAGTAGAGGAAAATTCAAGTTTCAAGGTTTTGTTATATTTAATAACGGTTTCATAATAATTTTAAGCTGCTTTGTTTAAAGTATAATGATCAATGCAGTTATAATGAAAACCATTGAGAATGCTTTATTATTTTAAAACGGCATTAAGGCACAAGTTTTATTGCGCGAAACGAATTTGTTTCGACCGATCGCAACAGCGTTGCAAACACACATCAAGGAACATGCCGCATCCTAAACATTGCGCAACATTCAGCTGTTGATTATGTTGCGCAATCGGATGAGCCGCTGAAAGGAAGCGAAGATGCGTCCTGGGAAGAGTTTTGTTGTATTTATGATTCTTCTCCTACTCGGATTCGCTGCTCGCTGTTCTTTTTCTGCTTTTTCACCTTTTTTACATGCATCCTTCTCATGTCCTTGCACTTGTACGCACCTGTATCTGTGTGTATTTTTTATACATTGAATTATATTGGGGAAGAATACCTGTCAGAGTAAATAGAAAATCGTACTGGAACTCGGACGCATAAAAGTTAGCAGTGCATTTCCAAACACGACCAAATCACCCGAAAGCCAGAAATAGGCACACAGGAGGAAAAACCGGTGTCTCGGAAGGGCGAAAAAAATCCAATTAGAGAGTCCGTGATTTTTTGGGGTTAAATCACCAAACCACGAAAGGCTGGAGGAAGATGGAACGAATAATAGAAAACCTGTTTCCTCGGCTCAAGATTCGACCCACTCGCCTAGAATTTGGACGCCTATCCCTTTGGCCCTTATCCTCCACAATTGCCACACGGCAATCCAAGCAATCCTTTTTCTTCTTTCTACATTCTCACTGCTCACGTCGCTGTTTCCATCGCTACACGCATTTTTTTCCCCCCTGTTTCGACCCCGCCACACGATGTGTTTCTTTCATTTGTCCTCGGCGTCACGGTTTCCTTCCTGCCTGCCTGCTTCGCGACAGGTTCCTAACCCCCGGGGACAGGAATAGCGTGTCTTGCACTTGCAGCGATTCACCAAAACTTGCCCGGTGGTTCCTCCGATCCGCGCACTAGGCACGGCTGTCGTGGATGGGGGTTACACAATCCGAATGGAAAGGAAGCAGAGCACACAATAATCGAAAACAAACGGCCACCGATGGAAAAGGAATTAAAAATGCATCTCACCCTTTTTTCGCCGAGCGGCAGGAAAACCGGCAAGAGATTTCGGGATTCCACAGACAATCCTTAATTTCTGGTGGAGAATGTCGGGGTGTTTTTTTTTCTTCCTAGCGCTGGAAAGGAATGGCGGGGACTGTAATCCAATGGCGGACAGAAATCTCGACAGTGCTTCGGTACTCTGCGGGGCGATAAAATAAACCTACAAATTTATGTCCGTTTCTATTTTGCCCATTATTTTTTTTGTCGGTCCTTCTTATTTTTCTTGTCGGATTTTTGAACATTTTTTTGTTAACTCCCGCTCCGATTCGGTTTGCTCCCCATCACCTGTAAGACGTCATATTCCTCCAAAGGAGAGTCATTTCATCGATTTGCTTTCGCAGTACTGAAAGGACTTGTTTTAGTAAATTCCATAAAGTTATTTCGATCATATGCTTAAGTTAAATGCGAGGATCAATTAAATCGCCGAGCAATTTTTCGCTCCTCGAGAAGATTCTGTCACATACTCAACTTTTAGTGATGTTTCATTTGATGATTTTATTTTTGTTCTATCACATAATTCTAACATAGCTTTTATTTAATTGCAACATAATTTTATGTATGGCTTAATTTATAGGCTTAGTACGCACTGTGCAAAATATGACTCTGTCTCTTAGCGCCGAATTTAAAAATATTTCGCCGAATTAAAAAATTAAAAAAAATAGCGCCGAATAATATTTAAAATTTTTATATCATTTTTACTATTTGTTGAAAAATTTACAATTTACAACGTTTGTGTAAAATTGCATAGCGTTGATGCTGGTAATTTATTGAAGTAACATAGGCACATAACTAAAACTTGTAAATTTGCTTTCCCAAACTGCGGAAGGCTAAACGAAGTTTATCCAAACTCCTAATCCAACCTCATCCCAATTTGTCATCGGGTATTTGAGCAAACCGGTCACCTTACCAGGGCGCAAACCCCTTAGCGAGCCGTTACCGATTCTTGGCAAAGCAAATGCAAGCCGCCACACATTTCGGAGATTGTCAAAGTTTTAATTTTTCCGTCCATTCCGTCCGTGTTCTTCCTTTTGTTGGCCTGCTTTTTTTTCTTCATTCTCTCACTCCGCCGCTGCTGCGGGTCTATAGAATGTTAAAAAGTTATGTAAACTGTGCCGTCGCTCCCCGCGCAAGCCTTCTCCACACGCACACCCTTCCACAGTCCACAGAGCATAGAATTGTCAAACATTCAAACCGCGATCGTACGCGAACCAGCCATGGCCTCCTTCTTGTGGCGATCGTTCCTCCGTTCCACCCTGCGGTGCGTTCGCTTCGTGCAGTTGCAGATAAACCTTAAATTTACCCCCCGTTTTGGGCAGCAGCATCATCAACAACAACTACAATAATAGTAACAGTAGTAATAAAAAAAGGCTCGTGAAAAGAAAACGAACAGCATCGTCATCCACGATTGCAATCGTTCGCACCAGCGCAGGGAACCCTGCAGGGCGGGGTGACAAGTGCGCCGAGGGGCCCAAGAAAGAGGTGAAGCAATATAGGCGAGATAGACGCCTGGAATCGGATCTGGGTGTGCCAGGTTTTTTTGGGTTGATGCGGCGCGAAAACTCCACGGAGAGTGGAGAGGAGACTGCCAAATCCAAACATCCAACGCCCTGACAGCAGAACCAGAACCTAGACACCAACGCGCGCACACCAGGGCACTGGTAACATTTTACTGCGTGATTGGGAAAATTCGGAAGAGAGAGAGAGAAAGAAAAGCAAACGTATCTTTTCCACAAACTATCGTAGGGCTCAAAACACTTGCCCCCGGTGCCTAGGGGTGTAGACGCTAGCTTTATAACTGCTAGGCATTTTCGATGTCTAGAGGCCTCTAACTAGAATTCCTGTTTTGCCACTCGATGCATCAATTGCTGTTCTGTCTGTTTTTCCCTCATTCATTCCTTTCCTTATTGCATCGCCTATTTCTTGCAGATAGCTGATGCAGGGTTTTTCATGGTTACGTTTTCATGCACTTCCTTGAGGTTGTAGTTTTGAAGTACCTTTTGGGATGTTGCTTTGATTATGTTTAAATTGTTTATTCGTTTGCCTTTTTTAGTTTTTAAAGGAAATTCGTCCTTATTGCATGGTCTATTTCTTGTCGAAAGCTTATGCAGGATTTTCTATTATTACGTTTTCATCCGTTACCCATGGATTTAATTTGTGTGTTAAAATTTTTTAGTATAATTTTAATTATTTTTCTATTATGTTATGTGACTTGATCTTTTTTTTTTCGTTGAAAGTTCTTCCTTATTACTTTGTCTATTTCTCGTAGATAGGCCAATTATGCAGGGGTTTCCATTTGTGGTTTTGTATATGTGGGGATGTATTGTTGTAATACATTTTGAGATGTAATTTTTATGACATTATAATTGTAGCATATGTTTGGCAATTTTCTCTTTTTTCAATTTTCATGTGAAATTCTCAACCAACTCTTAGTTTTTATTTGTGTTATTTCAAATTCTACTTTTGTTTTTATTAGAACTTTCAAGTGTTTTGAGGATTTTTTTTATTGCTGTTCATTGTATAAACTGTTTCAAAGACCTGGAGATTATGTTGCAATATTTTTTTGAGTTTGATTTACGAAATAGATATGCAAAAGCTATTCATTAACTGTGAAAGAAAGGTTCAACCTCGCCATTCAATGTGATGAAAATGAAATGCTCCTATCAAAATGGCTGATCCGGTAGTTCTAGTTATTACAGCACTAAAATTTAGTGCCAAAATTTCCTGTTAAAATATAATAAATCAATTAATGGTTGGAAAATGAACAACAAACACACGATGAAAGAACATTTCACATAATTTTACAAAAACGGTGAAACCCTGTAACTCTCCCGCATTTTTCTATTCTGTTATCATCGTCTTGCCTCCGTTCGTTCGTTCGGTGCGTTTTGTAACTCACTTTTGCCTAGTTCTGGACATCCCTCCCACTGCCCAACGATCCGCTAACCCTCTTCGAGTAGCATCCCAATGCAAGTAACTGCAAGGGGTGTCGGATGGTTGTTTTTTTTTTGCTTTTAAATGTTGATCACAATGATGACGCTGCTGATGATGATGATGCTGATGCCGATGACGATCATGATGGGTTTGGGTTGGGTTTCGCCCTTAAGATCGCATTCGCGTGTGTATGTGTGTGTTGGCGTGTGGGCGAAACATCGAAGGAGGGGAAGAGGCAGCAGTCGGTACGAAAGGATGTGTGGCTAGAACGAGTGCCGTGTGGTGGAATGGTTACGGCCCAGCCAGGGGCGGAAGCAAGACGCACAAACGCATCCCGAAAAAACGCATACGCGCACCGGCACACGCAAACACACGCAACCCCGGCACCCCCTTGGGAGAGAGGTGAAGGTTTGTTGTTTGTGTTCTTCCCGTTTTTGGTGTTTGGCTTCCCTTGCCTGCCCCACCCTAGGCACCAGGGACTAAGCGGCTTGCGCCCGCGTGCGTTTTGTGCCCCGGACTCGGTCGTTACCCTCGCCCAATTCACGGTCATTTCAAAGTCAAAATGCTGCAGTTCGCGCGAATGCCACCGCGCGGCCATCACACAATTGCATTTCTCGGCTCTAGGCTAGAGAAATACCAACCCAACAAATTTCGGCTGCAAATGGGCATGTGTGTGTGTGTGTTTGTGTGGGAGGAAGAGGGAGAGGGAAAGTGACAGAAAGATGGTACGGGATGGGAGAGGAGTGGAACCACAAACGCAAACAAATTTCGTAGAGATAGGGCCCTATTTTGGCCTTTCGCCTGTTTGGCTTCCAGTTCAAGCGGAGTTTAAGCTGAGCAGGGAATCACCAGCGGCGGGGGTTTTGTGAGCGTTGGCGTTCGTTCGTGTGCAGCAGGTCGAATGTGCGTATGCAACTCGCGTCTAGGATGCAGCCCGGCGATCGTGCGTGGGAAGGCGAATCCCATTCACTGTGGAACGTGGACGTACGTTAATGAATAAGAAACAGCGATGTGTGTTGGAAACGGTTAATGAAATATCGTCCGTTGGCGACAATTGGTTGGACGTGGATCTGGTGGATGGAAACTAATTTTACGCGTCAGAATTGACTCAAGAATACGTTTCAGCAAATCATGAAATAAACTTTTTAGCGGAGAGCTTTAAGGGAGAAAGTTGAGTTAGTTATTAGATTATTATTTATTTTAAAAAAGCAGCATTAACCTGTTACGCAACGTTCTGCTTAATACATTCCACGCCCAGCGCGATGTAGTAAAGTTTGTCGTATGTCAAAATTCTTCATTTCTCTCATTATTTGCAATTTTTCATTGAAAAGTATATAATCAACAATACAGTTAATAATTGAACAAACGTAAAATACCTTACTTTTATAAAATCTTTGTTCGTTCCATTGATACCTCATCGAAAATGCAAACAAATATTTTTTTTCTAAATACTCTAGAGCGTCACCCATATTTGGGTGACACAAGCACTTGGAATCATTTCGCGTCATCCATATTGTGGGTGACGTGATACGAAGCGTGTAAATTCTTATATTTTATCCGTGGATGAAGCTGAGACTATTATTATCACCATATTTGCTGGACCTGTTGGTCGTAAAAATTTAACCTTATTCATAAATAAAGCATATGATTTAGAATCTATTAGGCTATCTATAAAATAAACAATTTCAGGCATTTAAGTGTAGTATTTATTATTGAGTACTAAAGTTAAGAACTTAGTACTAATACTGCTAAAGATAAACATGTATTTTACAGGCAATTACTTTAAAATTAGCTACTCGATTTATGTTGAATCTCACGTTTGAACTATGTATAAATAATTCTGCCAAATTTTGCTTCCAGCGTCTAAAATTCATTTCACCGTTTGATCACCATGTTGCTGACAAATGTTTCTGCCAAATGGGCTAATGTGCTCCCCATGCAACATGCGCTCGAAACCGGCCAAATTTCCACCCGCCTCCCCCCCTTCCCTTCCACAACCATCATCACCCACTGCTCCCCAACAAATCGACTGTACGCAATTCCGCATCCGCACGCATCGGCGAAAGCAACGCCAACCAGCCAGCGATGACGGCCGCGTGTACGATTTTATCTTCTTTTTTCTGGGTCTCTTTCCCTTCCCTCCAACAACGAGGCCGCCGGGAAGAATAAGAATGCATCCGACGCAGCGAAGACGGCGGTCGGGGTCCCACGTCGCGATCGGAACGCAAAGAAAACATGCGCCGAAATAGTGTGGCAAACGAAGAAAAAAAAAAAACACCGCGCGATCTCTCGCTCAAGTGGTGCGCCGCGTACACGATTGCGTACGCGCGGTGCGTGAGCAATGGTTGTGTGCGTGTGTGTGTGTGTGCGTGCAGTTTTCTTCGGCAGTGTGTGCGTGTGAGCAAATCACGAACATGTTGGCGAGGGGCGAAGTATTACGAAAAAAAAATCATCAAAACTTGTGCACTCACGCACAATTCTTTGTCCCGCTCATTGTGCTCTCGCTCTTTTTCGACCGCGGTGAGTGCCCGCGTTTCGAACAGCCAGCTATCACACGGGGAAGCGGCACTCAGCGCGATGAGTTTCCGTTCGCACAAAAAGGTGGGGAAGTAGTGCCGAGCACGATGGTGTTTCACATCGTGCGTTTGCTCGCGGTCCATGATTGGTCACGAGTGCGGTTGTAGTGGTGGTGCCGCGGTTTTGCGAATGTTTGTGCAATGCCCGCGAATGCCGAACCTTCGAAAAATTAAAACACGGCTCAAACCTCGACTATCTTTTTTTATTATTTTCTACCGCCTTGCGAATACCATTTTAAAAATTTACTGTGTTGGGTATAAAGCGATAGAAAATAATGTAATAATAGTTTAATTAAATTAAACAAATTTTAAATGATAGTGTCAGAAAAACGGTATTCTCGAAGCTAAATTTGGCTTTTAAAGCAGTTGTCACTACCCAATAATCTTGTCTAAAATCTCTTAAAACCTTAATTCTGTCGATCTTCTCTTGGTTATAAATGGTAATTAAAAGATAAATGCATATCCGAAAAGAAAGATACATCGCTCGCGGTAAGAAACACTTCACAAGCAGATAGATTAATTAAAGCAAATTAGCAAATAAGATAAAGTTGATTTATTTGCTCGCTGTGCCCTTATTTTCCATTCTTTTAACGACCATTTCCCATTCGCGCCATGCGGCTCGTACGTGGAGTTTAAATGCCCGTTTTTTTTTTTTGTGAATGCAAGTTCCCTTCACCTCCCACTCCCAACTGCTACGCCTTGCAAACGTGTCGCTGCCTGTTGCGTGGCCCCCACACTTATCTTATGCACTATGCCTCGTCCCACTAGACCGGGGCTTTCGCGTGTTTGAATGGAAGGAAGCGTGTGGGTTTTACGAGCCGTTCAAAGGGTTTTGGGTGGTTGGTATATTTTTCACTCGTTTGCTCAAATCCACTTTTTTCTGTCTTTTGTTTCTTCGAGCATTAAACCCCCCCCCCCTCGCATCACATGCGCGTTTGCATTGACGCGCATATTTTTTTACGCAATAAAACCGCAACCCATTCGGCGCCATACTCGTGCGCGTTCGAATGATCGTTGGTTGGAGAGAAAGTTAGTGAACCCGGTACCAGCAGCTTTGGAATGGTGTATTCGCGCCCAATAAAAACCACATTCGCGCAAAGAAATTTGCGCCGCAACTCACACGACGCGCAGACCCTTAGAAAGTCACTTTCGGACCGAGTTTCGGGTGGAACGCGAGTACACCAAAACAAAAAAAGAAAGATCCGCCGAACGGAAACGATCATCCTCATGCGGGCGGATCGTCCGCCAAGTGTGTGTCCGCCTCTAGTGGTCGCGCTTTTGGGGCAGGCTAAAATTGCAACACAACCCCGCCGTGGTGCGTGATCTCGCGCAATCGTGGCTGCATTTCCTACGCCCTTTCAAATCGGTTAAGATTTGAAAAAAAAGGAAAGACCAAAATTACAAAATAGGTCAATCGCGCCGACTTGCACGCCGATCACATCGCGATGGCGGCTGTGTACCTTTCGGATAACATTTTTGTGTTTTAGCACCACGGGGTCAAATCGTGCCATGCGGCGGGAGGAAGGGAAGGGCAACCCCGCACGCGTTCGACATCGAACACGGAGAAAACCCGTCAATCGAACGCGGTTCATCGGGACGGAGATCGATATAGAAGCGAGCGGGGGCCTGCAATGAAATGGCAAAAATCTCTAATCAAACCCGATCGAATTCGTGTCGTGCGCTTTGAATGCATTCCCATCATGTCCAACGTCACTCTTGACGACGGACGCTATGCCAAGGCCCATTGCCTTTCAGCACTCCATTAGCAATCGATCTAATTTGTTTGTTACAGGGTTTGCTAAAAAACAAGGGGAAAAAAGTTTCAAATGTGTTTTATTATTTTTCAAATGTTCGCAAGAAATTCAATTTTGAACTCACGAAATATATACGTCAAGATTCCTCCAAAGTGCAAGTTCTTCATCTAATTCACCTAAACCACTCAACAAATCTCAAAATGAAACATAATTTAAAAGTTGTTTGGCAATGTTAGCTAATATTTTCCATATTCTTGAGATGTTTTCTGCATTTTTTTCGAAATTATCGTGGCCTATAGATGAAAACAAAATCGTTTTAATCCAAGAAAATTTCTCAAGAAATTACCCCATTTCGGTCGTTTGACTAAACAGCAGATCAATAGTTTGGAGCAGAATCAAACATATTCAGCCCTGTTATGTTTAAAGGTGAAAATAATCACTTTTTCCAGTGAATTGAATTAGTCATAAGGATTCGCTTCTTTTGCTCACTCTTTTGAGATTTATTACAGTAATACACTACACTAATTCTTCAACTACTATTTCGCGTTTCAATGCACTTACTCCCTCACTCATTGTTATAAGGACTCACGCTTTTGTGTTTCAAATATGATTTGAATTCCACAAGAATGAGACTTGTCCAAGCAGAAAGTACGTTTAATACAACCTAGTCTTAGTACACTGTACGTTTATCTTAAATTTGAAGCTTTATAACTTAACGATAAAAAACTCCAATTATTAATAACATTTTCCTATGAAGGACGAACCCTGTAGACTATCGCGCTCGGATAGCATTCGTGCTCCAACCGTGGGTCTTTCGTTTGCCTCAAGCTAGTAGGGAATTTTTCAGCGAACCCTTCAACTACCACCCTTGCCTCTTTCCACTGTCCCCCGCTTCACCCGAAGAGAACGCAAACACACGAAAAAAAACGAGTTTCTATCCACCATCCACGCATTATTTATCGAATGCATGCATTCGTACGCACCACGCCCCAAGCGCGCGACGCTGCATATGCGACTTGAATCGAGTTTGAATTTTCGCCCAACAGCATTTAAATACTCGCCCCCGAACCTTAAGCCAAGATCGCGAACGCCACGCGAATGCAAACGCCATTTTCGAACACCATCTCTTGGTCGTCGCCCTCCACCAAAACTCCACGGGTCGCCGTTATCATGCCCATGTGGCGAGCCTCGTAATTCGTTGTGATTCGTTCGCACACACGAAAAAAAGGTCACCGTTTTTGGAAACGCATCGCAACATTGCACATCGCGGCAGTGTCGTTTAGGTGTTGAAATAAATATTTGTATCCCCCCCTTTGAGATTCGATTTTTCTCGCTCAACTCGTTCAGGAGCCTTTATATCGACACCACGTTACAAGATCATGCCGCGAGTGATAAGGAATTCCAATCGGCCAGTTTCGGATTCGAAAGTTTATTGTGACATGTCTTCATTTTGTATGGCAATAAATTTGCATCAATGGTATGCTAATTTGAACAAAGATAATGAACACGTTTGGGTTACATTTATTAGAAGTAAGTTTTCTCTTTAGGAAAATGCTATTAATAGAATATAAAATTAATAACTTCTCACGACAAGTTCAAAATATCAAACAGCACAACACATTTGCAAGGTTTAAATTAAAATGTAAATGAATATTGTGTTGTGAAGTTTATAAGTAAAAAGAACAAAATATTTAAAACAAAACCAACTTCCAACAAAAGAGAAACATGAAATAAATTATTTACCATCCCGCCTAATTTTACCAACGTATTGAGCGATGGCTATCTTACAGAAATTTCATTTCAGAACTCCATCATATGCCCTAGAAAAGTGTCTTTAATTTTTAAATCGAAGCTTCACTACAGGAACCTTCCCAACGGAAGTGCACAGCACACAAAAATCGATTTGAAGCAATTTAAACAAATCGATCCGAATCCCTTTAAAATCTAGCAGCATCTGCAGCATGCAAATTAGCTTACACCGTTGCGTTGCAAAGAGTCCAGCTGTTTGGCGGCCCTCTTCCTCAACCTAGGAATGCTTCATAAGCTGGCGAATTTATGACCTCTTGCGGTGCTTTTCCCTACCTCTACCGAAGGTCGCCCGAGGCCGTTGTCGTTGTGGAATTCATTTTTTATTATCACTGATTGAATATGCAAATGTCGTACCGTTGGTCCTGTGGATATGGATTTGATAATTAACGTGGAAACATCACTGCGTGATGAATTGCCTATCGCGAAACGAAAGTGCTAAACTTGAAGATCCTTAAAGGGAACCACAGCACCCAGCAACATCCAAGCAAGAGGTCCGTCTTGATCGATTCGGGAATCAATTTGGCGATGCGCTGCAACCAGCGGAGTTTAAAGTTCTCTTTTCCCTTTTGCCGAATAGAAGCGTAAGCAAATTAATTTTGCTTCCACTCATTTGCATACTGCAGCAAAGGGTTTTTTCTGGTCTGGTGGGGTTCAACGGAAAGCAAAGAAAAACATCTCAGCCTGCATAATTTTGTTTTGATCGATCGTTTGATTGCTGCTGCTGGGTACATCAGGCCACACCACACCTTTCGCCAGGGGAAAAACAACATGCAACCGAAAGTAAAGGGAAAAAAAATCAGAAACTCCATGACAACCAGTGCAGTGAAAGTTGATGACCTCAAGGTTTTTTTTTTGGCGAGCGTGCTTTTTGGCCCGATACACTTCCGGGACATTAAAGGGAACCGATCGATTTGCATAAGCGCGATCGCACGATGATGCAAAGATTTTTAATTCTAATTTACATACGCCGAGGATTGCCGTGCTTCCGTTTGGATGGGATAATGATGGGAAAAGTCTTGGCGGATGGCGGATCTTGTCTTGCGGATTGTATCCGTTATTGAGATTTAAATTTTCTTACCGAATGGAATGCGAATTTCAGTTGGAATATTAATTAGTTTAAATGCATCTCGGTACTATTCCGTCTGGAAGAGAGTTTATCCGGGGATGCGAATCAGCTGTAACTGCTTTTTAAATATTATGTCATTTCTATCAAGATTTAAACGGCAATCTTCACCATCGTACTGCCCTTTAATCGGTTTTGTTTTTAGAGTTTTTAAATACAAGCAAACATCCAAATAAAGAAAAAAACCGAAAGGAACATAAAACCTCATCAACCGAATGGCTTTTTTTTTTTGGCCGTGTAGTTGTGAGTATAGGCCAAAAATAATTACCACACCGCTACCGATTGGCGAAGGTTTTGCGAGGTTGTCCATTCATTCGGCCTAGGGCATTCAGCAAAACAGACGCAAGGCGATCGCAAACGGAAACGCTGCAGGGTTGCTTTGGACCCCACCGTTTGGCATTTGGTGGCGATCCGAAGGGAGGGGAGTTAATTAAATGCTGCGCAAGCAACAGGCGGTCGTCCGCACGTTTAACCTTTAACCATCGATGGCTTTGCGTGGTTGACCTCGCAAATCGCATTGTGGAGAGGTTGGTTCGCTTGAAAAGGGGTTGATGGAATATGTATAACAATTTTTGAATACAATCACTTAGAAATATGTAGCTGCACCATTACTGTAAAACAACGTTGACAAACACAATATTAGTTTATTGAAATATATTATTTTAAATATTGTTATTTTAAGTTTGAAATTCAAAATATTTTTAAATAAAATTTAATTTAAGTATTTTAAATAAAATAACACATTGTACAGGAAATATTCAGTTTTTAAGTAACGTGAATTGTTAGTTAATGTTTAAGCAGTGTAATTAAAAATAAAACAAAACTGCAAAAATATATAGAACAGTAAATAAATAATCAAATAAACAAATGATTTAAAAAAAAAAATAAATAAATAAATCAATAAATAAAAATTCAACATAAATACATATAAAACAAAAAATGATTTCAAAATCAGTCTGAATTATATTTGTATTTCATTAGATATTATTAAGCATTGAAATATCCGTCAAGTTTATCGCATTTTCATTGTTTCTTCTTGCAGTTCTTTTTTATTCTCTCCGCAATTCCTTTGAAGTTTTCTAAAATTTCAATCTGAAATATCATTTGTTGTCATAATTAATTCTTGTTTCATATTTGTTCGTAATATTTCATAGTAAAGATTTTTTATTGTGATTGTGATTTTTTGAAGATTGTGAATGTTTTGACGTTCGTTTTCCGTACAAATTTACATTAATTTTATTAAAATTTGTGGTGTTTTTTTGGTTTTGTTCATAAGTGTTATGTACATGGATGTTTTTTCAATTATGGTTAATTTTCCATTATTGTTTTTGCCAAGTAGATTAAACTTGGCCAAGACTTCTTAAACTGTTCTTAAAATGACGGTAAGTTGAAGTCTTCTTCGGGTTTTACGTAAGTGATTGCTGGCCTTTGGACCTCAATTAGTTAGCTTGTAACTTGTCAAATTGTTTGTATATAAAGTTGCTTAAAACTATCTCCTTTTACGCTCATTAATTTTTATTCTACTTGACACAGCGGTAATGTACCAGCTTAGTAATTGCCTTAAAAGTAGTGTAAATTGCATCACTGCCTTAACTGTATTTTGTCCATTTCCTCGCACCATCATGCTTCTCGAGCAAGACGTCAGTTTTAGACTATTAAATCAACACTAATTTTCCAATTTTCAAACCATTAAAATCGCCGTCCCTAAAACCCTGTCCTCGCTCAATCACACTTACCGTAATCGACGAGCTTTACAACAACTTTTGCATACGTTATCCGTAAAGGCTGCCCACCCGTTCGCCAAGGACTCTCGGCGGACCTACCGTCCGTCACCCGCTATGTAACTAGATGCGCCAACAACTTGGTCGCCTTGAAACATGCCAATAAACAGTCCCATATCTGTCAGCGTGAACGTGTGTATCCACTGTGTGTTTTTTTTTCTTTTCTTCAATCCTCTGCGGAGGTTGCATTTAAAGGGCTTTTGCGCAAAACCATACCACCCCGATAGGAGTTTTGAGTGAGCAAACAAATCTCGCTAGCCTAGCAGCTCTCGCCGGTTGCTCACCCTCATGCCACAGGGGGAAAGCTTGTGCATGAATATTAATAAAATCGAAAAAAAAACCCGTCCTGAATTCCCGTCCGCCCGGTTTCCGTGCAGCTCCGTGCAGCATTCGTGTTTATTCGAGAAAATCATACGAAATCACCTTTAAAAAGGCAAAGTGGAAAAAAAACAACTGTCGCACAAAGTCGCATTCGGTCAGTGCAAAGTGCCCGTACGGCTTTCAGCATCAGCCAACAACGGTGATGGCGAAGGGTTTTTTTTTCTTCGTTAGTTCGGGGGTATGCTAGCCCTTAGGGCCGTCCCAAAAGCGCAGCGACTGTGTTTACGCAACTCATAAGCAAATGCGCGCGGCCCTGTCGCGAAGTCGCCATCCGTCCAACGAAAAAAGGGACGCGAACGAGCGCGCCCGCGCGTACACACGCGCGGATTTAAGTAAAAGGCCAGCGCAAAAGGGTCACGAGAGTCGCGCGCTACCAAAAAATCTGCGCTCTCTAGCGGTCCGAATTGCCCAATCGTTGCCGTCCGGATTACTGTTCGGAGGGGGGGGGGGATATCGGTCGGTCTAATAGAAGAAAAAAAAAACAAAACAAAATATCTCACACACGCCAGCCGGACGCGTACGCAAACAATCAAACACGGACACGGACCATCAGCTGTAAGTGATGACCCTGCAGCCGGTGTGCAATCGGACGTCTAGGTTGGCGTCTGGTTAGCATTGACCAAAGGCTATGCAGGCAAGTGAAGGATAGCGCCCTGCTTTGGGATGGAGATTGTGGCCTTTTAAAACCGATTCCCATACGGTGCGGAATAAATATATCCGTCGTATAACATTTGTTGGGCTTGATCTCCAAGCCAAGGATCAAGCGAATATGAAGCAAGCGCTAACTGAATCTGATCGAAGCAGTCGGTACATGGTGTTGCAAAAACAATATTTTTGGACTAATGGAAAAAGTGAAGCAAACTTTGAGGAAATAATTAAAAAGCATGTGTATTTTAAGTGAATGTAGAATGCATTGAACATATAAAACTAAAACTGAAAATACGATCGAATGTGTCAAAGAAACAAGATTTATTGCAAAATTTCTCATTGTATTACATGAATTTTAACACTAAAAAGACTAAGAGCTCCTTCGATCGACGGATCAAAATGACTTTTCTAATGTCTAATACAGTGTGTGCTATAAACATATGAACACTCGTTTTTGGTAAGCTACTTGAAATCATTGGGAGATAAATATGAAATGCAATTTCACGACTTAGCATATTTTTATTATGGATGAATGAATTGTTGCGAAACAAAACGGAGTTTGAGCCGTAATTTTTACTATTTGTACTTTATTTTATAATTTAAATCAATAAGACAATTTGATCCGCCCGATCCATTTAACAAAAACATTAGTAACTCACAATTCGAAGTGTTTTTTAATTATTTTAACTCATGGAATTACATATATTTTTATAATCAAGCAATGTAGTAAAATGTAACCTAGGTAGTAAAATGCTAAATAAATAAAAGTAAAACTTGTAGATCTATCAAGTGCTAAAAATATTTTAAAATTATTATGAAAAAAAATTAATTCAAAATTTAAAAATTTAAATTATTTATTTTTTAATAATTCGTTCATCTTGGTATTTTAATTTAATGTGCTCTGCCATGTGCTGTTATTTAATTAACTATAATTTAAATATGCTTCAAAAATATGTTTGGCAAGGTTAGTTATTTAAACTTTGTGTCATTTGCGAATGTTTGTCAAAATTTTACTAACTAAGAATAAAATTTCACTGCTTTCGACAGTAAAACTTGAACTCACCTAAACTTTTACAACAAACCTTTTTCTCATAAACATTCGAAGTTGCAGATCGTGTGTGGCAAAATTTGAATATAACCGTCTGCTTTCGCAACGATTGGTAGCGCAACGAACGCATAAATCTCTTCCAAATCCTTAATCTACCGAAACCGTTTCCATACCTTTCGATCGATCAAAACCCCATCCTGGTGCTTTAGTTTGTCCGTTGTTGATATGCAAATTTTTTATTCCTCTATTCTCTGCACACGCATCGACCTGAGAGCTGTGACCCATTCCCAGGCTTCTTTGATGCGATGCAACTCATTTGAATATATTTCTCACTCACTATCAGCTGAGTGTGCAGTACCGATGGAGATCGAAATCCGATCGAAGGAACGCGTCGGAACGGTACGATTGCGTAATGACGCTTTCGCACAACATACGATCGGCCGATGCAAACACACATTGTCAACGGCATTCCGGTGCATCACGGCGCACGTAACGATGTGCGTCGCACAAACGGCATGATAATTTATGCAAAGCGGTGCAAAGGGTTATAAAGATACGATTTTTTTTTCTCCTTACACGACAACCTCCACACTTTCGCCCTGCCAAAAGCTGGGAAGATGTTCCCTGCTGTATTCTTTCCACCGAAAAAAAAAGACACTAGCACACACACACGCACGCACAGAGCGTGTGGGAAAAAAATACGCACGTAGATCGTCCCGATCCCGAATTTCGTCCCGAAGGCATTTTGTGCATCCTTTCGCATAGAAACTGCATAAGAGCATTCGCAGGCGCGCGCCCTCCAAAACCGGCCTGTGAGAAGTGAAGGTTCATTTGCATACGCACCGCTCTGCTTTCGCTGTAATTATCAGCACAACCGCACTGGGTTAGGATGCACTTTTTTCACCTCTCTGGCTTCATGTTCTGTGAGCGAATGAAACAGACAATGTCTTCCTTAGGTGCTCTTTGTTTGATACAAAGAAAAGAGTTTCCTCTATCTGCATCTTAACAATTGCCGAGTAGTAGTGACGGTTGGCGAACGGAGTGGCAAAACGGAACCGAGCGAAAAATATTGGCCGTTGGAAAAGATATTTCCTGGTGCTATTTTCAAGTGTGAGAAAATATTTCTTTCCTTGCGTTCTTTAAACTTTTTTTGTTTGCGTGTTATTAAATCGCGCATGTCTTATTCACTGTGCTCTTTAAACTTCTACCTTTGAAAGGGGTTTTAAAGTAGAGCACTCCTTTATATTATTGTTATTCATTATGATTTTGTTATTATATTAATCTTTATTATAATTATCTAATATTTTATTATAACTTCTTTAATTGTTCACTCATTTGGTAGTAGTTTTCTAATATTTATCAATTGAAGAAGATATTAACTCTATCTTTTATGTGCCTTATTTATTTTCTTTTGATTTTATCAACATTTTGAAACTATATTAATATTAAATCAAACTTTTTCTTCTTCTACTTGGTGTAACGACTTACTAGGTCGTGGCTGTCATTTCTAGCTTATTAGACTGATTTTAGCATGTAGTTATTCCTATTAATTAATTTTTCAAATATAGACAAATGAACGTACTCCAACTGTTTAATAATTAACCATTAGTTAATCAATCCTATGAGTTAAATGTATGCAAGTTTGTATCAAGTTTAAGTTAAATGTTCAAATTTGACTTATTATGTTGTAAATAAAGAAACTTTATTCTTTTTTTGTTTATTATTATCGTAAATCAAGGAATAAAATAAAGGAGGAATCGCTTTAGCTTCGTTCTTCTTAATCCTAATATTTAAGACTAAACGGTCAACTTTTAGCAGACTCTGTTCGGGTTTACTTTGTGTTTGCTTTCCCGCTCTTCCCAGCTGGCCAATTTTCAGCCACCGAACCGAAATCACTTCCCTTCGCAACATCGTTCGCATCCTTCGCACCGGACGGCTATAGCAAACGGTTACGTAATTATTATGCAATCTTTATTGCAACACATGCGTCCCGTCCCCGGCCCGAAGCTGGCGAAACGTCAACAAAAACACGCACCACTACCAAAGGTAACCGGTTCCGGGGCAAACCGGATCTTACGAATTCCAGCCAGATCCGGCTTCCCGTTGCGGTGGTTAATGTTTTCCCGCGTTGCACATTTCCACTGCCGCAAACAGGCCGTGCCATTTGGTTGAATTGCATCCAAGGCCTCCAAGAACCGTCCGGCAAACCCCCGGGACGTGTCCAACAAATGTGACTGTGTATGTACATTTTTTATCCATCCAATTAGATGCCAAAAACAAAAAGGAGCTCACAAAAGGTGAAGCAAACGTGGAGGGAAAAAAAATTAACACGACAGGACACATTTATTAACATTTGACGATGAATTTAAATGACTATGCCAAATATGCAAAACAGCTTGTGCATCTTTTTTCATACTTTTCTTACCTTATTTACTTATGCATATTTTTGTCTCTTTCTTTCATTCCCAATTTTACTTGTTCCTTCTCGTTTCTTTTGGCCAGGGGAATTACAAAAAAAAATCACCCAACCCATTCGCGTCTCGGACGGTTGGTGCACCTTGGCCCCTAGCACATCCTGTCCCGGGAGAGGGAAGTTCTACCGAAAGGGAAACCACCGTCGAAAAGGGTTGCAACCATATTGGGATCTACGGCGCAAGGAACTCTTGTTTGCTATCTTGCTTCTTTACCGATGCATTTCTTCACATATGGTTGATGCGGGATGGCAAATCGGTTAGAAATTCCAATAGGATACAGAACTTGCAGGATCACGGTTTCACGTCAGCTTGGGTGCGGAACGATACAGGGCGCTCACTATTTGCATTCACTTTCTGCCCGTATCTGGATGCGGATGCTAATAACGAAAAACTCGCTCCTATTTGGGTTCAGTTTTCTTACCAGAATCGTCTATCCACTTCCGGCACTCGATGGCCGTCCCGAATCCTGTGCAAAGGTTACCTCACTACACCTGAGGGAATGCGCTTTCGATTTCCGTTTCGCACTAGACGGACGGTAACCGGTCGGATTTTATTACTATCCAAATTAAATGTAAAACAACTTGTCTGCTCTGAAGCTAAAAGAAGGGCTGGCTTGGTTGCCGACAGCTGTATCCTTAACGGCGGCTTCCTGTGCATTGCCAACCGTGCATCGATGGAAAGTGAAACGCGATCCTGCGATCATTTCCGGCCGGGCACCGCAAAAGGAAGCATGTGTTTGATTAGGCAAGCAATCATCATCCTTCTTTGCCGCTTTTCAAAATGGACACCAAACAGCGATCGTTTGCTGTGAAGGATCAATATTTGCTCGCAATCATCCTTCGATTTGGTCAATTTTAGGGTAGAACAAATCCTCATTTTGTTGAACGAAAGTGAAACTCGTCGCTATCCCTTTTCGCTATGGCTTGGGAAATTATTTAGCGATATTAAACTAGGTAAATCTATTGAAATGCTATTTGAATTGCATTATTAACTGTTTTAGCAATAGTTTAATTACATGATTTCTCAATGTCGTGATTTTAAACGTCCCTATCGTCCATTAGTTGATGAGTTTTCTTTGCTATTCCATGCTGTTTCAATAGGACAAGGACTTCTGTCTTTCGTCCAACCAATGACTCAAAGTCGACAAAACAATAGTAACAACTAGAAATACACTTTACACACCTGATTAGGTCTCCACTACATTTTAGTTAACATTGAAGTTGTGAAGCTTGAAGCAGTATGTCTCTGAGTGAGACAGTTGATTATCATTTTATCGTCTCTGGTGCAAGAGATTTCGTAATTTCGAAATCTTCTTTGATTCTCTGATACACTAAAACTGCAAATTTAAATTGGAACATGGTCAATACACCGCTGACGAGTGTCTAACGCAAAATTATTAAACTGAAATTTGACAACATGTCGTTGAACAATCTGAAGGAGATCAGAAAATCAAGGTCGTAATGAGTCTTTTGGACATATCGTGCAAAGAAATCTTCCAAGATCATCTGAATCCAACAATTTTTGCCGACGTGTTATAGATAACTCCCTGCAATTGCGAGCATAATGACCTTTCAGGAGTGTATTTTAAGTCAATTTATCCGCTTTTGCTTTGCCGGCTATTCTAGAATGATAGAAAATCCATTAAAACGAAATATGAAACGCCTTATATTAAACAAGAAGTCTAGGATATCAAGAATTTGTGGGTCATTTCAGGTCGAGCTCTTAACAGACATTACTGTTGAGTTGAGCACTAATTGAGGCTGCAATTAAAGTACTGTACCAGAAGTCTAACTCCAATAAACAAAATAACAAACAATATTGTTTAACAACATGTTAATGTTGATTTTTTTAAATAAAATCTTATTGCCATAAATATTCTTATTGGAAGTATGATACTTACACGAATATCATATTCAAATATGTTTCTATACCTTACCTCTTTAGAGAAATGGTAAAAGTTATGTTAGGTTAATAATTTATATTATTTATTATATTATTAATAATTTATATTATTGTATTGTATTATTAACAATTTATATTATTGTATTATATTATATTATTTCGGTTTATATTTATATTTATTTAAAACAAAACTTTATTAAAACACACCTCATGCTACAGGAAACACTCCTATATTCTCACGCCACTGTAGCGAATCGTAAAGGAATCGAATGTTCCACCCGTATGCCAAAACAATCTTCCACGCTAGAAGAAAATCCGTGTCAGTAACTGGTGTAACTTCCTCTTGAACAACTCTTCAGCTCAATATCCTACGTGAACTCCTTGCTCCGAATTCGCTTTTCTCCTTTCGCCCTTCTCACTTCATTCGTTTTCCAATTTCCCAACAGCACAAGGCGAAAATATCGAACCGGAAAAAAAGTGAAATGAACGCAATCCACCAACACACGCGCAGCACATCCTGCATGAGTATCCTTGAAGGAAGCAGATAAATCAAACCACTTGTGTGAACGTTCTTTAGCGGCAAAATAGTACTTTACGCGCCTTATCGTGCCCATGCCAGCGCACGGTGGATCGGTGGGTGCGTCCGGCCATCCTTCTCCATACATGCAGCAGGCAGGCAGGCAGGCTACGCATTGTGCGTTCGAGCGCAGCTTTTGCGCGTCAATCGAGCGCAAATAAAATGCCATTTATTGCCGGCAGCAGCGGTGTTGTGGCACCCGCTGGTCGTGCGACGATAACACGAGAGCGAACCGTTTGCAAGCGGTCCAATTTTCTGCTACATAAATTGCAAATTGAAATACATTTCGTCGCAATGCGTTTCGTGCAAGATACCTGTAGATAGTGTACCGTTTTCCTACCAAACTAATCCTTTTTATTCTAGTTGAAAGTTTACAACAAAAAAAAACTATGCAAAAACCAATTCTGAATTCTGAAAAATTGAATGAAGTGAATGACATTTGCGCTTTTTTTCTCCCCAAACTCGCTAATGTCCTTTGCACACGTTATGCTACTTTATCTCCCCCTTTAATCAGCGCGTTTTTCTTTTCATTATGCTGGAAATAATTATCCTTTCGCTGTACCACTGGCATGGCTTTTTTTTTATCTATTTCCAAGTAAAAACCCCAATCATCATCATCAGCTCTAGCACGTCTGTGGTGTGCAATGCCTTTTTTCGGGTTCGCCATTAGCCAAATGCACCACGGGGCTAAGGAACCCTTCCCGATATGACGACCTGCCATAAAATAAAGCTAAAAAAAAGGGGAAAATGCCATCTCCGTCGCAACCAAACGAATGGAAAACCCGTTGGTCAGATAAGCGCTCACCTATTTTCCGCACAACTGGGACCACATGGCTGGACGTCTAGATTGTTAGTTTATTTTCACTACCTACCCCCGTCATTTCTATCCATTTTTATTCATTGGCAACAGTTCCAACATTTTTCAATACTCTACAATACGGTTGCCACTATTTCGGATCGGTGTGTATGGTAACGATTTGTCCTTTTTTTTTAATGTATCATTTTCTACTTCGATACAAACAAAAGAGTGTTTTCGACTTCCACGGTGACTCCCTGGGATGCCACCGATGGTGGTGGGGGGCAGCATTTTCGCGGCCCACTTCTAGATGCTGGTGAAAGGTGTTCCGTCTGAGCGTTAGGGTTGTACCTTTTTACCAAAATTTCATCTGCCTTTTTTCAGTTCCAGAGCACCCCTCCTTACCTGGCCAATGAAGTTGCTGATGATGATGATAATGATAGTGGTTTGATGGTGGTTGTTTTGATGGTCAAGGGTCCTAGAATCTTCAGGTGAAGTCGCGCGCTGCGAAATGCACACAAACGACATGCGGTCCGGTTAACTTCGCTGTATTCTTTGCTTGATGTTTAGTTTGCGTTTTTTTCCCCCTGAAAACACACTCTCGCTGGTCTAACACCAGCACACCATCTGCTGGGTGCTGGATATGGGTGTGTGTGTGTTTTTTTAATATTGCTCCTATCCTATAATTTCACCTACGATAGGGGTTAGAATCGAAACGAAGCAAAAGGTGCCAATAAACGATCTAGTGTGTATCGAAGATGTGATTAAATGAACCCACATATGTCCAACGGTGGTCATTATTCTTCGTTTAAAATATTGTGATTCAGATGGAAGAAACCGAAATCAGGCTATAAATCAGGACGATTAATGGTTCTCGATGTGACCATACGGTACGGCTGGTAATCCTTTATCGCTTTTTGTATTTAGAATACACGTTCGATTCTAATATTTAGGCATGAGCTTTCTGAAATGACAAATTTAAATGACATTCCGAAAATATTTAGTTCTATTGAGCTCTTTTTCCATCTGCCTAGTCCCATCGTCGTCGTTCTACAGTGTCTAGTACATTCAACGTTTAGTCCACGCCGATGAGCTATGGTCGAATGCTACGTAATACAGACTAGTGCACCGATAACCGTTGATCAAATCTCAACAAGATCGGGCACCTTCTATGGAGAAAAAACTAAACAAAAAATCTTTTATCATTGACTGCGCTGTTTCTATATTGGAAATAAAAATCTCGACAAAGACTTCAGTCAAGGGACTAAAACACAATCCCAACTACACAGTTACATCATGCATGGCCATGCAGAGGAGAAAACAAAAAAAAACCGGCCATCACAACATCTAGCGTCGCATGGTTTCTTCCGGTTGAAAAGCGATTTTCGCCTTGGATCATTCTCTGCCTCTTTACTGTTTGTCGTATCTTCTTGTTCTCTCACTTTTTCACCTTTCTCTTGTTTCAAATGCCCTCCCCAAATGCTTTTTGTTGGGTAAGGTTATGATAATTTTCTCCACAGTTCTCCATGTCCCACCAAAGGCCATGCAAGCCATATCGGACAAGAACGGGAAGCCGTATGCCGCGCAGAGCAGAAAACACGTGAAGATTCATTAATTCCCTACGTGCACTCCCCGCAGAACGTCAGGAAATAGCAGACGACCGGTGTCTATTTTCTGTCCGGTTAGATGCTTAGCTACGGGTCTCGAGCTAACGTTCGAGAAGGCGATGGCTACGGTGTAGCGCTAAGCTAAGAGATGATGTGCATCAGAAAAGCGAAACAAACAAAAGCGAATCAAATTGAAACGCCGAAACCGAAGAAGAGAACCAAAACGCACGATTTAGAGACGGTTTTTAACGCCACGGTGCAAGAGTTGAGGTTTGGGTCTGGTCGGCGATTCTATCAATTTCTCCACATCGTCCGGTTCGGCGTTCGGTATTTGCGATACAGCTCCCGGGGCACAAAATAGCCTACTACGGCGTGGTTGCTTTTTGACATCTCTCTTTCTGCCGCAAGCTCAGCGTCTCGCGTTTTCCTGCCGGACGAGCTGTCAAACACGGTCGGGATAATTAATAACTCGTTTTCAAAGCCTACTACCGAGTTGTTTACAGTTCTTTGCTTTCCACTGGGCTGGTTTCCGTGTACTGCAACGACAGCAACCATGCAGCGGAACACGAACGCAAGAAGATTAATATAACCATCCCGTAGGAGAACTTCTTTAACAGCAACCAAAATCAAGGCAAGGTTATTGTGGGAAGGAATCGCCATTGCAGCATGATTGGCATGATGCGATTCGATACGATCGTGTGTTTGGCCAGAGTTCGACAGAGCGCAGAAGGACACTTGGGAAAAATGTTTGCGTTGGTGGACTAAGATGGATGAAAGCTTATTCAATGACCCTGGTCATGTAACGTTTGGACGTAACCCAGCTGTCAACAGAAGCTTTCGAAATATAACGACTTCAGAAGTCATTTGCCATCTCGAACTAATCGATCGTTGAAGCTAGTTTGAGCAATTTATTCGAATATCAGTTTATTTTGATTCGATTTAGTCTTTTTTGGTCATTTGGTAAAAATTGTTTGAAGTAGACTTAAATAAAGAATCTAATTTTCTATAGCTCTCAAATAATTATCACAAAACAAAAATATATGTACAGGCAGTCCCCGAGATTCGCTATTATAGCGGACCGCTATAACCCGGAAAAAATCCGCGTAACCCATATTTCCGCGTAAGTCGAATCCTGCTATAATTTCGTTTATACTTCAAAGTCACAGAGTCGACTTCCTTCTCTGCACTTAATTTATTAACCGAATCAGAAGATTTTTAGAAAAACTAATAGATTGAAAGATTAAAAGATTAAAGATTAAAATAAGTTAGAAAGAAATGTGACAATTTTTCACCTTTTTGCTTAAAGTTTGTGCTATAAACTAGCTAATCTATCAAATTTAAAAAAAACCGCGTATCTTCGAATCCGCGTATAACAGGAACCGCGTATCCCGGGGACTGCCTGTATAGGATCCATAAAATCTTTATGCTATTAATTTACCTACAACACATGCCTATAAGTATCACGAAGGAGGTGTCGTAAGCAGAATATCCTCTGTTGCGAATCATCACACCTTTCCCAACACAATTCCCACAGTTCCAGCGAGCTTATGCTTTCCCACGCACGCACGAAGGGCTCCCAATGCAGGACGTCAAAAAATGTATAGAAATGCATTCATACGCATTCTTCCGCTGCGCAACGTCAACTTGATCAAAATGCCAAAAAATTAATTCCCTAAATAAACTAAATCGACGGGATCGGATCGCTGCCGCTATACAAACCCCTGCAATGACTTCAAACCATTCCGATCGTCCTGCAATGCCCTGTTCACCACCAAACCCCGCAACTCCCTCGAAGCGAACCGGGAAGAATCACAAGACACAAGTGGAAGCTGGAAAAGAAGGAACAGCAGAAAACGAAATACCCTACAGTTAATCGGATTTCGGATACGATACGGTTTTTTTGGGGGAATGTAATAGAATCGGGGCATAGTTTTTCGGGAACGCAAAACCTGCCTGCCCGTAGCCGCGGCATGTCGCGTTGCCATTATCCAATAAATTTATCGAATATCCCTTCAGGAGGGCACCGGGGGTGCAAACAATGGATGCTGACCCGGAACGGGGGGTGGGTGAGGTTGGCTGAGGGAACGGGCGGGGATAAAGCAGGTTTTCCTTAACAAAAGGACGAACCGTGCGTGTGGTTACGGTTTCGGGCAAGTTGTTGCGCTCTTGCGCAAATCCCTACACATTCTAGGGTCCGATTAGAATTTCCCAAGGATTTTGGTGATTCGCATTTGCTCAGGTGCAACGGCATGCAGGTAGACGAGAAACGATTTCGATAGCAGTGCAGGTAGAATGAGATACGATCCCTGGTACGACAAATTCCCCTTTTTCCATGGAAGGGGCATCATGCATAAATTCCACCATCACCAAACACCGTGTCCCGACTATCAAGGGGTCAAAATCTCGCCCGCAGTGTAGTTGCCTCTTCCACGTCCGAACTTGATACGACTGGAGAATATTAATTAAGGACGGTAGCCGGATGGTGATGGTGCTTCCAGGCGAAGGGAAGCGTAATCGTTTCACAGATTAATCTCCTGCGTTTTCCACCCGACAAAAGTTGCGAGATGTCCAATGCGTCCCAGGAATTAATTTCACACTGCACCAGCTGGGTGATGCATTTCATCGTGGTTACTTTTTTTTATTAACTGTAATATAATCCACTTTCTAGCGACGGTCGACTGGGCTATGGTAACTAGGCGAAAGGATCTCAAAAATCGAATGATCCCGATCGCGGTGGTTGCTGTCACATCGTAGATGTCCGATTCTTTTTATTTCCCTTACAGTGCAGGTGCAGGGGCACGCCACTGCAAGTGCACTATTGTGTGCAGAAGCTCGAAACAGAAGTAACAGCCACAGACATCATCTAGGCCAAATAACCCAACGAAAAGCAACAAAAAAAATATGCTCCGATGACGGATCAGTTTTTTTGGGATCAGTCATTGCCTTTTAGACGTGTTCTGGTACGCCTCCGGAGCAAGCGCCCGAACACAAACCTTGTCATTGTGTCAGGTTACAACGTCGTTCTCTGTTTTTTTGTTTGGCATCAGGTTGACGACGGAACCACTTGTTAGCGAGCAAAGCCCTTCTGCTAAAGGGAATACCAAGTCAAGTCAAAGAGCCGCACACACATGTCGGTCATATATATAACCAAACAAAAAAAAAGTCGTTAGTGGAACAAAAAACACTGAACTATAATTTAAAGAAGCTATACCACCGATAAATCCTACTATCATCGCGCCGCATTTCGTCTGTTTGCTTTTCTTCAGTAGGATGTCGCAAGATTTTGTGTGCGCGAAATGAGAACGGAAGATGCTTGGCAAACCCCCCAAAACATCTTCTACTGCTACTGTGATGAAACCGAACGTGAACGAGCCAAGATCTCCACGTGTGTTGCGCGAATTTGAGCACAACGAGAACCTAACCAAAAACAAAATAAATCCCTTCGCGCAAGGGCGACGTGTTCAATCCACGTGCACAAATACGTGAACGACACGGCCAAACAGGTCCAAAAGGGAGTTAGCTTTTTTCTAACCCCCCCCTACAGCTACTTCTCTCGCAGGGTGGCGCAAAAATCTAGGTCAAAACAATCGGACGCGCGTGCGAAGGCCATGCACGCAACGCGCGGGGATCCGCTTGTTTACGTCGCCGGCCGGGCGACGTATGTGCGTACGCGAGGCGACGTTCAACAACACGCCTGAAGGTTTTGTGTGCGTGTGCCAAAAAACATTCCGGCAATCGGCAGAGCGCGCATTCAGCTTCAGCTTCAAACTTCGAGCAGAATATGCTCAGTGGAGTAGTGCGTGAGATTTTTGTTTTTTTACTGCTGCTGCTGCCACTACTCTACGCAAGGGAAGTGAACGCAATTTCGATGGCGAAACATGCCGCACGTCTTTCGCAGACCTTGCGGAACAAGGAAAAGAACGGCTTGGAAACCGCAACGTGTGGAGGCTGCTCATGGAATGATGCCGAAGCACTGGCCGAATCGTTGAGTTGCGCAGTTTTTTTTGCTTGTGAACGTGTTGGCGTTGGGTTGTTTACGATTTTGCGGGCCAAGGTTGGCAGATTTCTGTACGGCCAGATCCGGAATGTGTGGCCCTGGGTAGCAAATCTTCAAAACTCGCTGATGAAGTAATCGCTGCTGTCGTTTGGCGCATTCGAGAGATACGACACGGGTTTTGGGATTGGTGGTGAGCGGCAACCGATGGCGGAAATGAAGACGACTAACACCGAGATGACACCGGAATCGGTCCTAACCGCAATGATGTTGCATAAATTAAGATCTTCCGTGCTTTAAATCACTCGCGATGAACTTTTGAGTAATGTCATTTCTTTGGCATTTTATTGCTAAAGTTACATTGAAATGGACGAAGGCGAGCAAGACATTTAATAATTTGGCTTAAATTATTCTCATCATACAAGAGATTATTAGATGTAAGTTCTGGTTCAATTACCATTCGACCAAAATCCCATCAGCAGGACTGACTATCCAGCTATGGGTAAATAAAGTCACAGAAAGCCAGAAATGGCAGGCGCTAGACTTCTTGAGGTTATTATGCCGATAAAGAAGAATAACAGGTGAACTAACCTATTGGTCGCGTTATTCGTAAAGCTCCATGAATGTTGGTGGTTCCAACAACGCTTGTTCGGTCTTCTATATTTGCGACTCGAATTTCTCATAGACTAGTGATGATATTTACAACATGGAGTAAGGTCCTGTATAGATTTGAACTAAATGCGATTTGAATAAATAATTTACAAGCTTCATATCTATAAGTTTATCTCCTGGTATATCAATTGACAATAATCGTTAAGTAGTAATTAAGTTAAACCAAAAAAGTAGGATATAGAGCTTTAAAAGTTTTGAGAATGGATTAAAAAAACACATTTTTGACAGATCGGATAATTATTGCGAAATGATATATGATGATACACACCATACGTCAAACAACAAAATAAACAACCTCTAGATCAGCAGTCGACACACCTTTCACGAATAGGGCCAGATAGTAGAAACATTTTTGAAGCGGCGGGCCAGACATTCCAACATAATTTTTAGACATATGAGTTTGTAGAACCATTTAAAAAAAGTTCTTTTTTTCAAGCTGTATCAGTTCTGTTGGTACTGCGAACGTCTTTTCAAAACTATGATTGCAAACTGTTCGCCGTGCATATTTAATGTTTCATTTTGTTTGTATTCTTTTTTTGTGTTTCGCTTGAATGACACTTGGTTAAAAATGCCGTATTTTAGCGTGTATAACGACCCCCCAGATTATCCAATTACCAGATTATTCATAACACTCTTTCATATCGTCCACACTGGTATTTTCAAACACATTTTCATTGTCATTATCCCCGTCATCACTATCTTCATAAATTGCAGCATCCTCAGTGCCATCAAGATTGTTACTGATTCCTCATTTTTTAAAGGATTTAATGACAATCGTTTCGCTCCATGCAGTCCCGTTGGTGGAATGGAATGGTGGATTTTTTATTCTTCCTTACTTCAATCTTCACTTATCAAACTCTTAAAGCAGCTGACTGGTTAGACCTCAAGGAATGACTTCCAGAAACGTTTCGCTTTGAGGAACAATTTGTTTGCTGCTGGAAGATGACCTCTAAATACATCAGGTACAAGCATTGCTGGTTTATCATAAGAGCCCCAGGTCTCTTTATCCAAGCATTTTGAAACCACAGATTCATCCCTGTCTTATCAATCCATCCTTTTTATTCAACAAAACGAGCTTTAATCCTTAAAGCTAGAACGCTGACGTAAATGTCCTAACGGGCCAACCAGCATAGGTTCTGAGGCTTGAGGAGTTGTTAGTCCGTAGGCGCTCCGGCGAATCGGGCAGTTCCCTGACTATGGTGGTTCCTGTTTTAACAGGCATCCTTGGCAAGAATGTGGGTTCTCTATAAAGATTCTCTCCTCTGACAATCCAAAAGAAAGCTAAAACGGAAAAGTTGTATAACTCGTGTATAACAACCCCCTTAATTGGACTTTTTTACCTTAAAGGGGGTCGTTATATACGCTAACAGTAGTTAGAGTACCTATGGGTTATGAAAAAACGTTGCTCTTCAGTCAGGTTTTAAAATCATTGACAAAACTCTGCCATTCTCGAGCCCTGTCACTTGGTATCGATAATAGTAACAATATGGACATTAGGTTTCAATTTGTGCGTAGAACAATTCTTTAACAGATCTACCTTCATAACATGTGTTCGGGACTTCGCATTGAAGCAACTTTAGTTAGCCTCCAGACCCACCTAAAACTAATTGGTAAGGAAAAGATGATCAAAGAAATTTTGAGGAAAAATCTAGACAAATATTACACAGCTGAGGTCAATGATCAATCACAGATATGTGTTACAAACAAAAGTGACAGATATTCATTGTTAGTATCGTGGTGAAGAGATCTTGTATTATTTGTAAAGTCTTTCAAAATTTTCTATCGAGCCGGATAAAATATACTGGCCCGGTTTTCGTCCACAGGTCGTACTTTGCCGACCTCTGCTCTAGATCGTTCAACCAAATTTGCAGCTTCAATTTTCATGGTTGGAAATAGCCTAGATATGAGTAAAGACTAAAGATGTGTGATCATGAATTATGGTATCTTTATAGATTGGCAATGGAAAGCGGGTCCGGAGGCCAGATGTAATGTAAGCCAGAAATGGCAGGCATGACCTAGTAAGTCGTTACACCAAGAAGTAAAAAAACATCTTCTTAACATTTAGATTGGGATATATTCCATAAAAATGTACAACAATAAATATGAACAGCCGATAATGAAATCGTGTTGCTGAATTCCTTAGCTAGAGATACCATTTTTTCATAAGAAACACAAAACATTCAACGTAACATAAACACAAACATTCAATACAAGGTACATTACGCAATGTCAATCACGTTGATAGTGATACGAGCTGAATTTGATGTCGTTTGATGACATTAGCAATACAGCTAACACACATCAACTGCGCAACAACCGGATAACCTTGTATACGCAAAAAAACCACGTGCCAGCTGTTTAATTACACCATTTCCAGCGAAATAGCTAAACAAGCTTGTTGAAGGTCTAACAATAGATGTCTTAAAATTGTCATCTTGGGAAGATTACTAAGGCCCGGCACCGGTTTCACACCGTTAGCTCCGTGTGTTACCGGATGCGTTACTGTCCGGGTTTGATACGGTAAATCACACACTGCACACGTGTCCCACCATTATGTGCATTCCTCGATTCTTCTACGCATCTTCCGAACCGTACCAACATTACACGTGTCTCGTCCCAGGCAGCTCCAGTACTCCAGAAAAAATGGCCGATTATCGCGCCGTTATTTCACCGCGATAACGCACTCCACAGCACAGCAGTTTGCGGATGCATTCTACACACACACACACACGTGGACTGTTAAGGGCGTGTTAATTTCGGTAGCATGAACGGCACTGGCTGGCCGAACATCTTCGAAACCGGCCAAACAATCGGACCGTTTGTTGCGCGCTTGTTGGTATGGTATGGCCCTCTACGCATGTGAGTGTATCACACATTCTCTCCCCTTTCCCTTTGCAGTTGTTTTTCCCCCCTCGTCGTCCCTTGCATTTTTCTTGAGATCAGACAGAATCGTCAAGTTAATGCTAACCTCCCAACCGCACCACTTTCACCGGCGAAGTGTGCAGAAGGAACAAGTGCCAGACCAGTGCGGACGAAGGGTGTCGGCAGGCTGAACGGACAGCGAAAAAAAAAGCATCAATTGGTTAGAAGACCTAGCACCCCCCCTCCTCCGGGTGTCCAAACTCTATAAAAACCCCACCAATCTAAACATTGCCTTATAGTGGCCCACTGGCGGTGGGAAAAGAACCGCACCACCGATAGTAAACGCACTTCGGGGGTCTCCTTTCTGCTCGCACCAACTCGCCGAAATGCAATGCCCTTCTCCCTTCGCCCCCCAAACAGAGATCCCTCTCCCAAATTCCACCATCTTTCCCTTTTTTCCTATCAAAACAGCAAAAGATCATAGGTTCGCGGGCTGCGTGAGCTGTGCGGGCTTTGCGTTGCCGAATGCGTTTACGGTGCGCGCATCAGCCTCTCGTATGCAACGCACGATGGACCCGTTTTGGGTGGGGGGGTTAGGGGGGGGGGGGGGGGTGAGAGGAAGGAAGGTAGAAGGGGGGAGGACAACGCGCTGATTGCACTGGTATGTGTGCCCGCAGCCGAACGACCGATGATTGTGCGAAGCAAATCAAACCCCTCCGCCGAAGAGCGAGCGAGAGAACCAAAAAAAAAACCTGCCCCCGGGAGGCCGTTGACACCGATCCCCGTTGTCGTTGTTTGCTGTGAAGGTGCACCAGCACCAGCACCAAAGCGAGGGCCCACGAATGACCCATTGGCAAGTGCGAACCAACCGAAAAACGCACTCACGGCAATGGAGCCCCGAAGTGGAGAAAGCGAGAAGAAAGCAATGGTTTTTCTTTTTTATTTTGGCTGTGCGACACTGTGAGGAGAACCCATTTGGCCATTAAGCCCCGCGGGTTGTGGACCTGATTGTTGTTGTTGTCGGTTGATTGGAATAGAGGAATAGAGTTACCGCCAAACCGCAGCACGTCACGTTGCACGCATTTGCGACCTGTTTTTTTTTCGGTTCACAACCAGTGCAGCTAGCGTCTGCCGAATGTCCGTCCGTTTCTGATGATGGTTCCCGTTCGAGAAGAAGCACACCGAGAAGAAGACCCTCGTTTCATCCCTCGAAGATAGTGTTGCGTGTGTTGTGCAAGTGCGCGATAGAATACGCACGCAGAAAAGCAATCAGCGGAAAAAGGGCACAGACGAGGATCGCCAGGGGAGGCGAAGCAAAGTGGTTGGCCCGGGTTGGCAACCACTGGGAGGGAAGAATAATAAAAACAAATTTGGGTCGACGAGCCGCACGCATTTGTGACCATGCCAGCAGCACCGCGCCGCAACCATTATCAGCTTGGAAGGAAACTGTAAATTAAAATTTTTCAAACTTCACCGTGTGTGTGTGTGTTGTCGCGCTGCGCTACGCTGCATCGGGTGGGGTTGCAGTTTATCAGCAACGGATCGACAATCGAGCGGAAAGAAGGGCACAGATAATGAGCGAGGCTCTCGCGATAAGTGACGCGAGCGGGCGGCAGTGCAGGGTGGAACGGGCAGTGGAAGGGCAGAGGCAGGTGCGTGGATCTGAATGAAAATCCCAACCGGCGCGAAGGGACTTTGCACCCGTCGTCGCGATTGTTATTCGGGGATGTTTTCGGACATTTCGAAATACTACGCTACCACCAACCAGCGTGGCCAAAATGGGGGGGTTTGCCCTTTTCCGATCGAATCTTGTTCGCTCACTCGCACGCGCGTGGTTTTGCTTTCCTTCCTTCCACGTCGCTGCATTCGCCAAACGAGCTTGCTGCTGCTGCGGTCGATGGTGGCCGTCATTCCGTTTTCACGTGGCCGACACAAACCGGTTGCGGACCCATGCCGCCTAATTGATCAGGTTGCAGTTTGGACCTAGGTAAAGGGTGATGGTAAATCGGGAAGTAAGAGAGAGAGAGAGAGAGAGAGAGAGAAAGAAGCGAAAACGGAAAATAGAGATGAGGTAAAGTGGGAGAAAAATGGTGGCCATTGCAGGGAAGATACAGCTTAAATAGTATGTTTTTTTTATAAAACTTTCAATATTGCAATCCGCACTGATCCGTAACTATTTGAATCCGATAAGAAAGTAGAATACTTCAAAGAAACAGCCAAATATGAAAGATTAATTTAGGTCATATAAAGAAACCCCATAATTATTGCATGAAAATCAAGAATCTATTGCAATTTTACAGATTCGTGTCTGACATTGTTGCAATTGGGACCAAAATGCACCATTTTTTGCACTTCGTGATGTTTGATGAAGTGTTTAAAGTAATTCATTTTTAAATTCTTTTTTTCTTGGTAACTTCTAGACAGCTACTCCGGAAAAGTTTTGAATTTAGCTCATTTCAAGTCAAGATCAAGTCAATAACATTGGTTTATGCACCTGCAGCTGTCTATGCAATCGAACGCAAGCAGTACCGTGCTATCAGACGATTGCAATTGTCTCAGAGACTTTTTCTCCAAGACTTTCATAAAAGTAGCTCAATCCTGCAAAAATGCTACGTTTCTCCGAGATATTTCTGCGCTCATTTTAGCTTTCAAATCACTTATGTTACAATCAATGTTTTTCAAGTTTTAAAAAACATTTAAAACATAGTGAGTGATAAAATTAATAAAAGTAGTAATAGTAATATTTTTTATATTATTATTAATCAGCCATTATGGCTATGGCCATTATGGTATCATCATTATCCTCACAGCGATGAGATCATTATCATTCCGCAGGATGATATCCTGCTCATCCAAAATCGTACACAACAATCGGTTCACATTTTGGTTGCGCTCCAACAGCATCTGTCTTTCCCAAATGCGTATCCTCGATCTTCCTATTTGGAGGATGTGAAGACGAACGAAACTCTCCCACGCTTCGGACCAACTTAATAGAGCCAGCCTGCACCGCTGCTCCATTTGTTGAGCAAATTTTTAACACCAAAAATAATAATTTCACAACATAACTTGAAATAACTTGAAATGAAACAGGAAGCCATGTATAAATATTGACTTTTCATCGCATTTCATCAAAATCGCAGGCGATACCACGAATGCTTATAATATTTTGAAGGGCAAAACCCAAGCACAAGATGTCTTTGACTAACTTCAGATCAAAGTAGCCATCCGCTCTGCAAAGCCATAAATAAGTTTTATCCACCACTCTGCTTCAAAGATTAATAAATCATTCGGCAGTTGACCCATGATTCGAATTACTCTTCAGGGAACGAGGAATGAATCTTCTCAAATTCTTCAACAAGTACAACTTCACTCATCAAGTTTTACAATGCGAAAAATAGGATGGTAGCTGAGCGCTTCGTCGTTTTTTTTGAGCTGATTCATATGTTATTTTATTTTAATAAAAGTGTTTCGGCTTAAATGGAAACCATTTGGACACATTCGGCTTAAACACTAACTTAGCGCATATTATTTACATTTATTGTGGCGTATAAAACAAAGAGAGAATCTCTGAACTGGGAATTTCTGAGGTGTATTAAATGTGATCCATTCCTTAATCGTTGAATTTTAACTCGGCTTCAAGATTAATTAGTTATTAGATTACGCTTTGACAATCAATATTTGCAACATTTATCAACAAGAAGCAATTTTTAACATTATTAATGTTAACACTTAATTTCCAAAAAACGTTGAAGCAATAACAGGAAACGAACACAATTATGAAACGATTATCAACACCATTCGTCTGAACACATTAATTCTGAGTGCTTTTAATGGCAGTATCGCCTTTGCCAAGCGTAACGTGATACATTTGACATTATTGGCAAGAATATGCAGCAAAATGTACAAACAATTTCAAAACGACTTATAAAATACGTATCAATTACAGTCGAAAATCTCCCCCTAGTCAGTGGTGGACTTGGACATAAGCAAACAATTGCTAAAAAGAGATCTGAACTTATAAAAAAGTACATCAGCCAACCAACTTCGGCAACGATGAGGCAACAGCGCACCTATCACATTACGCATCGCTTGTAGCTGTGAGTTCTCTCGATGTTGAAGCTGTACTATTTTCCTCCCCACTATCATATTGACAGAGGTCCAGGAAAATTGGCACCTGCCGCCATGTAAAACCGGGTAATAGGATCCTTTTCTCTCCCTTCGAGTAAAGCCAACCCCGGATGAAGCCGTCAGCGGGCCGTATTCTACCGGCAATAAATGTGATGAGCCTTTGATTGTGCCTATCAATATAAAACCTGTTCATAAGATGCCGCCTTGGAAGGAAGCAGAACACAAAACCCCCACAAACAACATCGTGCGGTGAATTTATAACTCCAATAAATAGGCCTTTTTCGCCTTGAATTTATAAAAAGCAATCGAACGGCAAAAGGGTACAACCTTTCGGAAAGCTCTTCCAGAAACAGAAAACGCTTAATTTTTACAAACGAGCTACACATCGAACCGAAACCGGACAACAGTAACACCCGATCGAAATTCGCATACGCACCGGTGACCGGTTTCGTAGTGGTCCGAAATTCCGCCAAATCGAACCACTCACGCACACACACACAGCAAAACATTTTCTGTGCTCATTAGCTTTTGCGAGCAGCGCCAACGCCATCAGGGCCACAGGAAGCGATGCGTGCGTGCCGAACAGCGGTCTTTTAGCGACAAACGATGTCTAACTAACCAATAAAACCCTGTGCCACCCATGCCAACCCGCCAGCACCCTGAGCACCGTTTGTGGCAAATTCTATCAGACCGGAGAATGGCGCATTTGGCGAAGGTCAATAAAAATGGTCCCCCACCAAACGGCGAATCATTTACCAGAACTACCGCGGATGATGGTGATGATGGTGTTTTTTTGTTTTGGTTTTCCGTGGATGAGTTGCCTCGCCAAAAACGGACCACTGTGCGTAACAACATGCGAAATGGAAATGGACGAACCCGGGTGACAGGTAGCGGAAACGGACGCCCAAACGTTAATGAAATCGTAAAACAAGGCAAACAACAACCGCAAAAAAAAATGCTTCAAGAATAGCAGTTTGAACATGTGTGTTGAAAATCTTTGAGTAAAGCGGGGTGGATTAAAACTTGCCGACAGTTCTGCGCATTTTTTCATGCCAACTTTAAGCGTTAGCGCGCGTACGAGATCGCGAACATTAAGCAACGAGATCGAGTTGATGGTTGTTGGTTTTAAATTCGTATTGAGTCAACTTCTTGGAACGGCCGCAAAACGTCATAGTTATCTAATACTCATATTTAATATATAATTCTAAGCATACAAGGAAAGTTCTTATTATTTATATCTAATAAACTAAATTATAAATGTTAAATATCTAAAATAGCTATTGTTAACGGAATTGAAAGTGCCGTTAGAGTAGTGAGTTTTTCACAAAATAATACACCTTATTAAAACTGTGCAAAGTTCGGGTAAAATCGAGTAGAAAAAGAAAGCATCAAATATTTAACAAATTCACATTTTAAAGAGTTCCATTGCATTTTAAATTGTGATTAAATTGATAAAATCGTAAGGATATATTTTTTTAACACAATTCGACGAAAACATCGAAAAAGCAATAACGTTTTACAGCACAACTAAATTCAATTCTTTAGATATCTTGACTTCTGGAGATAGCCATATAAAAAGTAGTGCGATAGCCCCCACCCCATTATGGGGCATTGCTAACTAGACTATAAGGTTTCATGCCATTTGTATAAAAATGTCATGCCCCTGAGATACATTGGACTAATCATATTTGGCTTGAAAAGTATGTCTGTATTTTTCATTAGTATTGCACACCACGTTTGTCGAAATATAGTCTAAAATCATTTCATTCAACTATAAAAAGTAAATTCTGGTGGAAAAGATTCATGAGACATATTGCTTTTTATACATATTGAGCAAACTTACTAAACATCCTTCTTATTTCAACATCTTTTATTTAAGCTAGTCGAAAATTGATTGTTATTTCTAAAACTAGCTACATCAAAGTCATGTCATTTTAATTCCGAATCCGCCATTTTTAATACCTTGTTCATATTCCTATAGCATTGTTAGCCTTTTTTTCATCGCAAGCGTTATACGCGTGTATTTCTTCGCCTTGTGCTCTCAATGCCCGATGCAATACAGCTAAAAATGTAGTTGCGCATCTCTGATCGAAATTCTATCTTCAGTGTCCTTTGCAACATCGCATTCTTTCTCTTTCGCATTTCAGCAAATCACTCCAATTGGTTACTTCACGTGATGTCCTCTTCAGCATTCCGCCTACTGGGAGTCTTAAATCTACCCTCGCTGTTTTATAGCCGACTAGTGCGCAGCATCCGTGCACGGCACAAGCCACAACCCTCCAGCTACCGGTATCGCTAATAATGCGCCCGGAAGGAGAGGAATTCAGAGGATGCGATCCAGGATGCGTAGAATTGCTACAATCCTGCAGCATGAAATTGCAGAATACAGGGGAAAATAAGCACTCGGGTTGCTCATTTCCCCTTGCTTCCGGACATTGCGAGAGTATCCTTGCGGCCCTCGGGAACCTCCAATCTTCCACCGCCGCCACTTGATGATGTTCGGCGGTGTTCCGTACCGAAGCGCAAAACACACAAAAATCACAACCGACAGGAAGAGGAACTGCCAATAATGATGGCGTTTAGGGTGAGCAAGCTCCGGAAAAAAGGGCATAAATTGCGCAACGTCACAATGGGCAAGTGGGATGCTGCACACGGGCGTAGCGCAGAAGAAAGGTACGTTGTAACAATTTTTAATTGGCTACCCAGAAAGGTTCTGGGCAGGGCTTTTCCGGTAGGTTTGGTTCGGATCGTTAAACAAGCAGTACCGCGTTACGTGCACCGGGAATGGCGAAATTCATTATAATAGTTCCCCTGATCCTTACGTGATTGGAAGGGTTGCCCTTTTTTTATTGCGGCATCACCACAAATATTACTTTCCTTAGCCAATTAAAGTGAAGCAGATGAATTTCGATCACCGGTGTAATTTTGTTCATTATTTTTTTTTCACATCCTTCAGAGGTGCATGGAGGTTTTCTCTCTTCCTTTTTCGATTAATTTTCTACCCTCTCCGGCGAATGATCGGTCCATTCTTGGGACAACACCGCGGGCGGTCTAACGATCATTTATCATGCAAGCTCGCGATCATGCACTAGGTCCGGAAAAAGGATACGGGCTCGAAGAACGGCGACAGACCCGCGGATTTTGTTTCTATTTTTTCTACGAAAAGGAGTGAAATAAAAATACAACCCTATTGTACTCTTCTCCGCGTAGTAAATTATAAAACTTGTATCCCACCTGTGGAACATTGGGATAATAAAATCATTTGTCGTGAACCGTAAATTGGTTGTAAAGGACACCTAGAAACGGATTGGAAGACAAACTTTGTTAAACAAATTGTGATGCACGAAACTCCTTTCAATCCAATGCTTTTTAAAACTCCAAGTTTACGATTAGGGTAATAAACATCTATAAGATTATATTTATTTATTTAAAGTTAATATCAGAACTTAATTCCAAAGAGCTTTAATATTGACATTCATTCTTCGCTAGAATCTCAATACTGATATGTTAACAGATACTGTTATACAAAGAGATACTGTTATACAAAAGTGCTGGAATTGTTACGTGAAGAATAAGGTAACTCAGTGGATATCTGTGGATTTATAATGCATTTTAAACATTGTTGGTTGCTATTTTGAATTGGTTTATTACTGGGCTATTGTTGGTTGTGTTTATACTGAATTTTATGTCATTAAAGGTGTAGTTCATGGATTAGACATGTTAGACATGTTAAACATGTTACATCATGTAGTCATTAGTAATATATCCTACCTCACAACGATATAGTTTGGTGGAATTTGCATTGAAGAGTTCGCTGATCTTGTATCGTAAGTTTTTAAGATATCTTAATAGTAAAGCTTCAAAGATCTTTCACTTCTCATACATTCGCTAAACGATCCAAACAGAATTTATAAGAAGAATTAATGTACTGTATGATCCGTCATTTTTTGACAATTCTTCAATTTTAAATTGCCAGTGATAGACCTCGTTAAACAAGGAACTCCGGGTTTTGGGAATGTTTTGAATAATAAAAACTTGTCTGGTTGATCAACAGGTTCTAAATATTTCGATAGATAAACCACCTAAACTCCACTTGATCCTCTTATCAGGTGATAGTGCAACAAATATTACTGCGTAAAGAGAGCATATTCTTCACACTTTCAAAGAAGGTGACGACAGCTGTTTAATCCACATCCTTCCTTCATTGGAAGTGGAGTTCTGGCTTCTGGAACTTTACACCTCCAACACCAGCTTTCAATTTTCTCACATGCCTTCAAAATATCCGTCCGAAAGCGATCTGGCTCGCTAACTCGCGGACCATTTGTTCGTCTATGGGCAACGGATGTCCAACGAAAGGATGCACATCTTCCCGGAACCATTTGATTTATTCATAAAATCTCACGCTCTCACTCTCGATTAAAGGTCACCACGATTGGAATACGCTTGGCTAACTACGGGGGAAAAAAACGACACATCCCTTTACCACATCCTGCCGCACAGTCAGCGGATCCATATGTCTTAGATCCTCGGAAGGCGTTCCAGCTGACACCACGACACCCGGGATCACGTGGGGTTCGATTTGTTAAGGAAAGGGAAATCTTACGCTGGCGTGATTTCACTCGCGTCTCACAGTGAAGGTTAAACTTCCGGTGCATCAGCCAAATGTCAATAAAAGTCACTTTTTCCCCGGTCCAGTTGATGGATCCGTGTAGCATGTAGCAACATCTGACGGAATGCAACCCGTCAGTAGTGGCATGAGAAGATTTCGCTCCCACGCATGCAGGATGCGCGGTTTTCTGAAGTGGAATTGGAAAATGGAGCCAAAAGGGGTAAACCATCCATCCATCCATCCATCCATCCTGTATATCCGTGAGCGATTCATTACTCAAACAAGAACCTTCAACACGCATTTGCATTGAATGGCTTTTACCTTCTTTTTTTTCTTGCGCTAAGTGAACGCCTGAATAAAAAGGATGAAGGATCAAACATTATTTATACTTCAAGTCGCTTCTCGTCGGACTCGCACAACAACACAAGTCATATTTTGACAACGGGCTGGAATCAAAAAGGGTACACGATGCGTAGAGAGGAAAACAAACCTACGACATTTAACCATCGAACTCTTGCCCGAAAAAAAGAAGGATAAATTCTATCCCCCGCACGCTGCTTCCTTTCCGTGGGCCGTTTACCATTGCGTGAAGGATGCGCAAGCGAAACGGCCCGAAGCGTGAATGAAGCATGAACATAAACTCAACATGTTTCGTGTCGAGTTGTAGGAAAGCCTGGGAAACTTTTTACCCAACCACCTGCACTTTTTTTGTCGATGTGATCTTCTCATGTGATCGCGAAGGAGGACGCTTTGCACCGTCATTGCGATTGTGAAGGATGCGCCGAGGCAGAGGAATGGCAATGCGTTCATTTATAACGAAATAAAGTGCAGCCTTTGGGTGTGGGGGAGAGTTTGAATATCCGAAGAAAAAGGTCAAATCCTTTCCATCCGAACAGAGCAATTGAAAGAGACGCTGTTGTGGACCCTTTCCGCTTCGGGTTTAGCTTGAATGGAATGAAATCGAAAATGCACTTTCCTACACAATTCAGGTGTTTAACCCTTAAAACTGAAAGCGAACAAAAACCCTACCTCAAGTGGAAGATCAGTGCAGTTGTGGTTTCCCTTCGAAGGGTCGTGTATTTGCACGCGTATCGAAGGAGAAATACGATCGACGGTGCGTATCGTTACGTGGTTTGGTTTGAGTGATTGTCAAATAAAATATCTACTCCTGTGTGCATAACCATTGGAAAACATACTACGGTCAATGACCGCCCAAGGACCCAACCTCGTCGCAGTGGTTGTGACGTGTCTCGTATTGCATAACGCCTCTAGAAACTGTCTAATCTAGAATTTGTTTCGTGTTTTCCCTGCCTATTCCTGAAGACTGCCTGTGTTGACACATTCTTAACCCAGCGCAACAGATTGAACGGAAAGCAAGCGATAAAGCGATATGGCCACCATATTCGTATCGGCAAATCTGTGATGCACGAACCGACTTCTTATCAACCGAAACGGGCCTTTATCATCGGGGAATCGGCCTCCATCTTCATTAGCCATTTGCTGAAACACAAATATTCTTCCCCTACCACACCCTATTAACCGTCTGCCCGTGTGCACGTACACCGTAGTGGCCTAGTTTTGAGGTTTTATTTGGAACCAAATGACTGATTCCGTAACTCGTGGCATGGCGCGATCGCAAATATAGAACAGAGCGCCGTAGCACATTTGGTCGAAGGTGGAGAAAAACAATAATTGCAGCAATCGCTAGGTGTGTGTTTTTGTACAAGTTGCTAAACCAATTCACTTGTTGAAAGCCTTCTATACAGACACTTGCCTTCTTGTGGAAGATATGCACTGGCGGTAGCATTAAATTGTATCCATTCTTCGTTCGCATATTGGGTGTTTCGATGAGTTTTAAGTGTTATCATTCATTTTGTGATGTAAACGATAGGCGATTCTTAAATGTCGTTAGAGAAATAATGTACCTTGATATGATCTCAGTAATCTTCATGATCAGAAAGTTGTTTTTACTCAGTTTCTCGTAGAATAAATGTCAAAACATATTACAGTATCTCAAAAATATTCTTCCAAATACTTCATGATCAACTCGCATTCGTAGACATTATAAAGTGCTGTTCAGTTAGAATTCGGTCAGACAATTTTATGTATAGTTGCGCCACTAGTGGTGCGATTTGGAACTATTTGACATTTATGTGTAGGTACTGGAGCACGCATCCAAGTAGCCTTTTATCAAGGCTCACAAAGGTCCAATAAAGTTCTGGCCAGATTTGGCAAGCTGTCATTACAGTCGGGATGTAGTACAATGGTACCGAACTGTACAGAATTCCGGCCGATAGAACAATATTGGGCGATAATGAAAAGAAAATTGAAAATGACAGGCAAAACCACCAAAACCTCACAACTGGCATATTATTGGAAAAAATAGCTGCTGAAGTTGCTAAATCGGTTGTGCGGCAGCTGATGGGAAGTATAAAAAAAGTCCGTGATTTCATCCGTACATCAAAATTATAATTTTTTGCTTATTTTAGTAAAAAAACAATTAAAAATCCTTTCCTTTGATGTGAAAATTAAACTTCTATGTTAAAGTCCTTTTACGGCTTGTGATGAGTGACCGAATTCTAAATGAACAGCACTTTAGTTAGATAATATCAGAAAGGATTCCAGAATATCGATCATTTCTGATCATGTAAAGGTTGATTACGTCATTAGAATGATACCGTACAACCCAGTTCGTAATAGCTGTCAAGACTATCCAGATACATAGAGAACACGAGCGAGGAATTCACATTGGGACTTCTGCAGTCGACCAAGACCAATAAGTGGAGTTAAGTTGTCTAATAGACGCTAAAGTCTCCTGCTTTCATTGACAGTCTTCATCTTTACCAATACCTGCCTATGCAATAACTATAAACTCTAAAACCTAAAAGAAGATGTAACAACAGCATTCTTGACACAAACACCCAATCGCGAAGAACACTCATATCGCAACCGAAAGTGGGCTTTTGGGTGACAAGAAGAAGAAGAAGACACTGCAAACAAAAGATTCTTCTATACTTTTCCATCTACAAAACGATCATTCTCGTAGGAACCAGCAGCACCCAACCATCCGTCATTCACCTTCCCGTGCATAGAGCTACGATGAGAGCAAACACAACGTGGGCCCATCCATCGGAAGGTTGGATGACAAACATGTGCATGCCAAAGCCTTCGCCATCGTTAGCCCTTCGTAGGGTTCAACGACCCGCGTGTTCGTATGTTCAGTAGCAGCCTTCAGTCGCATGGCAGTTCAATCGCAATGCAACTGCAACAGCATGAAAGTGATAAAGGAACGCCACAGACAGAGACCCCCCCCTCTGAAATCGTTATGGCAGTTTTTATTTGCTTCCATGCGTCTTGCACTTGGCGATAAGGCGAGCGAGCGAGCGAGTTTGTGTTACGCAGCCCGAAAAGTGCATCCATATATTTGCGTCACGCACCAAGCGGATCCAATCACGCGTTGTCAATGTTTGGTTGTCATTAGCCCACAAGCGCACATTTGACGTTTTGATACGATCGCAGTGGGCCGAGTGGTGGTGACAGCTGATGCTCACTACGTCCTTTACGTTCGAGAAAACAACTTTTCAATAACTGTCTCGTTGCCACATGCCCCCGCGATGCCTAAAACCCCCGCAACCCAATCCAACCAGTACAGAGTGCAGACTGCAGCAGCTGCATTTGACTTTCACTTATCAGCGACCGACAGCCAAACTCGCGAAGGTGCAAACGTGTTCCGGCGTGTTAGCAAAACCCTCCCTTGCCCTACGGATGGATGGAAGGTACAGCACACTAAAAGCATCGTGATGCCATCGAACAACTTTCACCCCGTATTCGGCAAATAAAAGTTCGACAGAAAAAAAAGCACCAGAGAGAGAGAGAGAGAAAGGGCAATGCTAAAAACACCACATCAGAAAAGGGCTTAAATGGCAGCAGCAGCACCAGCGGCACGCAAATGTGGTCACTCGCAGGCCAAAAACCATCAGATTCCGCCAGGGTTTTCAAAGACGACAGGCGACAACATTATCGTTTATGTTAATGGCTCTTCCAAGTGTTGTGTGATTATTGGTAAAGAACAGCTAGAGCATAATAACATTGGGTGAAAAACGCGAGGGTGTTTTGAGCGCGAATGTGTTATCACAACAGTACTGACCTCCTTTCTGTTTTCGGGTGAGCTCGGGGCGGTCACTTCGAAGGAAAATGTACGGTGGGCTATAAGTGCCGTTCAGGAAAGCCCCCTGCCTTTGGAAAGAACGTTGTTTTAGCACTGTTTTCTCGATATGCAAAAATATATTCCTGAACCGCCCTGGGAGCAGGGCAGGTCTCCAAACTCACCAAAGCGGAAGTTAACAACACCATAATTAACGCACCCGTAATCACAATCCCGCCCCTATTAGCAATACAAATTTCCAACAAGCACACTCCTAGAGTCCCGAGAAAAGGAAGGTCCTTTTAGAACAAAAAACCACCATCATGGCCAATGTGGGGCAGTGCGTGGTTTTTCACTTTCCGTACCACCGACAGCGACCCATGTCGTTACCGATGCTGATTTGCTGATAGTGAAAACAGCGGTTTAACACCCGGCCTTCATTTGCCAAATGTAATTAAAATCAATTCTTACATACATAAATTTACCCCATTGCGCTGCCGGACCCATTCCGACCGTGGAACTTTTTGCCCCCTCTTCCGGCAAACCTTAGTACTGCTTCTGCTGGCTCGCGGGAAAACAATGGAGTCGTATTTGCTCACTTTCATCACCACCCGCGGATGTTTTCCTTTTCCGTTCTTGAGAACGCACAAAATTAACCAGCTCGTCGTTTAGCACGCCGGATGGCACAGCGCAAAAGGCACTTCACTTCCCATACCCACGTTCTTGTTCGAACTTAGTAGCAGTAATATCGCTTAAAAAATGCCTCCGTAAAAGAAATGATGATCGATTACCAGTATGGCACTGGGCACACTTTCTTTTTTATCTCAGCCCAAGCATCATCCAAACTTCTCATCCAGCGCCAGGGTTTGGTGGGAATTAATAAATAAAAAAATACACCAACCTCCAAAATACATTGCACATCACCACCATCGAGGGCGCAAGGTTGATTATTTTCCCACCCGTTGCACCCGCGGGCACGGGCTCTTAACGACCACGACGACGACGGGTATACGACCACCATGTGAATGGGTCACGAGATCCGCGGGGTTCTGCAATGTATACACCCGTCGTGAAAGTGCATCCGACCCATAGTCTTTTTTTTCTTTACGATGTGATGTGTGTTTTTTTTATTTCGCTATCGAATTCGCTGCGAATGCATTCGGAACTGAGGGAAGAAAGTATATGGTAGATTGATTATTTGATACGCGGCAGCAACAACCCGCATTGTGTGTGTCGTTTTACGTCGAGAATCCAATGGATGTATGAGGGTTGTACACACTCCGTAACGCAAAAGAATTCGATCATGCAGACTGGGAACACGGTTGCATTGCACCGATCATGATTGCGTTTATTTTTCAACACATAAATAATCATTCAGTTGCAGCCGTGGGTAAAGAGTTCGGAAAAGGGTACAGTGTTAACAAGCTTCAGCATGCTGTTATTTTGGTATTAAACTTCATTAACCGGGTGATAAGATGGGTGAGCTATATGTAGCTTATATTGTGTTAACTTATAGACATTTTGAGTCTTTCGATTGCATTCATTTCTTTTTGTAATTCTAAAATGTATTTTTTGATAATAATTAAATCAGTCGGTAAAGGTCGTTTTTTTAGGAGTATTAAGAGATATCTTTGGTATGTAGGATTATCGGATAGGATGTAATTTATATTGTGTGCAATATTGCATTTAGTGCGTTGTGCTGAGTAGCTTATATTATTACCGTGATGTAGTTTATATGTTTAGTTTAGTATTTTTGTAATTCTTTTAGTAGTGTTTTAGAACTCTTATTGGGATTAAATAAAACATGAATTCTTGTTAGACTTAAACAATTAAGTTAAAGTGGGATTGCCATTTTTGGATCAGTTGCGGCTGAATACTCCAGGCCGGTGACAACCAGAAAACCCTTAGTAAATTGTCTTTCTTTGGATGACAATATTCTTAAGCTGAATATACTACTTGATTTATCTGAATAACAGAATAGTACCTCCAGCCTTTAGTTTAGACGAAGTAAACAAGATGAAATCAATAGCCTCTGTTGAATTAAAGAAAATATAGTTGGTTCAATTTGTATAAAGCTATCTCTCTCTCTCTCTCTCTCTCTCTCTCTCTCTCTCTCTCTCTCTCTCTCTCTTTCTCTCTCTTTATCTATCTCTCTTTCTTGTTGGCCCTTAACGACCTTCTAGATCATATACCTACCATTTCTGGCATACTAGATTAAATTTTTCCACATAGCCGAATTGGGAGTTGATCCGAATGGGATTTTTGGCCGGTTCTGTCCTGTGGAAGACCGAGGCCGCTACCAATACACCACCGGCCGCCCCAATTTCTACACGTAAAAAGGTTATTAATGAGTAAAAATGTTGACTTCTTGCATAATTACTGCTCACTGACTTACTTATCCGGTGCTACAACCGCTTCGCTGCCAATTCATAATCCCAGCCTTTGTGGCAGACGCATCAACGCCATCACTCCATCTCAATTTAGGCTTACCACGCATCCTCTGTCCATGTAGACGACCTAAAAGGGCTTTACGGGATGGATCGTCTGGTGTCACTCTCTTGACGTGACCGAGCAGCTCATAGACCTCGACTTTGTTGCGGCTCCTCCATTGTCCTTCCACACATACGGGGCCAAACATCCTTCTGAATATCTTCCTCTCGAACGCGGGGTTTCGTGCAGAGGGTTTCGTCAGTTTTGGACAAAGTCTATGTCTTAGAGGCGTACGCGAATACTGGAACTATACAAGTACTTTATAGTCCCAGCATTGTTCGTTTCAACAGACGTGTTGTGTATAGAAGATTCCTCAGACTGTAGTGAGACCGGTTGGCAGCCAGCATCCTAGCGAGTATCTTAGCATCAATGTTGTAGTCGGTGCTGACCTTTGTTCCAAGATAGGCGAATTTATGAATGACAACGAAAGTGCGCTCACCTATCTGTACGACATCCCTGCGTACGTTGGGATTTATTAGCAGCAGCAGCAGTTTTGTGGTGTTAATCTCCAACCAACTCAAGTGAATTGTTACTATCCCTCGTAAACTTCATGAATATCAGTTCAGAACTAGCTGGTCTCTAATCAGCCAATCAATCTGCTAAATCTATTAAAAACTCCCAACGATAAATCGGTGCCTGGTATGCAACTCGTCTTCATATACCTACATTCACTCATCGCCTGATCAATTTATAAGTAGAATGCGTAAAAGTGGTGATTTAATAATTCTCTATCTATTTGAATACTTCAGTAAACCTCAACAAACTACAAACACGGGATCTATGTCGTAGAGCATTAATCAACCAGACAGCACCTAATACGAATCCACATGGTCAAGACCTAGACATTTATAATTGAAGTTTAAGTAAATCATGAGAGCACCTATACCAAAGCAGATATTTTTCATTATTTTAAAGTTTTTGTACATAAACACACAAGAAGAAGTTTACTGTAGTGTCTACTGAGCAGACAGAGAAATATAGTAATAACCGTTATGACCAAGACTACATTTTAGACAATAAATATATTAAGTCTCTAATCAAAAGATTAGAAATTAGTGGATAAGAGTTGGGTAAGACATTAAATAAATTAAAATTAAATATACATAAAGTTGCTCACAGTAACTTCTCCATTAGCTCCTTGCACATCTATCTTGAACAAATGCATATTCATCGAATGGTTCTTTAACGTTCGTCCAACGAATATCCAACTACATGTTTGCAGGCATAATGTTCTGCATTTTGTTCATGTGCCATAAGTTATGTTAAATTTATTTTGCACGAATTGCTAATCCGCAAGCTGAAATCATCGTGCTTGTTCGAACGCACAGAGCATCGGGAGAGGAAACCATCCACCCATCAGCAAGAACATGTCTTCCCAGCAAGTGTATAATACAGACATGACAGTAAGCTGATCCAATTAAAAAAAACACACACACATTTGGGGAAAAAAAACCACCATTCGTTCATACGCGCACGACATTAATATTCAAAATGTAACCTGCGGCGCATCATAAATGAATGAAGTCAAGAAGCTAATGTACAACGAAATCGCTATCTGATCAACCTGTCCACCGTCCACTGTTTGCGATCATTGAAGTACTTTAACGCTGTTGTTCGAGCGATTTCTTTGTTCGGTTTTTTTGGGCACAAGCATGCAGCAGTGGTACGCAAAAATTCTCGCCCAACATGCTACAGAATTTCTAGCACCAAGCGCTCGAAAAAACAAACCCCCAAGCTAGTTCGTGCTAAAACGCGCGAAACAAGAAGAAGACGCGAATTTTGAACAGCAGCCTCTCCGCTTGCCTTCAACCCATCTGTCCTCGCCGTACGATTAATTTCCATAATCGCGAACACGACTTGTTGCGTACACGCATACACCGACGAAGCAAAGTGCGTAAAGGCTTCTTTTTTGCAGTTGCTTTGTTTCTTTTTTTTCGCTCTCCTCCAACTTCCCTCTTTCTCTCTCGCCATCTCTCCTTTATTCGTGCTTGGACTATAGTGATCATGCGAAAAAAGTGTCCTTGAATTCACGATCCCATCAGCATGGCGATGATGGCGACGATGATGATGGAGGTTGGCAAAGTCAGAAGTCAAGTCGCGCGCGAGCGAATGGCAAGCGAGCGCAAAGGGAAGGGAAGGATAGAGCCAACCGAGGAATGAATTAAAAAATGCGCGAACAAAGAAGCGCGAAAATCCCCTCCCCAAACCGTATCCGCACACGGCCACGATCACACACACGTGTGCGCTCGCGCGCGCACATACGCACTTGCGCAAGCGAAACACGCACCCGCGAGCGCCGCCAAACATCGACATCGGTCGTGCAAAAATGGCCTCCAAATTGCGATCGCACCGGATCGCGTGGAGCGGAGCGCGTTTTCTTTGCCGTTTTGCTATTATTTCATTACCTTTTTTATGCGTAACCGTACCGGGGGGCAACCCGTCCTTATCGCACATCCACAAGGCGGCCGCGGTCTGGATGGAATTCGTGTCGTTTCTCTCTCGCTCGACTTTGGTACATTCGCGTTTCCTAAGCATGGATGTTAAGTTTTGCGATACGCAACGATCGAACGATGGGATTGTTTTCTATCATACCATATCTTCACTGAAAAGGAGGAAAAAAAACCGATACAGCAAATCACACAAGAAAGTTGTGCGTAATGATAGCGTTTTGTGGGTTGTGAAGCAAGGGAGTTGTTGAACACGCGAAACGTGGCGTGGAGCATGCGTCTGCTTTTGGGTGAACTGGCAAGCTGCAAACCATTAGTCACAATTTTATGTTATGCCTTGTGGAACAAGAGCAAGGTTTTAGTCATTAATTTTGCTTAGCGAAGCTGAATCAGAAACATCTTAACATTAATATATTTAATGAAAGTAAATGATTTATAGCCATCGCATCAGTTAATGGCGAATTATAACAATATGAGCACAAAGCATTTCATACATCTCATTTACAATCTCATTTAATGGATGTATTATTTATTTTATTTGCAATTCTGTGGGGATTATTGAAGAAAATAAGCACTCAATTTATTTACCATTCTCTGAATTCTCTAATTTAAAAACTCCCCAATACACTTGACAGTTCGAATGTATTAAGTAAATAAGTACTTATCTGTTGAAGTAATGGAAGGAAAACAAATGTGTTTCGTTCTGTTGAATGCTCCTTGTTCGTCACAGTATTATGGAGTTTCATTTATCTGTAAACGTGAGAAAAGGCAAATGTTCGCATTTTTGCACAGTTGCTTAGATTTCGTGTTCATTTCGAGATTCTTTACAAGCAAAAGTCTTCTATAAAATGTGGGAGTAGATTTAATAATTTCCATCGTTGGTTTCTCGGCTGATTTGTCCACCATGTAAGAAGGTTTTGTTCAGAATCAGTTTTGACTTGTAAAAGCTCGAGAAATTCCTCTTTGTGTTTCATTTAAATTTGAAAAAGATCAAGATAATTCCCCTTCATAACTAGTGCTTAAGACGTTAAGAATCATTATTATAATCTAATGAATATACTATTACTAAACTGAATATACTATATATTATGAATATACTATTATTATCATTACCAAAAACTAAACGTCTATATCAAATGGTGTCTAGAGATCAAATGATCTAGTGATGCATGTTGCAGTTCTTTTTGATGAACTAGAACTAGAACCAATTCTTTTTAAAAAAGAACGAATCGGCATACCACTCTTAAATCCATCGTAATTTTACAAATCAACCCATACACGCTCCACCACGTGTCGTGACTGTCGTCTTATTTTTGAGCGAATTGGTTCAGTTCTTTGTCATTTTTATATTTGGAAGATGTTTTTTTGGATAGTAAATTGACAAAATGTTATGCATAGCTGCTTCAAATATTCTTGATTTCAAAACCTAACATTGTTTTGGGGAAAGTTAAGCTCTCTTAGTAATAGATAACGACTGTCCTTCCGTTAAGAAAATAATTTAAAATAAATCGACCACTCATTTTCAAGGAATGCAGTTCGTTCGTTCTTTTCAGAGGGTCACATAAAGATCACGATTCTGATTTGTTTGGTTCTTGTCCCATCGTACACCAGAATTCCATAAGATCAATTTATATTAAAATTGAATAATTTATTTTATTATCAGACTATTTGTTTTGCTATTATACGCACGATAACTAAAAAAAAAGTAGGGCATGATCACGATAGAAAAGTGTACATTACTTTTTGTAAATTAAAGAAAAACATCTATATTTAGTTAAATTTGAATTCATTGGACTAGAAATTAATGCTTCTTGATATGTTTTACTACTATGATCAGGCAGTATCGAATAAATATATTTTATAGCCGGATAGTCATACGAAGGAACGTTCCGAATGGGCTTTTGTCCCGATTCTGTCGTATGGCACCGTCGCCTCTACCAAATGAAAAGTAATTAAAGTTGAAAGTAAATTATTTTACTCTTAAGATGACATTTTAATTTTACATTTAAAAAACATTTAAAAAAATAGTAATGTATCAGTTTTTAGCAAATCATTAATCCAATAATAGGACCATTTGGAATATCAGCTCAAATTCCATAATTTCCCCGTAGATTCCCGCTACAAACAATTTCACAACTCTTTAGCAGAATAAATAAACCACTAGCAGCACGTTAAACATTAGCTCTATTCTTCTCGACCGCATACCTATAAATAACACAAATTAAGATCCCATTCATGAAGGAACACTTGTGGGCATGAATGTGCGCAATTGTTTCACTACTGCAATAGCTTAAGTTTACCTCTGTTTAAAGTTCAACAGCTGGTTGCTTCACAGTGTTTTCAAGCTGTCAAATCGTAGTATAAACGGTGCCGTTGTATCATTATTGCCAGCCTATTTAGCAAAATCATTTAAGCAAACAAAACCCATCGTGTGCTCTAGTTTATAGAGTTGTTGGTTTCTATAGAATATTTGTAATATTGAAACGATTCTCCCATAATCGGCTTGTTGCTAAAACCGGTCTTATCTGCAAATGAATTACATTATGGCACCATTCAATTAACCATCGTCTAGGTAATGTTGCCATTACTTTGTCCCACAGAACATTTATGTCCTGTTGCAGTGCGATGGATTTCCCGCCTGCCGTCCTGCTGGCTAAACCTCCTTCCAGTATATCCTATTTTACTGTCGTGGACCAACATTTGGCGCTTGTTTTTTGTTGCTATTTCTATAACATTATTTTATGTGTGTTTGCTGGTGTTAAACTTATCATCGCTCGATTGCATTGCTTCAGAATTTCGCTGGCGGCGGTAGTACCCTCGATATCTGGCGAAGGTGGCCGCTTCGCCTCGCCTAGTAGTTGTCGTGCCGTTCATAACACGACAGTTTGATGTAAGAAAACGGCACTACAAAAAAAACACAATTGAATCCGTCCATGCTACGAGGCGGGGTAAAATTGTGAAGGCAAACATTCCACTTGGCGAAGAACTATCAACGAAACAAACATAGCTGAACAGTAACAGAAACAAAAAGGAAAAAAAACAATCAAACTATTCTGAAATTGCTATTTGCATAATTTGCGGACGGCGAGGTAAGGGAACGACATTTTGCGCACGCAAATTTCCCATTATCGAGACGAAACAAAGTGGCACTTCATCACAATAACAGATATAAAAGAAAAGCGTTGGAGGTGAACCATTGCTGGACGTGGAAAACGTTTGTTGGAAAATGGAGGAAACGGTTCACAATTAGTTTTGCGTGTTGTTGAAAAAAATGTACTATTTTAACCATCAGGATAAGCCGCTTGATAAGATAAATAAATGAATAAGATCCTTCCGAGATGTAATGTGCATTGAGGAGCTTGAAGTAGAGTTTAGTGCTCGTTTTAGTTCTTCACTATTGCACTTTGCTAGTTGCATCCGAGAATAACCGAGGAGGGACAATTTAAATGGATAGAAACCAGCACTCATTAAGAAGATCCCACCCATCTTTCTTTAATTATTTAATTTCATTTTGTGTGTGGGAAAGGTGGCGTGTGCGACCGGACAGTCTTTCAGGTTGCTATGATCTGCTCAGCAATTTATACAGTCCGTGACAAAAATATAAGACTACTAAAACAAAAGAAAAGTATGAAGAATACTAGGTTTACAACCAATTTTAAAATATTCTTTCTGCAATTTTGTATTTTTTTTTTGAAACGTTTGTTAAATTGCTTCAAGTAGCATAACTATGAGGCCGCTTATAAAAAAAATGCTGTTTTCACTGTCACGATGAAGACTTTTGAGAAATAGTTAATATATTTAATTTAATGCTTCTTTTCATAACTGTTTAAAACATGTTTTTAATTTAACTCTTCAGTATTTGACTCTTAGTGAAAAAAATAGGGGTTATATAATTATGTCACGAACTGTATTACCAATGTTTAGCCCTTTTGGTGCATCCGATCTGGAATGCGGCTCGTTTTAGATGAGCAGCAGTTCATACGATAGCTAGCGTACTACGCGATAGCATAATGTAATTTTGACTGCTTTTTTGCGCAAATGTACCCTTCAGCTTTAAATGCAGCGATAAGCAATAAACCTGCATTATAATGTGTTAATTTTTTAAACGCTTCCACCTTCATTAATTCACCACACGATCGGTGTATCTCATGCGTAGCTGCAGCGTTACCCCTGTTCGCGGGAGTAAAATCAGACAAAAAATGGTATCTTCAAACTAAAAAAAAACTATCTGCACCATATCGAAACCGTAACGGAATCACGCATTAAGGCCGATGCACTTTTAACGCCGAAAAGTGTTGAAGCCCCGCGAAGATGGATGGGATGCGTTTATTTTCTTTTACTTTTTTTTCTCCTCCCGCACCGGTGAAAATGTACCGTCTGTGTGTGCAAATATCAATCGCTGCAATGCATAATTGCTCGGAACGACCCCAAGCTGATCCGGGCCACCAATTAAAAAACGGCCGGGTGAAGCTTACGGGGTGCCGTAGGTTAACTTTCCATTTTTCTTCGCCACCGTCAGGTTTGCGCTTCTGTTCATTGATTGTCATAATTTAACCGTCGGTACGGTACGCTTGATTTAGATGTTTGTTTTTCGCTTTCCGTCCGACAGTAGGGTTCAAATTTTGCCAACCGCTGTCAGAAAAATTGAATTTATTACTTCGATATGCCATTTTTTTATCTTTTGGTCGCAATAATTTGTTAAACGATTGTTTTTCAATAGTCTTATCTAATTCTTGATCATTTTGCTCTGTCTCGATTAATTTATTTTTTTTTAAATTAACTGACTTAATGACTTAATTTTTTTTTAAGAAACACAAACTTTACTTCATTTAGCTAGTCAGATCAGCGTTTTTTAATCACAATGTAGTCATTATTTCTTAGAATTAGACCTTAGATAATATGTTTGAAGATCTTATTTTTTATCTTCAGAATTTGACCAAACTCTGTTGCTTCTAATATAAATAATGTAAACACCCTTTAACCTTAAACACTAAGTAATCTTATTTTCAATTTTTCTTACTTTAAAGTATATGTCTAGCTTAGTGTAATATGTGGTGTAATGTGGCTGGCAGGGCGCTGATTTCCTGGTAAAAAACTACAATCAAGCTGTTGTTAATATTAATTTTATTTATTTTTTTTATTTAATTCCATTATGAGGGTCGAGGGCCGTATGATCATCAACTTTATTTTACTTAATTTTTAAGGTTGTTATGTGAAAATTGGTATTATCCTTTTCCTCATTCTTATAAACGAAATAATAATTTTCTTTTCAATTTAAATTTTCATTAAATTGTTCAACTGTGTTACGCTACTACTAAACCAAACGCTGACAAGCAATTGTCCCTCACTGTAAGTGTTTTCGAGCGCCACCTTACGCCAAACTTCCAAAAGTGGATCGCCACCCGAAAGAAAGTTTGCAACAGCTGATTCGGTAAGGTTGAACCATCGTAGGAGTAGTGTGCAATAAAAACGGCACACGCCGCCGAGCACACGGAACCGTGGAACGGATTGCGGCTAGCAAAACGCACGGCCGCGCACAGAGAGAAAAAAAAGACGTAAAATTAAGGCATAAATAATAGTTATAACCGGTGCACACGTGTGGGATGAGGGAGGAACCACGTTGGCAAGGCTGTGGTGGGAAGGGGAGCCCAGGAAAATTAGCCACTTTTACGCGCGCGCCTACCAAGAGAACGGGCTAATGTTGGTGCGCTACCGGAGTGATGATGATGGCGGTGTAAGCATGAAATATGTAATATAAAAGTAAACGGCCGAGACAGGTTACGGTTTGTTTGTGCGGTCCGCGTGTATGACTGTGGGGTTGACTTACTATTTTTACCTTTTTTGTTACTGTTGATTCCAGTCCCGGGGTACCGAGGGCCAGTGCCGATGGTGCGATTTTCGCACCACAAATAACTACCGTGTAAAGCCATAAAGCTATATATGTATAAAATTATATCACGGAGAAAGGCGAATTGGGGAGTGAGCTTTCGCTTTTCTATACCCCACCGTGTATACCGTGCTCCCTTAAGGGTTTTTTTGTAGCACCAAACATCACAAACAGCAGTGATTGCGAGCCTAGGGTCTGACGTGACACAACAGATGATGTCCGGACAATTTCAGCCGAAAAAACTTTACTAGTGGCAAATAAAATGGCAATCGCCATTTTTTACGTCTACTCACGGCCGGCGGATGGCAAGGATACGCCGATTCGATGGGATGTATTATAGTTTTATACCCGGTCCCCTGCCAACCGCTAAAACAAATACACGCCACGCCATAACACGCTTGTTTACGATCGCATTACAATCCCGGTACACGCTCGGTGCATAAATAATAATCTCTAAATTATGTTCAACGACATTCGCAAACACGGCAAAAGGCGATTTTGCAGTCTGTGGTGGATCCCTCGTCTATCCTCCACCCGGGGCATGGCTCTTAACGTGGACGACGATTGTTATTGCAGGTCGTTATGTTGGTGCTGTTTTTAATTCACCTCCCGCATGTCATCCGGGAGAACGCACAGCGACAAACGTATTCCAGCGTTCTGGTTCTTCCCAACCAAACCGCTTTCCGTGATACTTTGGAACTGGGGTTTTTTCTTAGACCTTGCCCTTGAAATCACCTTCCAACGAAACGAGGTCACTGATCGGAATGCTACACATGGTGTGGGCTATTTTGTTTTATTTTTTCCGTTGGTATGAATGTTAGTGTTACGGGTTGATCGCATCTATTTCCTTTTTTTTTGCCGTCTCGTTTCGGGCTCTCCTTTCCATGCGTTGACTTTATCCCAAAACGTCAACAACACCAAAACGAACAAGAGAACGACAAAAAAACACATCAACACGCATGTAAACGTATGCAACGGTTGCAAGGGATGATGGCAGTACCGACGCTCTTCTTATCCCGAATGGTGACGCCAACGAAATCACAACGTCACAAGCCGCTATTTGAGATTATCTGTTTCGTCTTCGTTTGTCTTCATATCACTTACATGAATTGTATATGACAAAGTTTTTTTTATTGCCTTTTCATTTTTAGTTAAATGCCAAAGAGCGATTAGAACATTTTGAGAAGGAAATACAAGCTTCTAGGTTGTGGTTATTGTATGTGCAATCAGCATTGTCTCATGATGCTTCTGAAATGATAGTACAGACTATTATCTAACTACTGTCAAATTGAGTTTGAAATGTATATTGAAGTGATCTCATTGTATTATTGCTACTGTTCGTCTAAATTCCATCATTTTTATTTACGTAATAATTGCAATCCACCTTTTTGTTTCGCTGCACGAATAGTTCTTGAAAAACAAGATGGTATAAATACGTATCCGACACAGCATTCAAGTGACGACTTCAAAGTTAAAAGGATCTGGGTAAACCTGCCGCAATAATCGCAACTATTGCTATACACTTTTTTGTAATTCCCAAAGTTCCTGTTGTGGTTAAAGATAACAGCATAAATAGACATTAGGTGATGAGTTCTATCTGCTTTGCGAAGATTTCACTTTGTCATGCAGAACATTGAATTGGAATTGAAGACAATATTCATCATGAGAAGGTTACCAAATAATCTAACCCGTATAGTCGATGCCGACTTAGTTTTTAAATTTTAGATTTTAGACGCTTTAACAAGCTGACTGGGATAGCGTCATCTAGCCATCTTGGCACTATATTCAACCACTCTAATTACTAGTTTTTCAAGATCACGCATCACTCAGGATGTGTTATATTGTATACTGTTTTGTGTATTTCTCAAAACTTTTTCGATATCTCTTAATTTTTCTCCAAATTCAACGTTAATATCCTTTAAAAGAACCTAAGCCTAAGGTCTAAGAATTGTAAGGTTTGCAAAAATGATCTAAAATAACAAAATCAAACTTCCATCAGTCTACTTGAAAGTATTTAGACTCGTGTTGTGTAATTCAGATTCAGATTCATGAATCTTAATAAATCTTTGAACTGAATGAATGAATCTGAATCTCTATTCCGAAGATTCATGAATCCTCGAGATTCATGAGTCCTCAGAGATTCACGAATCCTCCAGATTCATGAATCTCTTCGGAAACACAATTTTGCGTGTTTTTTTATGATTTTCGCGTTTAAAATATTTTTTTACACAGATATAGTTATTATTAGCACTGATAGCATTCTTAAAACTAGATTGCTTAAACCCAATCGGGCTGAATTTAGAATTTTTCTATTTTTAATTTGCATGAATCTGGAGGATTTATGAATATCGAGGATTCATGAATATCGAGGATTCATGAATCTCTGAGGACTCATGAATCTTTGAGGATTTGTGAATCTCGAGGATTTATAAATCTTGTGAGAATCGATTCATGATGTGAATGACTCCTCGTTAAAGATTCATATAACTCACTCTTCGCAAAAGATTCATTAAGCACAACAATAATTTTGACAACAACTGGTTTAATTGCAGCAAGCCCATCAAATTTTTAATTGTAAAACTTTAAACAAAAGAAATAGCTTAAAATAGATAATTAAAATAGACATTACCCATTGAGATACAACAATAAACACTAATTAAAGCTGAATTAGACCATTGAGCGGTAGACTCACATCAGCTGATTTGTACATTAGTTATAATAAATAGCATAAAAATTAGTTCTTTACCGCTTTGCCCAAGTGTACAGGAAGCAAAATCACAACCAAACTTTGACAACAAGCACCAGCCTACAATGGTTTATTTCCTGCTGCCCACACAAACATAGAGAGGCAAAAACAAATTCCACAGTTGGTGTTACCACCATGATTAGCTATTATTAGTCCAAAATGGGGCAAACGAATTGTACGAAACCTTAAAAGACATTTTAAAAAAGAGGCAACACAGCAGCAAACACATCATATTCCATCCTGCGCCGTGAAGGCAGATGCGGAGGAGAACGGATGAAATGTAGACGAAAAACCCGATCGGGGGAAACATGATCTCGAAAGATTCGGACATGTTCGCTGTGGATGCATGCGTGTACCGGGGAGGACCTCCCGAAAACGGAGTGGACCCACGCACGAAAAAAAAAACGACAAGAGGGACAATAGAAACAACGAAAAGCGCTTTAAAATAATAGTTCTATCATCCCGGGCGGTACGCGTACACCGTCGAACGAGGTAAAGGATCGGTTGAAGCACTGTAGCCCAATGTCCGAAAGGTTTATATTTGTTTGGATATCCTTCTTCTAGACCTTTTTTTTTCTCCGGTGCGTGGGTTATATTACACGGCCGATCCGCGCACCCGCGCGCGATGTTCGTTGTGGATGGGTTTATCTTTCCAGCCATTTTCTACGATGGTCAATAAAATTGATATTAAAATTAAATCTTTTTTTTATTTTTCTCTCCCGGGGCGCTTTTGGGATCCTTTTTTCCCTGAGGGATTTCGATGCGCCGTTTCGGCGATATTCGCTTCGGATGGTGGCCTATTCGCTTCGCGTTTGTCGTTAAAGTTATCAATCCCTTTTTCGGCTGGGAACTCGGAAATGTTGGGACAGTGATTGTGGATATTTGATAGGAATCAAGAGCCAAACATGTATAGTGGTGGCTAAGGAATCCTTTTCCTCTATGCAGGGGATGTAGAAGAACCAGCGAGGGTATGAAAGGAGGGCCCGCAAATCAATCCGACTGTGAAGAAGCTTTTAAATGTTTATCCAAAAAATAAGGTCTTCGATAGAAAAACGGCTACGACGCTGTGGAGCAGTCACTACACTGGAATGTTCTCGATCTTCTCGATCGTGATGTTGCGCAGTGCTTTTTTTTTCGTTCAGCGCTACTCAACCTGCGTCTTGTTTTGGTACAAATTTTCTTCCGAAAGTGCTCCAGTATGCACATTTCCCACCGATTGCAATACGGCAATATTAACACAATGGGAGCTGCACTCTTTATAGCATCTCCCTGGGAAGAAATTTGTGTTGGCACTTCGTTTTATTGCAATACAAATTTCCACCTAGCCACACCGTAAGATTTCGTTTCGACCCTAAATGGACGAATCTTTCTGATGCATTTCTTTGGTGCAATTGGACACCATTGGATGCGCAGTTGAATGCCAAAATGTGAGGCTGCTATAATGAGGTTAGTTGGTAATTTGGATCTTTTTTCCTGTGGTGGGTTTTCTCCCGTTAGCCAAAACCTTTCGCTGGCGCGATGGATAATGGCGCGAATGGGGTAACTGCGAACTGTTGGTTAACAAATAATTAGCTTCACCAGGTGACTGACGGAAGGAGAGTGGATGCCATAAATATTTGCCCAAAAACAATGAAGAAGAGCAAACGATAAAGCGACTTGATGTCCGGAAGTACGTTGACTGCGGAATTCCGACGTCGTGGGGGTTTTTTGTTGTCGGATTTAAGTGTCCGCATTGAGCAATTCTAGTGCAATGATGCACAAATTATGACCACGTAACCCACTGTAACTGAGTATACCCCATTGTAGGCGAGAATATTCTCATATTATTCAACTACTTAAGAAACTACAAAATATGTGTGCTAATCTTCCGATCTATTTTAAAAAGGTCTTCTTCAATTATAGTAATTTACCTTGAATAAAAGAAGTAGAAGAAGTGAACGTTGATTTCAAGCTTCTCGCATGTTGTAAACATTTTCTTAAATAAATTCTGTTTACTTTTATTGATCTCTGCCATGCAATTCTTCGAGTTCCGGAGCAAAATCCGTGTGTTTTGTCTCTGCTTCTTCTATCGTGGCAATCTAAACCTCAGGAGGTCAAGGACTGCCATTTCTGACTCTCTTTAACTTTATAAACCCGTAGCGGATAGAATTTTGTATCGTCCCTGTCGTTTCTGTTTTTTAACATTATTTTAGAACATCTCATGATTAATTTGGTTGCGGATACTATAGTATATCTCTATTCTACTGTCTTTTGACTTTAATTCTTGGCCTACATTGGACAACTCGTTTGGTCCGGTACAACAAATGCGACATGGCACCTCTGACAGCAACCTACTAATTGGTGGACATGCAGCGTCACTAGAGCTAGAACTACGTTTGAAGTTTTTCGTTCTCGCTCATAGCCCGGAACTCCTGCCACTCATTCGCTTTGAGGTCGCTTACTTTAGAACGGAGTATCTCATGAATTTGGTACCATGGCCATGGAGTATTTGGTACCTAGGTGGGCCGGAGGTGTATTAGAAATCGGCGCCGGTACCACGCGACAAAACCGAGACTAAATCCCTAAAATTCTGGCTAGTAAGCCAGAAATGACAGGCATGATCTAGTAGGTCACGCTAAGATCTCTTAATATACCATTATCCGAAGAATCATTTAATTATTTCACAATTAGTTGTATCATCGTAACGTATTACTTTTAAACTTGTTTCAATAAGATTTTCATTGTTTTTCATTATCGTATAGGCATGCAAATGGTTTCACAATAGTTCAACGAAGGACACTAATCCAACAGGGACGATTCACCACCAGTGGTCCGCTATACATCCATTATCTTATCGGTCCGAAAGGGCCCAGAATGTCAACATGCATTAAGGGAAGAGTACATCAAACTAATGCACATTTCCATTTTCTATTCCAGCACACTTTACTACATTGTAATTTTGTGAGAGCGAGGAAAAAATGCAATTCCAGTAAATGACTCTTTTCCATTCCTAAAACAAAAAACCTAAACCCCTTTTGCCATTGCTATTTCCCTATGCCAAAACCCCTTTCGCTACCGAGATGGGGTCATCCTGAGGTTGGGTTTTTATTGTTGTGTCTTTTTTCCATTTTTCCGTGCTTTTTTATTGCAATCGCAACAGCAAAAAATGATTATTGCAATGGCGTGCAGTTTTTTGTTCTCCTGCCGTCTTGGTGGGGTCCTGTACGTGATGTCCCTTCCAATTGGTGATCAGTCCAGTTAGTCATTCCATCGGACAGTTTTGCTGCATCTTTTTTATTGTTACTTTCTGTTGTGACACGTTTTCCTGTGCATTACTAGCAGCTCCATTGCAAACATTTCCTGGCTTTTCCTTCAGCGCCTACCCGCGATCCGCGAGGGCACGATTGGCAAATGCAATCGGTCGCACCGGCCGCACAGGACCATGTTTCGTGTGGACTGACCAGTGCCACGATAGCTCAGATAGCAATCATTGATGGTGGCCACTCGCCACTGTCCGATGGGGTGAAATGGAGGGGTAGGAAATGCAATTTAATTGCACCAGGATTACCAGGGTACGTCCGTGGTGTTCCGCACCGGCAGAGCGCGTGCAAACGTCGGTGAAAATAAACTAAAGCATACACACAAAAAACGGCAAGCTTTCACAAAGCACAGATAAACATCGGTCAGCCGGACTCACGGACAGTTTGGCGTCAGATTGACTTGCTCCACCATCCCCGGGACACACCCGGAAGCGCCTGCACACAGGAGCCAAACAAAATCCTTTCCCCGGAATGGTATTTTGAAAGTGCCACGCAAGCAAAGGAAGCAGGACGCAAGTGTAAGTGCAGTGCAATAAAATGCAATGCACTGAGTGCAGATATTGCGCAGTTCTGCCTACACCAGGCTCGCAATGGCACGCGTGTGGAGGAGTGTGTTGTTGCATTCATGCAATGGAAGGTCATTTGTGGAAAACAATGGAATGGAAACACCTCATCCCCCCCTTCTCCGACAGAAAGCATCACATGCTCTCTAATCGCTTTCAAATCGATTTCAGATCGTACGGCCAATGGAATCGGTAGAATGGAAGATGAAAATGGGGTGGGATCGGTTTTGCACCCCGTACCACCACCATTATCTCGGGCCGGATTGGCAAATAATTCAACCCTATGAATAAATGAAATTCAATTTATTCCACACCAAGCAAGGATGACCTCTCCGATTGGCCTCCGATTCAGTGGAATTCTTTGGCCGGCCACCGTTCCCTTCCGTCAACTGACGTTCACGCTATGCGTCGATTTGTAAATTCAAATGGAAGGGGGAAAACGTAATGGCTAGTGAAAAACTATTTGCTATCATTGTTTCTTGGAAGCGAATTTTAGCGAAATTACAGTTTTCCGACTCGTTGAGAATTGCTCCCGCATTTTTTTTATTATGTCAAACAGAATGGATAAGGAGCTGGACACCACCTACTCCATTCTCAATGCCAAGTTCCCTATGTTATCCTTATTTGATCGACGGATTGATTCCCGAAAGGAAAAGTGGTTTCGCGTGCTGTGTTCGCTCATTCATTTATGCAACAGCGTTGCACCTCTTTGAAGCCCATGGCATGCCGCTGGAGGCAATTCCTCGGTAACCTTTGATGTTCTTACCGCTGCAATTGCTAGTTTGCATAGCAAACAAATGGTTAACAGCAAGTGCATGGCAGGGGTACAACGGTTCTCAATCGCTTTGCCATTCCTTCCGATATAGCCAAACGCAGTTAGAAGCAGTTCGTGTAATGGATTGAAATTGCAAACTGATCATGCAATTGGGGGGGAAATAGAATAGGAAATAGATACCTTTGATGACCCGGCGATACAAGGCCAATTGGCAAATGATGGTATGCATCATTAGGATCGGTAATCGAGCCAGCGATGAGTTACAAAGGCAAACATTCGACCACAAATAATGTCATTTAATATTTGCATTTCATACGCTTGATTTTTTCTAATGGGACGGTTTGAATGGACACCAAAGCGAAGGTTAGAATAGTTATCATATTAAAGTTATGTTGTTCTGCTGTTCTTGGTTATATGTTATTTTATAGAATGTTTACACATTGCATACAACGATCATGAGTGTAGGACGTTGCAGACGTACAATCAACCCTATTATATCTAGTTTAATCCGTTCCAGTGTAAAAAATGGTGATAAAGCACGAGAACTAACAATTGTCTAATCACTTCTGAACACTTCACGTCAATTTTTCAACTGCTACCCCGAGCATCAACCAAAAATTAAAATTATCGTTATACGAGATATTGCTCCTTAAACATGGGATTTCCACAGCAATTAGAATAAGTCGTTATCAGTAAAACTCGAAGAAAAAGCACATTAATATTCGTTCACACGTGATTCATCAAAAGGATCCTTTTTGGTGGACTTCAAAGGACACAAAGGACACATAGGCATTTGACACATAGATGGCGCTCAAGTAGCAATTTTGAACGAATTATATTCACCTTGGGCCGGCCGTCAAGTTTGTTTGTTTACATTTGATACGGCGGCATGCTGCATGTTCTGGTACATTTTGTAGTGTAATTTTAACTCTACAATGAGTTTATCGAAAAATTTAGAAAAGAAAATAGGTAAAAAAATTAAACGTTGTCAGCTGTTAATCGAAAAGGATGCTGGAACGCAGTTTTGTGATGAACCAACGGAGGTAAGCACAGCTAAACAGTATTGTGGCGATGATACAATAATGCTTCCCTTTCTCGTAGTTTATCGTAATCTGCAATGCAGGCCTTTCGACGGGTTTGCAACAAGAGGTTCTACTAACGGAAGCTTTAAAACATGGGTCAATTCGACAAGTGCGTTTTCCACCAGGGAAATCGTATTCCTTTTTACAATGCGCGTCCAAAGCTAGTGCCCAATCGGTGTATACAGCTCTCAACGGTATATGCGCGTTGGGACAAGACGGAGCCGTGTTGCTGTTAGCGTTTTGTAATGCGCTTCCTCCGTGTCAGGATGACCCATGGAGCCACATCTTACCTAATGGTTTGATTCTGGAACATGATTTCATCGATGAAACGATGGAAAAGATCCTATTGGAAGCGGTGAACACTGAAGATAGCGAAGAGACCAACGTACAGCTAAGTAAGACCCTCAAACATCGTAAAGTAAAACATTATGGTTACGAATTCGTTTACGGAACGAATAACGTCGATAAAACGAAGCCACTGGACCGTAAAATACCATCCGTGTGCAATGAGCTGTGGCATCGATTCCAAAACTTACATCCCGAACTACGTTGGCACTTTCCGGACCAGCTCACGGTGAATCAATACGAACCAGGACAGGGCATTCCACCGCATGTAGACACTCACAGTGCATTCGACGATCCGATTCTATCCCTTTCGCTCGGCAGCGACATTGTGATGGAATTTAAACAACCCTCGACCGGGAAACAAGTATGTGTGGACTTACCTTCCCGATCACTGCTAATAATGGCCGGGGAAAGCCGATACGATTGGACGCATGGTATAACGCCCCGCAAAATGGACACGATACCATCACCGAATGGAGATTTGACCATACGAAAGCGAAGGATACGTGTTTCGTTAACGTTTCGAAAATTGCTTCAGAACGATCGTTGTGATTGTCAATTTCCTAGACTTTGTGACACGGTACGGCAAGCAGCTGCAGAGCAGACGAATCTTCTCGAATGTCACGCCGCGCAAGTAGAAGCACAGAACGTTCATCGGGTTTACAATGAGATAGCGAAACATTTTAGCGACACTCGACACTCACCATGGCCAAAGGTTGAAGCTTTCGTGCGATCGTTATCGGACGGGGCAGTTTTGCTGGATGTTGGATGCGGAAATGGAAAGTATCTTGCTTCAAGCGAACATGCTGTATTGGTACGTGCAAGATGATACGTTGCATAACATGATCTAGTAGGTTTATTAACAGTTGTTTCTTTTATTCAGCTGGGATGTGATCGCAGCGAAGGTTTACTGCAGGTTTGTGTAGATCGCGGATTTAATGTACTGCAGTGTGATTGTCTCGCGGTGCCATTCCGCGATGAATCGGTCGATGCGTGCATCAGCATCGCAGTGATACACCATCTAGCGACGGACCAGCGAAGAAGGCAGGCAGTTTCGGAAATGTTACGCGTGCTACGCCCCGGTGGCAAAGCGCTGATTTACGTGTGGGCCAAAAACCAAGAAGCCAATGCTAAAAAATCCAGCTACTTACGGCAGAACAAGCAGAATAACAAGAATTCCACTGAGGACGAACCCTCGAATGATGGTGGTTCACCGATAGTGCAAACGGAAAAGGTGATCGCGGGAGTGAGCGATTGCACACTGCCAGTGCATACCAACCGGACACAGTTTCAACATCAGGATTTACTCGTACCGTGGAAACTACGAACAAACGACTCGATGGAAAAGACCACATTTTTACGTTATTATCATGTATTTGAAGAACACGAGCTGGAGAAACTATGTCTGGCCAGTGGTAAGGATCACATCGAACTAAAAGAAAGCTACTATGATCAAGGCAATTGGTGCGTAGTGTTGCAAAAGAAATGTCTCCAAAACATTGCAGTATGACCACTTATACGTCACCAACATCTTCGTCCCCTGTTTTAATCACGCTGTAAAACTGTACCAGCTCGTCGTACGAATAGTTTTCGAGCAATTCAATCAACTGCGGTAGCTTCGTTTTCACGTTCACACCCTTAAACTTGAACTTGTCAATGTACAGATCGGTGAGAATCCCGTAGATGCGATTCAGAATCGTCGGTTGCTTTCGAAACTCCGTGCCGATCGATTGCTGGTTGCGGATGAGCGAACGATACTCTTCGGACAGCGTGTTAAACTCCTCGTCATCCCGGATGTCCAAATCTAGCAACGCTTGGGCGAGCTGATAATCCTTGGTGAGTTTGTTGTAGTGTAAGATCATGGGCTCTATAAGCTTAATCAGGGAGGGAATTGTAGATTCGTTAATAGCTGAAAAAGATTTGAAATAACAATCGTTACAAACGAATATTGGATGTATTATGGAACACCTCCGAAAACGAGTACTCACACGTCGAAATTTCCAGCTTGATACGCTTCTTTGTCGCTTCCTTGGTGATGAAGTCCTTCAGTATCGATATGGTCGAAATGTTATCGCTTCGAAAAGTCGCTTCTCCCTTTCCATACTCGCAGATCAAAATCGTGCCGATGAAGACGTGCCTGAACGTGTACTGCACCTTCCCACTTTCATAGAGCTTTTCCGGCAGCTCGGGGATACTGTTTATCATCCAGTTGTGCATTTCCGCCTGACTGAAGGGGCCTTTCAGCGTCAGCGCATTCATCGGCCGGGCAAGCGTTTCGTCCGTCGCATTATGCACGATCATGTGTAGCGACAGTGGTTTGATCTGGTAACGCTTAAGCTGACAACATTTAGGCTGCAGATTCGGTGTGATGTACACCTGCAGCGTTCCCGTTTGGCCCTCGATGGTGCGGAACTTTAAATCGATACGGTTCGTGTTCAGCTGGCACCGATAGCTCGCCAGCAAACTGTTTCCACTGAGCTTATCACACTCACTGAAGCTAACGACCGCCGTATTTCTTTCCACGTCCAGCAGAGTGATCGGTGCATCGCACTGCAGCAGAACGTGCTCGATCGGGGTGGGTATTTCCAGTGAGAGAAGAAACGTAGCGTCGTCTTTCGACAGGACGAATGAGTCGTTTATCGGCAGCATAGGTATTGCCGAAAGGCCCGACGATAGAGCCTGCGTGGAAAGTTGATACCGTTCCCTTTCCTTTGCGATCGTTTGCTCTAGCTCATATATCTCCGCCCTTATACGTTGCAGCTTCACCGAAGAATCGATCGGCGTACTCGCAATCTTTTCCGACCGTGTGCCATCATCACCAAGGCTTTTGCTGATACATTGCGTCGTCAGACCAAATATGCGGCCCGAGTAGGTACAAACGATTACCTCCGTGTAGTTTGTCGCTCCCACACATCCACCCTGCAGGGCCGATATGCTTTCGTTAAAGTTGTCGCGGTAAATTTGCGTACATTCCATCTCGAACTGATATTCGTCCGAGTTCATCGCAAATACCTGCAGCGTTCCATCGCGCCGTCCCACGATCAACTCTTCCTTGCCGTCGCCCGACAGATCGTACGTAGCGATACAGGTGACCGCACTTAGTACTCCATCTCCCTCACGATCAGCGACCAGCACCTCTCGCTTGATCTCCGTGGAGAGTACATTCAGGTGAAACAGTATAACGCTTCCGTCCGTGAAACCGCACAGAATTCTATCTCCAATCCCCTTCGGTACGTACAGCACCGTCGGAACGCTTTCCAGCTCTAGCGTTTGCCGTACCCGTGCATGTTCGAGAATGCGCAACACCCGCCCGGAGCAGGCCAGCACTGTAATCAAGCGGCTTGTGTTGTTCGGGCAGAGGGCCGCCACGTCCACGATGACATCCCCGCAGAGGTAAGAGCCGACCTCTTTACAGTCACGGTAATGATTATACACGTGGTTCCCGCAAACCAGCAGATCACTCCCGCTAACGCACATCGAGCGTATCGTTTCCGTCAGGCTCGTCTCGAACGCAAGAAACAGTTTGCCCTTCTTGTTGAAACCACGCACCTTGTTTTCGGAGGCGGTAAATATTTTGTCCGCCACCGAACCGGACTGGCCACCCAGCTTGACCGAGGCAATCTTTTCGTTCGGTAGCGTCTTGAAGTGGACCTGCAGTTCGTCCTTCTTCATGGAAAACACCTGAAGCACGCCATCCTGATCGCCAATCGCCACCTTTTGCTGTTGCTTGTATCCGCTGTTGGAACCGCTGGATGGCACGCTGGTTGTGGGGGGTAAGAGCTGTAAGCAGTTTGGACCCGTTAATCCAACGTTGGTATAATCGACACGGGTCAATTCGAGTTCCATTGCAGAAGTTTACTACACCGCAAAGATATTCTTTAAAACGAAACTAAGGTATTGTTTTGTTGTACAATTTTACATGAAACCATGGCAACCAAATCAGTAGTGGCGGACCGGTTTGCGATTGCGCCACGTTTTGCTTAAAAAAAATCCCCACCTGTTGCATTTCTTCAGTTTTGTTTATGATTTAGTCACTCAGAATTTTAGATGCATTTTTAACATGCACTTACACACAGAGCACTCACCTTTGTACGATGTTCGATTCAATTTATGTTAAGAATACGAAGAAAGTTGTCACAATTTTTTGGGATTTTGGGTCCCAAATAAATATTAGGGAAATTATTTAAATAGAATAAAAAAATTCAGCTTAGTTTTTAGAACTTTAAGTCGTACCAAACCCACAGGCCGTATTAGGGCTTATTCAATTATTACGTATCGAAAAAAATGACAATTTTTCTTGTTTAGCGATCCATTCAATTGCATCGCATTGCAACAAACGCACAACGAGACAAACATACTGCCATGGTAATAATTCGAAACGGTTTTAGAATAAGTGCTCTTTTGTTTGTTTTCAGCCAGACCATATTTTATCAATCCGTATCAATATAATTGTCATAATAGCTGTCATTGTTAACTAAACCGAGGCCAGGTTCTTGATAAAGAAGTCAATTTCCGAAAGACAAATCTCATCCATGTTCACGGAACGATAGAATATTTCACATTTGCTGATCGTTAACCTCAAAACGAGGTCGTTCTGACTCCATAAAACCATTAAAATCAACTATTACTAACTGATATGCTCACTTCAAACACGATCATACAAGCACCGATCATTATACCGCACGTGATAAAAGATTAAAAACTGAAGTTGTAAGAGTTAGCTGTTACCAAGGATATATTTTACAATTTTAAACAACAATTTGTACATGTGATAGGTAAATTATTGCCACATTTGCCTACGCGTTAAGGATTCGGAGACTGTCATGGAATCCTTCAAGCGCAATTCCTCTTTTCTGGGTCGGGACATTATCGCGAAGTTTATAGCACATCAGAAAGTATCTAGACCGAGAATACCGTTAAAATATCAACAAATAGGTAGATAACAAGGAACTGCAATGAAAATCCCTGACGCTAGATAATATTTTATAAATACACCATTATTGTATATTACGTAACAAAAAGATATATTTTCCCTACGTAAACTAATCGTAAAGCTGATATTTAGCTCCTCCTCGCCTTATCAGCGTTACGTAATGAATGGATGTTCCCATGATTGCACTTAGTTTCTAGCCTCTTATGATGATGGCTTCTAGAGACTATCATTTATGGGGAATTTTGTCGCCTATTATATTAAAAATATTTAATAAAACGGCCTTAACACGACCGTTAAAAATTACCATTTAAGATCATTTAGTGAACTGATAGTATATTTCTAGTAACTTTTTTTGTACAGAACTTTACGCAAGTACTATCGCAGTTTTACATATTGAGTATACATGAGTGTGATCGTCGGTAACGCTTGATCTATTCTCTTTTATCTCTTGATCTTATCCTTTTCAAGAGCTCTTTTTTGCGAGAGAGTTTAAATCGCATGACACAGCTGAAGGTTCAGTTCGTATCTCATTTTCTTAGTAGTATCGTGTAGTCAGCGGTAGCGTTCAGTCCTTCGTACTGGATTTATCAACTACATCAGGCAATATGGTGATACGGTGGCAGTGGTTCTGGCAATCAATTTGCCTATTACTAGCCTTAGCAATTACGGTGGATAGTGTAACAAGTGTTGATGATTTGTACCAAAATATCACGCCTGAGCCAAACGTTGATGGTGAATTGGAATTTCTCAAAGAAATCTATAGACAAAATTTAATGCAAGACTATGCGGACCATAGCGTAAATCGGCGGAATGAGGTCGAACAGCTGCTGGAGCAAAGAATAGAAAGCTTTCTACGTGAACGAACCGAGCGGAAGCATGCGGATGGGAAGAGAGTACGTCGCGATGCTAACGATGCCGATGCAGCCATTGAGGCGGACACTGCGGAAGGTAAGCAAAAGTGACGCTGTACCGGCCGGGTCAATAAACTTCAGACCGCACGTTCATCTCATCTCGCAAATGGTAACGAACGTGGCCAGCATCTCTTCCCTATCCATTGCGTCGGACTAGCTGATCGGCGCATCGTTCGCGTTCTGGAACCCAAACAGCTCCTTTTTGATGTACCCACAGCTGTGCTTCTCGAGAAACTTCATGAACAGGCTCATGCTCATCGGTTGATCCTCCGTGTCGGAATCTTCGTCCATCTCGCAAAACAGTTCCTCCCGAAACCCTGCCTCAAAGTGTCGCAGTGCCGCCATTTCCTTTTCATCGCCAACCGTTTCGGTTTCGTTAAACTTTATCTGTATCTTTTGCCATTTGAGCGGCTTTATCGTGCGCCAAAACTCTTGCGTATCGGTTTGCTGTCCCTCCACACATATAATGGCCGGTTTGCCTGGTCGTGAAAATCCGGAAAGTTTCAAGTCTCGCGCAGTTTTGATGATCGTTTGACGTTTCGTTTTGCTCTTCAGATGGTGCGAGTATATCCATAACCGTTCGAATACGATCGGTTCATGTTCGGCGACCGGGCGTTTGCCGGTTTGCTGTTCCTTCTTGTCGCCGGTTGTTCGCAGGAGCAATTCGGTAAAATTGTCCTGTATCCAGCCAATCACCTGATAGACGTACGGTTCATCCCGTTCCACTACCTCTTGCTCGATGTATTGTTCGATGCTGCTGGTGAGCATGCGTTCCTGATCGCGTGGTATCACAGACGAGCGAATGACGATTCGCGGCATTTCCAGCGCCGGATAGAGGTGCGGCAGTTCGACCAAAATTTGTACTTTTTGATCTGGTAGCAGTGGCAGATCGAACCGGTAGTCTAGCTTCGTATCAAGTCGATCAATTTCCCCGTTGATGTAGCCACTCAGATTGTCGAGGCAGCTGTAATCGTCCACTTGCAGCTCACCCGCATTGCAGAAAATTGCCGACAGCATTTGAAATTCATCCAATTGTTTTTGAAGACCATTTTTTAGCAAACTCTTCTGTACATCCTCCTCATCGCCACTATTCATGGTTGATTTTTCTGTAAAATAAATGTGTAAGTTGTTAAAATAAATTAATTTTTTTTGCGTCTTTCAGCACGCCAGCTGTATTTGAAAGGATTCCGCGAACGAGGCCAAGTGCCCGTTAATTTTCCGGTCGACATTTGTCTGCTGCGCGTTGGAAAATCCATCTTTGCTGCGGCTCTGCACCAAAGTGAAACCAGCAACCGAACGATGAACGCAACGGCTGTATCGTTTTACCGAAGGGTTAGTAATATAACTTTGGCACCCATTTCACCCAGCATCAGATTAATCGGCATGCGTATTTTTTCTGTTTGCAGGTGAAAGGAAAGTTTGAAAAGTACCACGAACATCAAACGGTAACCGCGCGCTCGTTCGATTGTGTGTCGATTGCGCACCTTGGATTCGTGGCCGTGGTCAACTACCACGATCAGGAGCTGAATGTGTTCGCGGAAGGGTCGCCCGTGTTTCAAATCCACGAAGATGGCAAAACGGAAATCGTGCAAACATTTGGCCAACCAAACCAACACACGGTCCATCTGTGGGTGCACGGAAAGCACGTGTATCTGGCGCACACGTACATCAATCTGGACGATAGCAGATCGAATGTGTGTCCACTGTACCGGTGGGCCGGGTACTATTTCGACGTGGTCGACCATATGCCGTGTTACAATTCCGTACACATTGAAGCATTTTCCATCGAGCAGCAGATGTTCGTTGCGGTTGCAAATCAGATGTCTGCGGTGCAGGGAAAGGACACGTTTTCAGATATATTTCTACTGAACCCGGACACGCAAAAGCTTGTGCTGCATCAGCGAATCTACATCTATTCCGTGTCGGATATAGCGTACTTTTACTTCGAGGCACGCGAGCGCAGGGAACATTTCCTGGTAACGGGCAATTCGCACGATGTCGATGGTGGTAAGGACGGTTCCGGTGCCAGCTCCGGTGGCAGAGCACACAACGTAGAGCAGAATTCGATCGTTTACAAGTTTGTGGATGGTTACTTTGTGCCTTTCCAAAATTTGGAGCTGACTAGTGTGAAAATGTTCTTACCCGTTGTGGCAAGTATTTGTGGACAAGTGTTTTAACAAGAAATTCAATATTCATCACATATTGTTCTTTTTTTTCAGCATGAAAATGGAGAATTCCTTTTACTAGTTCTCTGCCATGATCAGCCGCTGTTGATTTACGAATACGACGGTTGGAAGTTTATCCCGTCGCGTATCGATTACACGGGCGAAGCATTCGCTGCAGGTGTGTCACATATGCGCGTGTATCGGCATATTGTAAACGCAAGCGTAATTGTAATTGCCAATAGCAATTTGTTTGGTAAATCGATCAATCTTTTCACGCCACAGTACGGCGTGCAGAACGATTTGCGCCAGGTGTATGCACACTTTATTGAATGGTGTGAAAGAATGCATGAACAAATAGCGCAAGTGAATCTGGGGGAATTGTACAACCAGCTGATCAGCTTACCCGATAACTCACCGGATGGTGCGCGGATCGTGGAGAAGGATCTCGAGCTGCAGGATTCCTCCGTTGCATCGGTCAACACCAAAGCCATCCACACACAACACCTGCTGGTCGATGATGCACTGCTATCGTACGTGATCGAGGTGAACGAGTACGTGCAGCGGGTAAAGGAAAAGATGGATCAGGTCGAACAAACCATCCATGGCAGTGTGCTCACCAATGATACCGTGCGCTGGCATGGGGATCTGGCCGTTGCCGAGCTAATCGCACCGGCCGGACAGATGCGGCAGCTCGATGTGAAAGTACTGAACAATGCTGCTCACAAGACACGCGACACGGGCGTACAGAGCGGAGCTGTGGTCGACGATGATATAATCGAGGTGGATCGCTTGATAGTGGACCGTATCGTCGATGTACAATTTTTCAACAGCCATGCGGCGGACAGTTTGCTTCTGGTAGATGATCCACCAGCGAAATGGAAGGATTTATCACTGACGGCGAAAAAAGTTGTCGTGGGGGGAAATCTTTTCGTCAACAAGCTGATCGATGGTGTGTTCTTCCATCCGGGCAATGTTCTGTTGCCGGAAGTGAATCAAATATTTAGCGCCAAGAATTTGATGGTGAAAGATCTAAGCGTGAACCGATTGACGAGCAAACGGTTGAACTCTACCGAAACGGTGGCGGTGCAACGAATGATGGATCAATCGCGCACATTGCTAGCAAAATCACGTGGCGCAATGCCGCAAGAGTATGGCAGTGATTTTGAAACAATCGATACGGACGAACTGAAGCTGACCGGTTTGCTCAACGACATTCATCCGAGCGTTCTTGTCGAGCAGGTTTTGCACGGCCAGGCAGCAGAGCAGCAATTCAGTGGCAAATTGGTTGTTGATCAGATCACGGCCCATAATGTAGAGGTTGTTGATGCCAAGCTGTCTGGCATGGAGCTGCGAAACATTGCACGTACAACCGGTGAGCAGCAGATCGTACAGGACCTTCAGTTTGTGCAACCGATGCTGGTGGACAGTTTGTTCCTGCAGGATCGGCTTAATCACATCCCCGTGATGGAGGGAAAGCTACAGGTGCTGCATCTAACCTCCGACGAGGTGCAAACCATCACCGGTACGAAAACATTCGACTACGTTACGCTGCTGAAACCGATTGAGCTGCAAGGCAAAATTAATGGCGAAAGTTTGAGCAAAATGAACCCCATCATGACGATCGGGGACGATCTGGTACTGAACGGTGACTACACAATCTACGGAAACGTAACGTTCAATGGGCCACTGTTGGCGCATAACATTTTAAGTGCCGGAGGTATGCAACATCTGCACCGACTGACAACGCACGGTTTGCACCTAAACATGGCGCCTCCACCCGGTCAGGTGATTAAATTTCTACAGCCCGTGTTTGTGGAACATCTGCATGCCGGCAAGATCAACGATCTTGATGTGAACGATCTGGTGCCCCAAGCCACCGGAGAGGTGCAGTACATTACGGGACGCAAAACGTTTGTAGCGGAGCTCCAGATTGATGGTGTGGCCGATGCGAATGAGATCAATAAAGTCGATCTGAATCTGCTGAACCGGACGATTTTGCGTCGAACTGGCCCAGAACAAACAATCGAAGGAACGATTCATTTTGACACAATAATAGCACCGATCGTGAATAGTAAAAATGTCCTGTTCGAGTCGAAGCGTATCGATCGTTTGCTTCGATTGGACGTACCTCAGAATGTAAGTGCATCGGTGCGCTTTGAAAACTGTTCCATATACGTGAGCAACTCACTCGTTGCGCAGGAAATGCATACGGACAATGGCTCGACCGTTTATGGGTACGATTTGGAACACCTTCTGCAAGACACACTAACATTCGGGGCAGACGAAACTATCGTTCCTAGCGTGGAGGGTTTGAAATCCTTCCGGAATCTCACCATCGGCCGGTTGGTTTTGCATGACAAAGCTACGCTGAATGCGATACCGGTAGAGAATTTGAAACACATTCTCGCAGCTGGCGATAATCGCACAATCATCAAAAACGAACCGTACAACTTCCAGAGCGATATTACGGTGAATCATATTCTCTTCGAAGGATCCATCAACGGCGTATCGAAGGATGCATTTTGTCGTGCATGGCTAATGTATGGTGGCAATCAAACGTTCACGGTGGGACAAACGTTCGACAATATTGTGACGGACCAATTGTATGTGTCTGGCAAGCTTAACGACATTACGATGGAACAGTTGGTGGAAAATGCTTACCGTACCGATCGGGAGGAATACATCGAACGGGCAGTGTTTCGTGAGTATTGTTGAATTCGCGCCAAGTGCTAAGGATTAGCATTCTATTTTTCACTTTCCTATTTACTAGATCAAGGCATCGTCACATACGAACCGTCTACCGTTGGTGGTTTAGTGTCCGGGCTTAATCTTTCCAGCGACATCCTGCTCAAACAATCGCCAGAAATACAAACACTTGACACGGTGCACGTATCTGGCGCACTGGAAGCCAAAGGAGAGTTGCACATTTTGAGCCAACTGAACGGTATCAATTTTCCCAAGATGATGGAATTTTTCACCCCATCGGAAAAAGGCACAGGACAGGAAAGTGCACCGGTTGACATCGATGTGCACGGTAACGTATACTTCGAGCGCGATCCAACCGTCATCCACCTGAACGGACACAACGTTCAGAAACTTTACGGTGAAGTGTGGCTTTCTCACCGACCAACGGTGTTAACTGGTCGATACCATTTTGAAAGTGTCGAATTTCATAATGCGCTCCATGCGAAGGTAATAATCCCCCCTGAGAAAAGTTTTGTTTCCAGTACGTTTTGATGTGATTGTTTGTTTGTTTTCTACATAGAACCAACTGATTAACCATCTACACTGGAACGAAGTGGACGCTCGATGTCTGAGCGGAAAGAGACCACAAAATATAACGGCACCGATGGAATTTCTTGGCGTGGTTACTGTTCGTGCGGGTGCCGTATTTCAAGATATTCACCTGCAAGGAAGTCTAAAAAGCACCGAAAGGTAAACTTTACCGTTTAATGCGGTGTACGTAATATTGCCGCGCTGTACACTTTCCGGCAACGAATCAAAACAAAACAAACCATGTGAAATGTCAAAGCCCGGGTAAAAAGTGACAGGTGTTGAAAAACGCATAGTTACAGTAGGGGGCGCGAAGATGGTGTACAACTTCTTGCGCGGATGGTGAATTTCAGTGGTTTGGTGTTCAGCGGTTTTGGGATTGCATGATTAATTCACCAAAAATGTTTAACCAAACAATAATACAAATTCTTTACTCTCATTTTAGTTCTCCCGGCATAAATGTGGAAGAATACGATAAATTTGCCCTACGCTACCAGCAACCGCAGGAAATTAGTGGGAAGTGGCAATTTCATGATGTCGAGATACACGGTAAACCTTTCCGGAATGGGTAGTGGCAATTAGGGCTACAATAATCCGTAATTTGCAATTGTAGGTGAATTCAATCCGAAAACTCTGAACGGTTACAATTTGGAAACGGATTTGCTACGAATGGACGTTCCCTTTGGAAACTTCAGCGCTCCAAAACGTTTCCGTGAGTTGCATACAGAGAGCATTGTTTGTGCCCCTCCGTGCGTCATACAGGGCGTCGATATGGATGAATGGTACGCGAATGGGTTACGATTGCGCGGTAATCAAACAATAGAAGGAACGCTTCACATACAGGATGGTATTATAACTGGAAATCTAGAAGTGCTCGGAACCGTAAATGGAATCCAATTTGATGCAGAACATCTGCTGCTGAAATCTGCACAGCAAAATGTGAATGGCACACTGAGGCTTGTAACGAAATTCCCGAAGGAAAACAAAATATTTCCTTTGGTGTTTGAATCGCTAAATGCGAAAGCTATCAACGGCAAGGATGTGGAAACATTTATGAATAATATTGCTCTCATAAGCCAAAATCCGTTAAACATTAACATTCCAGTTACGTTGGTAGAACCGTTGGAGGCAGATGAAACAGTCCTGGAAGGAGACATGATGTTTGGTGTAAACGTTACACAACTTCTGGAAAGCACATCTTATCATAAGGATATAAATCAACTAGCATCACAGGTACGATCGCTAAACAGTGTTAACGATAAGCTGGCACAAAGTGTGTTCGAAAACAGTCCAGTATTTAGTCATTTCGACAAGATGAAACCCTTGGCTGTGCAGGCAGTACGAATGCTCGTACTTACCGTTTCGATGCATTTGGAACCGATGGATTTGGTTGCAGTTCATAGCGCTGAAGCCAATAGACCTTCTGCCATTGAGTTTTATCATTGGAGCGACAAAAAATCGAGTTTAGTACCCTTCAAAGCCTTCCCCTCGATCGTTGGCCGTGATCGTACAATAGTAAACATGAAGCGAGTGAACTTAGGCCATAAACAGCATCTTTTTGTTGAGTTTCTGGAGCATGGAAGCAAGGCTTATGTGCAGCAAATTTTGGATCTCAGTTCCGAAACATCGAGCATGTACAAATTCATTCCGTTGTACGTGATGAATAGCACCCGGCCACGAGATGTCCTGTGGATGAAAATAGTGAATCTGGACTGTGTCGTGATGTACACGAAAGGTATGGTGGGCCTTGAGGTTCGTTGTTTGAGAGAGCATAACCTCGTACATATATTGGACGTACGACAAATCGTGGACACGGTAGTGCCAATGCAGATCGTTGCCCTGGAAAATCATCTCATTATATTGGACAACAGCGAACGAATACAGATATGGCGTGCAACGGCCAGCTTCTACTTGAAACATCATCAAACGATAGCCGTATCGCATCCATCGTACCTCAGCGTGGCGAGGTATGAGAATCAATTAATGCTAGCGGTCAATTCAGAACACAGCCCAAATACGGCACACCACGGATCCATCGAAATATGGCGTAAAGCCCTGGCCGCTAATACCACCTTCGTTCAACATCAGCTGATACTGACAAAGTTACCTAAACAATTACAGTTTTCTGTGCTACCGTCTAAAGAAATGCTACTGTACACGCTCACAGAAAACTGGCTGCATCCATTGGTGGTGTATCGCTATGAAGGAGTAACAGGCTTTAGGGAAATTCTGACGACGAATACCATTCGTCAAAAGGCGAAAAGAATGTCTGTGCTAAAGTTGCGATTAGCACGCAAAGAGATTATAGCAATTGTAGGCCCCGAGTCTACCGACTTTGTAGAGGTTGTGTTTGTCTGAATTCGAATGTGATCGTACATTATTTTCTTTGTTAATTATTTATACGTTTTCAAAGTACATGTTGAAACAACAACGAATGAATATATTTATTACGATGTTTGAATCATTGGCAAATGAGTTATTGATTGATTTATATCAGCTCTCCTACCATTTCAGGCATTTTTTGACTTTATTTACCCGATGTTGAATAGTGAGTCCAGCATACGAAGGATTGGTCTCAATTTGTATATTATGTTGTCTTGTATTCTTGTAGTCCTTACCAACTAAGCACTTTATTTAAAATATCATTATCAATTTCTTGTATTCATTTTAAAATTTATTAGGTTTTTTCCTTCTTTAAAAATTAAAATAATGGTCAAATATTCACCACCTTCAACGAGTTTCGAAAAGTTTGCGTTTTTCAAAACCGCACAGTTTGAGCGGCAGCTGCTGTCAGCGCAAAACTGCGATCGTAGCCGAATGACAGCTCGTGTCAAATTTCCACGTAAGCGTTCTTTCGTTTCCGGCATCGACGAGTGCTAGCGGACACATTTCGGTTAATTAAAAGAATTGTTCTGTAAGTTTAGTTTTTCGACATAAAAAGGCACTGCTTGGCTGTGATCGTGTGTAGGCAAGGTGATTCCATCGATGGCCCATGAGTTTTAGGAGGAAGGCTCACGGGAAACCGAATTATTCGCGTCGAAAGTTGGTGTTGTGTACGAAGCCGCTTGTTCGGATTGTCAACATCCCAGCGAGACTCCGGCTACCTTTCCAGAACATGAGTCCTACACACAATGCAGTGTCTTTTTATGTACTTAATTGTATTAGCGGTGAGGATGAATACTAATCCATGATTTTCTTATGTAATTACAGTTTAATTAAACATCCTCCAACATGGTTAAGGCCAAGCGTGAGAAGAAGCCCAAGTCGGCTATCAATGAGGTGGTGACACGGGAGTGCACCATCAACCTGAACCGACGCCTGCACAAGGTTGGCTACAAAAAGCGCTCTCCGCGAGCGATCAAGATCGTGCGCAAGTTTGCCGAGAAGGAGATGGGAACTTCGGACGTGCGCATCGACACCCGCCTGAACAAGGCTATCTGGCACCGCGGAATCAGGTATATTGGCGGCATTAAACGCACATATTGTTAAAGATTTTTAACATGGTGTTTGGTTTTCTGTTCTCCCCTGCAGGAATCCACCTTTCCGCGTACGTGTGCGTCTTTCCCGCCGCCGTAACGACGATGAGGACTCACCCAACAAGCTGTACACGCTGGTCACATACGTCCCAGTACCCACGTTCAAGGAACTGCAGACCGAAAACGTTGAATCGACGGAAGATTAAGCGGAAAACGGTGTGAATTGAACGAAGACGACGGGGCTTTTGTAAATAATTGAAGGCTTCGTTGTTTGGCTCGGTCGGGAGCGGTTCGTCGGTGTGTGCGAATAAAGAAGTGAGCGAAGGAGAAGAGGATAAACAACTAAATCCTGCTCTGTGTATGCCGTGTCGGTTCGTATGTTACTGTCCCCTCGTGAAGTGCATGTGCCGTAGTGAAGCAAGATTTAGGTGAAATGGTCCGAAAGAAGTGGTAATCGCAGTGGAGGATCAATCCCCTTGGAGGCGAGGCCCATGGCGGAATTAAAAATGGGGCCTCTGCCCCTCTAATTGGGGGGCATTGAGGCCCTTGAAATGAGGCAAAGCTAAAAGCGCAGTAAGAAGGGGCTCCTGAACTCACTTTGAATCATCCCACCGGTTGTTCGCGGTCAAATTTCGCCAGGGGCCTCTTATGGTACCCTTCGGGGCTCTCTCTAGCCCACCAACAGCCACCAGATCACCAGCAGATGCTGATCGCGCCTCATAATTGCATGCGGTTATGTACTGAGTATATAGTTTGCATGAATATACCGGCGAGCTGAGCTGTGCCGGTGCCCGAAGGACGTGGACACCGCTCAGCATACGACGATACGGATAAAGAGCAGTACAATAGATGTTAATATCACATATATCAGCAGATTGACTCGCGGTACTGTTTGTCTCCCACATTCCCACATGGTTATTCCTTTTTCATGATGACAAGCTTTGTTGGGGGACAACAGAGAGATCTTCTACTATTGACAATTAGTTACACAGACTATCAAACCAGGGAGAGCGATCGATAGAGTAGATAGCTCAGCTACTGTGGGGAGAATCCTCCGTCTCGTTTCATCCATCCAGCTCTTACAGTGCGTGTCATAACTGTACAGCAGTTTAGTTTTTTAATTATTAGGAGTAGGAAACATGGAGTGCCGCTATTTCCGAAGACTATATTCATTGTTTATTGTTCGGTTATTTTCCAATATTCATATCTCTTGTCGTCATGGAATGTCCGGGTGTTGAAAGGATTCCATGTATAAAGATATTCAATAAATATTCCACATTGTTATTTGCATAAAAATAAACTTGTGTATAGTTATGGTACGCGCTGTACCGTTTGGACGAACGGAAAGAGATAAAAGATCAGTCGAAGGATCAAGCGCTACGAACACTAGAGGGAAGGGTACAGCTATATGGAATGATACGGAAATTTGTGCTACCTCTTCGTTTGGATGCTCTCTTGGTGTCAGAAACCAAAAATTCCACCGTTTCTGAAGCGTTTTCGGCAAACCCACATTCTAATGAAACACGGACAGGCAGACGTTATTAATGCCATTATGCGAGAGAAATGTATTAAATGAATGGCGAGAAATGTTACTTCCAATTGTGGATGCTCGCTTGGTATCACAAGTAACAAAACTGGCCGATTCCGGGGCATTTTGTCCCAACTTCAAATTTCGCCAGGGGCCTTCGGAGTCCCCTCTAGCATAAGGAGACTGGGCCTATGTATACAACTACTACACACATTTTGTGGGGCCCCCAACACGGCGAGGCCCTAGGCGACCGCCTACTCCGCCTACCGTTTGATCCGCCGCTGGATAATCGTGAAGAACCAACTTGCTCAAAGCAGAGATTGCCTGTAAGGTTCGTTGTTTGACCCATAAACACGTACGTTGCTTTCTAAGATGGTGCAACATCTTTTGTCTATTTTATTCACCCAACGGTTCATTTTTCCCTCATTAAACAACAAAACAAAATACACCCTTTTGCGCCCTTAACAATACAATTTGAACGTTCTCTTACAGTTTCGTTAGAACATCCATAGCGCTTGAAGCGATAACAATGCTGCCATCGTTTCATCACCTGCTATGGCAAGCATTAGAATGTGATAGTAGGCAATGATTTTATTGTGCAACTCCTGTTGTATTCACTGATAATTCGTGTCTTAATGATGTTTAAATGCAAAATTTTATCAAAAATGCATTTTTGAGCACACACTTTGAAAGATAGGCTCGAGAAGAGGGCACGAATTTTCCGTTATCACAATGCGTCGTGAACTGCCTGCACCAACACGGTCATGCTTTCGATGGGTGTCTGCGGTGTAATGCCATGTCCTAGGTTAGCAATGTAGCGATGCTTGCCAAACTTCCGCACCATCGTCAGCACGAGCTCCCGCAACTCTTCGGGCGATTTGTACATATCCTGCGGGTCCAAGTTTCCCTGCAGTGTCACATTCGGTCCAACTTGCTTTCGAGCCTCTTCCGGATCGATTGTCCAATCGAGCCCAAGTACTTCATAGCCGGTTTGGGCTTGCTCTGCCAGCGAATGCATTGCTCCCTTCGCGAAAAGCACCATCGGGACAGCGGGAACACCTTCGTCGGCTAGTTTTCGCAGCAAATCGACACGGATGCGTTTCAGACAGGGTAACGAAACGGAAAGGAATTGTTCCTTGCTGAGATGGTCCGCAGAGGACTCGAATACCTGCAGCATCTGCGCACCAGCCTTCACCTGCATGACCAAATAGTCGACGACTTGGTCGGTAAGAATGTCCAGCAACTTCTGGCTCGCCTCTGGATAGTCTGTCAGCCACGCTTTTGCCTTCGACATGGTTTTGCTACCGCCTCCCTCTATCATGTAACCCATCAACGTCCAGGGTGCACCGGTGAATCCGAACAGTGGTACCTTGCCCTCGAGCATCCGACGCATCATGGTGATGGCTTCGCCCACATATTTCAACCGTTCAATAGTACCGGTCTGGTTGAGTCGTTCGAGATCGGCTGGACCGACGAGTGGTTCGGGCAGTACGGGACCAACACCTGGTTTCATCTCGACTGTAATACCCAAAGCCTGCGGGATTACAAGGATGTCGGAAAAGATGATCGAGGCGTCCAGATCAAACCGTCGCAGGGGCTGCATTGTCACTTCGCAGGCAAGTTCCGGTGTCCGACAGACGGTAAAGAAGTCATGTTTTGCCCGTACTTCCTGAAATTCCGGCAGGTAGCGTCCGGCCTGACGCATCACCCATACCGGTACACGATCCACTGGTTCACCCCTGGCAGCCCGGAGCAGATTATCATTTTTTAGTGCAGGAAAATCCTATAAGCAAAAGGAAATAAATTTTATTGTGTTAGCGACTCTGTGTGATACGAGTTGCTTATGGTAAACGTAGATCATTGGCATGCAAATTTTAGTCTTCGAAGAAGTTTTTGTTGAAAAACGCCACACTTGGTTAGATTTTGTTCCGCTTATTCTTTGATCCTTCGAGCTGAACTCGCACTTACATCGCACCCTTCACTTATTCGAGCTAGCGGTACCGGTGGAGGTTGCATCTCAGAAGGAGCGATTTCTTGTCGTACCATTAGTGTAACGAGCAACGTGGCCGCAATCAAACCGGACAAAAATGCGATTAATACTCGCACGACAAACGAACGAACGACCGGGTCAACCATGGCGAGACGAAACTGTGGCAATAATTTGAACGCTCTGTGCACAACCAATTGAACCTTATCAATTAACACCGCACCTTTTCCATTTCTTTCGGCTAGCGGGTGATACGCAAATGATACTGCGAAAAAACAGGCCTGCTTGATGCACTGCGTGCCGTCCGTATAGAGATTAAGCAGTCGGTGAAAATGCAACCGTATTTTAAGTCAATCCTGCACTGTATTATCGCACTTTTTTCGTGGATACGTTTTGCAATCATGCAAAAAAAGAAAATAAATAAATATATGCACAAACGTAACCGTGACAGCTCAATTCCCAGCTAGCAATATTCTCATTTCAACATCGTCGCCCAAGGAACAATATCACTTATAAACGCTTGTCAAAAATTTCCCATCAATTTTGGGGTACAGTTCTAGACACGGGTAATTATTATGTTACAGCATTCGCTCTTGCTTAACGACCCAAAAGGTCATGCCTGTCATATATTGGCTATCTAGACTTTTTATTTATATCACTAACTTCTATGTGCCTGTCCATTCCACAGATCGACGGGTACTTAAACTGTACTGTTTATGGGAACAAACCGAGGAAAATATGGAAGTACCTATCGCTAAGGTACTTCAGAATAATAGCTATCCTGGCAAAACCTGCCAACAAAATCTCTAACCATTTGCCTTTGCATATTTAGGGAAAATTTAGAGTTTATCCAGCATAGAAGGAGTAATACTGCTTCCCACAACAGGAGAAGAACTAATACGAACAAAGATTTACATTTGCATTTGTTATACCATCTGTTATGTACAGTCTTTTCCCGAGTTACACGACACTCGAGTTACGCGAATCTCTATTTTTTTACAATTCGTGTAATATTGTATGTGGAATTGATTTTTTTTTATTTGTCAAAACCTGTAATACAATTAGAAAACAATTGTTTCTGTTATTTTTCCCATTTGCTAGCTGGGGAATGTAAAGCCTACACGCATGTTGCCGACGTGCATATACTTCTTTAGCGTATATTCGCTCTGGCCGCTCTTGGCGCGGCTTTTGTAACCGTGTTAGTGCAGTGCCGGCATTGCTTTCTCGACGGGTACGTCGTAGTTCTGGAGATACATGCGAAGAAATGTGACAACGGCCACAGATCAACTTTGTGTTGTTAGCTGAACGGTTTTGTGGTTGACCAGTTGCCACAGTGAAGTGTTCTATTGCTGTGAAGTGTGTGCACCGCTATCGATACAAAAAACTTCAAGTATCCGATAGTAATCAGAACCCGCATTATCATGGCTGGCGAAGGTGTAACCTTCAATAAAGGTAGTGAACAGGCACGATCAAGTTTTATGAATGCAGCGATTCAATCTGTTACCTAGCGCAATCTTAAAATACGTTATTTCAATTCAATCTAAACTTCCAACAATCACCGTTCGCTGGGAATATGTGCAAAAAAGTTCGCGAATTCTCGGAAGTTGGTGATGAGTCATGGCAGATTTCGCGTTTCGGTGGGGATGTACCGTCCGTAGATATTGTTTATGTTGCTGTTGACCGTTGCGAATGTGCATTTTTCTTGCACACAGCTATGCGTTACGAACACACAAAGGCGTGTTTTAGGATTTCTGTGAAAAAAAATCAGATACCGTTAAATCGGCAAAGTAAGATAGGCTCGACCCTTCTACCGATAAATAAAAAAAATCGGCCAGTAGTACGTCATAGTAGGCAATTAAGCCTCAGCCTACTTGTGCGCCACAATTTCGTTCACACATCACGTTAAAGCACGTTGCAATAGGATGCAGCAGCGGATATAAAGACTAGAACAGAAAAAAAATGTGCTAAAATGAAAAGTATAGATTATGTTCCAAGCAAACCATGAATGAGTTTACCGTAAAGTTGTTTTCATATTTTAGCTTCGTACGGATGTTGGGGATCGGCTTATCGCTTCTTCTATGCACGGGACAGTCCATAATTGAGCGGACGATAGTGAAACAAAGGGAATGCGCGAAACGGTGCTGGTTTCCAAACAAAAAGGTTCGAAAGCAGAGTGAAGAATGTTTATATCGCGCGTTTTGCGATATCTCTTTTGCTCGCACCTTCTCACGTTTCCATGAAAACCTTCCGGCTATCTATGAGTTGCTAACGCATTCCTTTATTTTTACACAACTAATCAGGAGAGAGATCTGTTAAAGGAATCTCGGGTTTCTATCAAATGCCACTAAATCGCAAGCAGAATTAATAGACGCTCACAACATAATAATAGCGTAGGGTCTAAATCGTACGAACTGAATGTTGAGCCTAGCTCAAATACTCTCTGTTTTCTACGAGTGGAGCTTTCTGGCGAAACAAAATATGCTCCATTAAAAGACGATTGATCTTCCTCCACTGCAGCACAAATGGTAAACAACGACTGTGGCAACAACAATATTGGACACTGTGCATGATTCCCAACACCATTTTTATTGTCGCATGATCCACCAACTTCGAGGGGAACAACTCTCGACAAGGGTTTCAACCACTTGTCACTTGTATCGCCTTGGTTCCAAACACTTGCCACTCGCCCAGCGCGTCACGTACAGAGAAATATGCTGAGCTAAACATGCTGCATGCTGAATCTCGCTCGTCTCATACCTATGGCACCAAACACAATGTTGCAGGAATCGTTCTGAAATCAGTGGCTCATCGTTTGTAAATATTAACCGCGTCGGCAGCTAGAACGGTTTACGGGCTGGCTGATAAGTGTGCGTCTAAACAAACAATCAACTGTTTCTTTCTGTGGGCAAGATTTATATTAACCGTCGTTCCCATTTTTCAGAAAGACTTTTCTTGAAAGTTGAAAGTATATAAATGACATGGTCTTTGTCTGCACACGATCAACCGCCGTCGCCTAACAATCGAATATTCCAGCCCTTCTGGCGGTCGCAGCAACGCCAATACTCCATCTGAATAAAATGATCGGTTAGCAGTCAGCACATTATATCACGTATATCTACATTAATGTTGTCCGTGCTAAGGTTTGGGGGGATGATCCGTGCTAAGGGGTTTTGGATGATTTTAAAAGTGTTGTCAGCTATCTGCACTTTATACCTGCCTAGGACGCTATTTGTTAATAAAGTCGCTGATCATGCCATCAATTTAGGGTTTATCTCATTTGTTTCCGTCACATAGGAACTTTCCACTAAATAGGAAAGAATTGAATTTATGATGTCTATACCAACATCGGTGTGGGATTGACTATTTCTTCTTCTTTTCGGTCCGCTCACAGTTGAGCACGTCGTGCTGATATGGCTAGGTCACCAATCCGTTTGTTTTAAACTCGGTCCATGGCTTCCCTCCTCTACCCCCTCCTCTGCACCCGATCTCCGACAGATCCTGATCCACTTGATCTAACGCCTCGTGATGGACAGGCGAACACCTTCCTTGTGGAGCATGAGTCCAGCATCCACATCACGTGCCCCAGCCATCGTATCCTTCCTGCCTTCGCCACCGTCAGCATTCAGAGTATTCGGGACAGAATCATATATGCAGCATTCAGGACTGCGATGGCTCGAAAGTTAGCACAGTCCACTAGTGTATGACATCCAGTTTCCACTCCGCTAGTTCTTACTGTTTCCAAATCCTTACAATCAGCCGACGCATGATAACGGCAAGCCTCTCCAGTCCCATCTTGAACAGTTCGCTGCTAGCTGGTTTGTTACATTTCAACTGTTTATCGGCGCTGATGACGCTACGTCCAAGGATGGCGGGAGGACTACGTCATCGTCATTCTGGCTATCATGATGTTGCTCTCCTCTGCTCTGCAGGTGTCCGTCCAAGTAGCATTTCCACCTATCGATCACTTCTCGCTCGTCCGACAAGATTGGAGATGAAACCGTTTCGTGCCGCATTCAACATCCCGTAGAAGTTGCGAGTTTCCCCTGACTGAGATAGCTGCTGCAACAGTTGCTCGTCCGATTTTTCGAAGCTGTGCTTCTTGTCCTATATGAGCCGTTTATAGTTTTCCACGTTTTGACGGTTTTCACGCTGGAGCATTCCGCCATACGCCAGTGGTCATTGAGTGGCATCACCTCGGTATTGGTGTCCTCCGGCAGCGTGACATCGTACGATCGTGAAATCTCTCGCCACATCAGCTTGCCTCAGCCGATCTGTGTGGATTCTTTTGGTGGGCGCAAGTTATTGGCTACGCACAGTTTCTGGGGTAACTTAACCATAACAAGGAAATGGTTTGAGTCGACGTTAGCTCTTCTATACGTCCGTACGTCGATAATATCCGAGAAGTATCTTCCATCGATGAGAACGTGGTCAATCTGGGAATATGTCTGCTGTGGTGATCTCCGGGAATAACTGAAACGAAATGCGTGCTGGAAGAAGGAGCTGCGAATGGTCATGTGCTTGGAGGAGGCCAAGTGTACAAGGCGATGACCATTGTCATTTGTCAGTTGGTGGGCGCTGAAACTTCATATTGTGGGTTTAAATGCCTCCCTCCGTTCTACCTGTGCGTTAAAGTCTCCGATGACAATCTTGATGTCATATTGTGGGCAACGGTCGTTCTCCCTCTTCAGCTGCGTATAACAGTTGTCCTTATCATAATCGGTGCTTCCAAGGTGCGGACGATGCGCGTTGATAATGCTCAAATTGAAAAACCTCCCACGGCTCTTCAACCTGCACATCCGGTCGTTGATCGGCCACTATCCGATCACTTGTTTTTGCATCTCACCTATAAGCAGGAAAACGAACCGAACTTCGTGCTTTCCACCACCACTTTGGTATATCATGCAATCACTGCGATAGGGGCACTCCGGAACTGTTTGACGGGTTTTCCAATCAGTGCTTCAAGCTGGAGTTCCCTACCGACTTCTCATTGTACTAAAGAAAGCCTCTCATGCCGATTATCTATTGAAGCTTCGGAACTTAGGAGAGAATCAAACAAAGTCCCCTTTACGCGAGCGAGTCTTAAAACTATGTAGACTAAATTATTCGATTATTATCTTTTTTATTTGGTTTTCATCATCATTACCAGAATGGTGTTGACGTACGATTAACAAACAATGACATAATTACATGCTTCTTTTTTGACAATTACTACACATAGGTAAATAAATATCGATATTTAAAAAATAATATAACTACTATGAACAAATTTCACAAATATTCAATACTATTCTGATCATGTATGGAATAGGGTCAGATAATTCACCCCCATAAGATGTTCTTTGAGTTCTACCTTCATTTTGTGACCCAAATCTCGAATTCCTTTAAAGTTTTGATCAATAAAACCCTCGAAATGGTCTCAAAAGCTCGTTTGAAGACGACGAGAAGACGGCAAATGTTATCTGTTTCCGTTTCATAAACATTTTCCGCTTAGCCAATACCAGATTTAGTGTTGTCTAGCAGGAGTGGCCTTCGCAATAGCGCGACTGCTCCAGAATTAGAAGGTGGTTTTGGGTTAGGTATTCTACCAGTTTTTCTTTAAGTACTCCAGTTAGTTTCTGGAAGAACTCCAGTATCTTTTCCAAAATATTTAATTTATTTATGGGATGGAAATTTTTGGCTACGACAGGTTCTGTTATCTTCGGTAGAGGGTTTATGATGGACTTTCGCCCATTCCAAATTTACATGTACTTATCGACATGTTTATACATGTGAGTCACAGCCCCTGACAGTGAGTCATATTTGTCTACAGTTTATGCAGTTGTGCCGCGTTGATTGCATCCGGATCAGCTTCTAATATCGACAATTGACAATTGACTATAACCATCGATCGACTATTCTACTGCTTACTGGAAGCTTTTATTTTAAAAACTTTTTCGTTGAAACCACTCTGCGCAACGTGTCAAATGTTCCACTATCAATATGTCGCCGTATCACAGTTCACTGCAATGAGCCTGCTATGTTCTGTCACAACCATCATTCATTGACATTCTTCCTTAGCTTTGGTAGACTTCACCTCATCATGCAACACCTGAAATATTGGATGCTGCAATGGTTTCGCCAACGTAACGACCAACATTGACATGGAAGGACAATATTTCGCGTGTAATTTGAAGTTCAGTGTCTGAACTAACTTCATCAAATCAATTCTCCATGAGCTTCTTCTGCCTGAATCTCAGACATACTTCGATCCAAACAACGTGTACTGCTCCTGTTGAAACCAGTTCCATACACGCTTGTTTTTGTCCAACTTGTCGTGCCACCTTCGAAAAGGATGAGAGATACAGATTTTTTTTTCAGAAACGCAATTTGTTTTATATTTTTTCTATGTAGAACATATGTATTTTGTTTTGTCAAGTTTTTTACGTAACACATCTACATCATTCTTTATGTTTACTTTAGCAGGAAGGAAAAAAGCAACCAAACAAAACACACTCTGGAAGCTTCGTAGGACGCGTTGTCTGCTCCAGTGGGTGGAAACTTCGTTAAATGTTGGACGCAATGGCAAGCCATTAAGTGTACCGAAGCAAGTCTTTCGAGTGACGGTGGAATTTAGCATAGATGATTCGATGCTCGCACTCAACATCCAAAACATGTGCTCCCAAGTGCTGATCCTGCGATCGATCTTTCTGTACTACGAAACGAACAAGCGTGTCACGCTGCACGAAGGCGTTATCCGCATGGTGTCCGGGTACGAGTTTACGATGGAAAAGCAGATCCGAGAAAAGGAGGATTGTTCGTACCATGTGGTGCTACTCTGTCACGTGCTCGGCACTAACTACAGGCTTCGTGAAACCGTCATGATCCACAAGCTGATGCCGAGAAAACCGCGCGGGTAAGCATCTTATCCGCCGGCGGATTGCTTCTGCTGTTTAATACTGACAGTGCTAATAACTTTTTTTCCATTGTTGTTTCCTTCCAGCCGTCCTCTTCAATTATCAAAGATGCCATTGTTCGAGGTGCCAGAGTACGTGCAAGATGTTTACTTGAACGGGTTTCTGACCAACCAACACTACAGTCGCAACGCAAGCCTGTGGTTGGAACGGTTCAGCAAGTACCGCGAGGAGCCGCTTAACTCATCAAATTACGTCGAATACTTGCGCATGCTGAATCAGGTCGACGAGTTCGATAGCCACCTTCAGATGCTGCGATACACGATCGAAAGTGCTACGCTGGATGAAATGACGTCCCCGAAGGAGTACCTGCTCTCTATCGAACAGTTCAAAGTGCCTCCCGTGTTGCTCGACATTGGCTCGCACGTGCACGTATTCTATGAATCCAATGTGCCGTGCGTAACACGTGGATACATCATCGATTGTAGTTCGCATTTCATCATCAAAACTGAAATTCCACTAAGAAAGCTGTCCTCGTTAAAGCTCACTTTTCCCCTAAACCGTACGCAGTATAAGATGGAATATATGGCGCTTAATTATCTATGCAATCTCGATCTGAACCGTATCATTTTTCCCGCCCCGGTAGCGACCAAACCAAAAAAAAACAAGGATGGTTTCAAGGAAGAACCGATTACAACGTAAGTATTTCTAAACGATTTGTTGGTGCTTTTTAGCTCAGTATTTGTTTTTTTTTTGGTGGCAATTATTGCAGATTCGAGTGGTATCAAGATTCTATCGCTAACAACGAACGTCAGAAACAGGCGATTAAAAACATTATCAACCGAACGGCCTATCCGGCGCCGTACATCCTTTTCGGTCCGCCTGGGACGGGTAAAACTTACACCATTGTGGAGGCGGTATTGCAGATCTACAAGCTACGTCCCAAATCACGCATCCTTGTGACGGCCACATCTAATTACGCTTGCAACGAGCTGACAAAACGGTTACTAAAGTACGTGAATCATTCGGATATTTTTCGTTACTTTTCGTTCACCGCGGAACGGGATATACACGGGATAGATTTAAACGTAATAGAGGTGTCGAACATGCACTGCGGTGAGTACGAAACGCCCGCAATGGAAGATTTCACACAAACCCGCATCCTCGTCTGCACGGTCATTAATTGTGGTCGTTTGCTGCAACTGAATGTTGCTAGAAACATGTACGACTACATCTTCATCGACGAGTGCGGCAGCTGCAAGGAACTGTCCGCACTCGTACCGATCGGATGCATTGGCACGGATAGTCGCAACAAAAGGCTGCACGCTAGCATCGTGCTGGCCGGCGATCCGAAGCAACTGGGACCGGTTACGCGGATGCCCTATTTGAAAAACACTCCCCACGATGTTTCGCTTCTGGAGCGCCTGATGGAGTTACCGCTTTACAGCAAAGACATGAATAATAACGAGTACAACCCGCACATGGTGACGAAACTGCTGGACAACTACCGTTCACACCGCGCACTGTTTAGATTTTCCAACGAACAGTTCTACGAAGGCGAACTGCGCGCTAAGGGAGCACCCGCCATAACGAGCTGGGCAGTGAACTGGCGACTTTTGCCGAATCTAAACTTTCCGATGGTATTCCATTCTGTGATTGGCTATATGCAACAGGACTCAATTACGCTCAGTTATTGGAATGTGCAGGAGGCGAACAAAGTGTACGAGTATGTGCAACTGTTGATGAAGGACGGAATCAACGGTCGTATCATGCAACAGGAAGACATCGGCGTCGTAACGCCCTATTCCAAACAGGTACAGCTGCAATTGAATTAATCTAAACCTAAACAAAATTTTCACCGCACAGTGGTTGCAAATTTGTTCTCCGTTTTCAGACGGAGTTCCTTAAGAATGGTCTTGCGTTACTCGGGTTCGATAACATCGAGGTTGGTTCGGCGGAACAGTATCAAGGACGCGAGAAACCTGTAATCATAATCTCAACGGTACGTTCGAATCGCACAACGATCGGATTTTTGGCCGATCCAAGGCGCCTAAATGTGGTGCTGACACGTGCCCAAGCACTAACCATCATTATCGGTAATCCCCTAAACTTAATGACGAACAGCACGTGGTATAGCTTCCTGCACCTGCTTAAAATCAACGGGGCTTTTAGGGATAAAAAGTTTAAGTTACCGAACAAACCGCCATCCAATTGTGATATCCGTAAAACGGAATCGAATCATGGGCAGACGTCATACGCATAACTGTTCTATTTATGACCACGATCGATATTACGCTAGTATTAGACAGACCCCTTTACCTTTCTGTAAGTGACAACCGTATTCCGCAGAATGTGAGACTTTTTTTCTACTGGACAAGTTTATAGTTGAAAGATAAGGCAAATAATAATAGTATGGAATTATGTAATTTGATAGGTTTAACTACCGTACCGTGTAAGGAACCGTAGGCGTAAGTGGGTTCATCGTCTCTGGTAGGTAAAAGAGAACAAAAGTATCTCCGATTCGATTGCGACTCGCATTCACTGTAACAACGGGTCGGAGTCGCGTAGGCTTTCTTGCGCATACCGGAATCGGAATCGGTGAACCTACAAATCCCAATTTTCACCTACTGATGTATCCGAACCGATTCGGATCGTCTACGGATACGGATCCGGATCGTGTACAAATGAATACCATTACTTTGCATTGCACCGAACGTCGAATAAACGATGCCAAAATTGATCATCATTTTTGAAAAACCATTTTGTGCACGACTTGTTACAGAATATAAGAATTACCGATAACGTACAAATTAAGGTAGAAATCACGGACAGAGTTACCAGACTAGTACGAATAATGGTGCCAGGTGATGGTGGATGGAAAACTCTCAGAGACCTTTGCTATCAGCAAGGATCTGTGCCAAGTAGATGGACAAGCTTGTTTATTCTTCAAATGTTCAAATGTGTATGTCAAAATACTTTTTAACAGAATGGAGGCATGGATCTTGATCAATGATCAATTCTTGTGCGTCCGCCAGAATGGCTGGGATTTTGTATTGGCAAAAACGACAGTGCTCGACTGTTGTAGGTTTAGAGGATTCCTGTTGCTGGCCAAACCCGAGAAGCAGTTGTAGTGCCGCATAAGTAAATAAGCAATGAAGAATTCAGAATTTCCTGTCTACACCAAGCAGATGTAGATGAGTGCCTTGGATACTTAGACAACCGTCAACATAGAAAGACAGTTTTTACCTGATAGAGATAAATCTTCTGCAAGATTACAGCCCCAGTTTTTGGAAAGCTGTCGTATCATTCAGACACATAACAGAGTTCTTTCTATGAAGAGAGTTTACAATGTTATGCTGTAATTTTGCAGAGTATAATGTTAAGAGTTTTGTAAACGGAAACAAATTAAATGAAACAACGAGAGAAAAAACGAACGTGTTTCTTAGCAGATGATTTGAAGACTTATTGTTCTAAAATGAATCGTCTCGTACTAATTTAACTTTCCCGATTAAATTAGCACATCAATGGAAAACCCCTGCATTTGTATTTCATATTAACGAGCTTTCAGTCATCAGGTCCACCGGTGGAACCACTGTGCCTTCACACAGCGAGTGTAGCAATAAAAATAATAATAGTAAGAAATCTTTGAATGGAAAGTGGATGATTGTGGGAAAATAAATCCTTGCTGCGGAAAATCGTCTCGTTTGGTGGTGATTTTTTAAAGCAAGAACCCAGAAGATCAAGTTTTCACCAAGAGTGAGTGAGTTGGAAGAAAAACCGGAACAGTGCATTCGTCGAAATTGCGCACAACGATGAAGATGGCAACAATAGCAGTGGCGTAAAATGTATCGCAATTACCAATAGGACAGTGTAATACGCAACTCGTGTAGAAAAAAGGGCCAACGGAAAGTGCCACAGTGAGAGATTGATGTGTAGGACTGCGTTATTTACGTGTCTGGTTCCGTTATTATACTGCCATCGTGAAAATTAGGTGGGGAAGGTACCTGTGTTGGGTAGTACACGGCCGGGGAAGGTTTGGATCCAAGAGAGCAGGTTGCGACTTCTTTGTTGTCTGTATTATGTGTATTGCAATAAGGTAACGAAACGTTGAGAAGAAAGCATAAATAACACATCGATGAGTGAACGAGCGGCTGGCGAAAGCACTGGTGCAAGTGTGTATTGTTTTGCTGCTGTTGCTTGAAAAAGAAGCATTGGTTTCACCAACGCTTTAACCACCGAATATTGCTGTAGTGTCCCGCACACGAGCTGACGGGAAAAACGGACCCATTTCCAGTGGGAAACGAAAAGCTTAAAATCCCCACATACAGCTGAGCGCTATCGAGTAGCATCACACCAACACACACAAAGCAAAGATCAAGTTTGGGTCCGGGAATCAGCCTGCCGAAAGATGGAATCCTGTGCCGCCGTCGAGAAGGAGGTGGAGAAAGTGATTAACAAATTTTCCGCTATTAATGACCACTCGCAGCGCATCATCGGCGATGTGATTTCACTCATCGAGAAGCTTCGGTCATCAATCGCAGAAGGTAAAAAGCGGTCTGTTTTTTCGCCCAGTACAAATGTATAATCCATCTCCTGTTTTTTTAGGCAACCCGGACAATAAGGTCACGGCCGGGCAGGTCGATGTGCTGAATGAGGCACTCACGAAGACAAAGGACAAACTGCACCGTCTCACGACGGAGCATCGCGATCTGCACGGCACCGTCAGCAAGGTGGGCAAAGCGATCGATCGTAACTTTGTGGCCGACTTTACGGCCACCTCGCGTACCGACGTGTTCCAGACGGAACGAAATGTGATGCTGTTGAACAAAATTATGGCCCAACACTTCTACCGCCAGGGCATGGATGATGTGGCGGACGCGCTGATTAAGGAATCGGGTCTGCCGGCGGAAGACATCGTGCCGGAACCGTACGCCGAGCTGCACCGTATCTGGGAAGCGATTCATACGGGCAATCTAGCACCGGCGCTCGATTGGGCTGGTCGCTATTCCGCGGAACTAGATGCGCGCAATAGCACGCTCGAGTTTAAGCTGCACCGTTTGGCGTTTATGCAAATTTTAAACGGTGGCGTACAGGCCCAAACAGAAGCGATTGCGTACGCCCGTACGAACTTTGCCAAGTTTGTGCGACGCTTCGAAAAGGACATCCAAATCCTGATGGGTACGCTCATCTATCTGCAGATTGGAATACACAACTCACCCTATAAGTACCTCACTGCGCCCGAGATGTGGATCGAGACGGCGGACGTGTTTCTGAAGGATGCCTGCCAACTGTTGGGCATCAACAAGGATTCACCACTGTCCGTGATCGTTAATGCGGGCTGTACCGCACTGCCCGCCTTGCTTAATCTCAAACAGGTGATGATGTCCCGCCAGGTGACTGGCATATGGAACGGTCGTGATGAGCTGCCTGTAAGTATGACACATGTCCGTTTAGCTTTCACTTTCTTTCCTGCATGTTAAAGTATCACTTACTAAAAGCTTAACTTAAGTTTAAGTTGCGAAGTACACTCAGACATAGTACCTGCCGAAGTCAGGACCGCCTATTCAGGTGCGTGTAAAATTAGTGAGGTTGTAGTGCCACTTTGAATCTTTTTCATAAAATTCCGATTTTGGGCTAAAATAATCTACAGTTTACACATTTAAGAGGTTAACCAAAGAAGTTATTGCCACAACGAGTAAATCTTAGTATTAATAATAATCTAAAATCTGAATGCTTCGAAGATAGATAGAAATTCTTTCAACGAGCAGTCTCGTATAACGATCAGTTTGAACTACTGGAGCACTCCTTCTTATTGCTTCACAGTACTGAAGTCGAAACATGCCTTTTCCCCCCGAAGCAAGCGCTTCCTATGCAGTTACGTTTGAAAAAATATATACTAAAGAAAACACCAATATTTAGTAATTAACAAGCCAGATTTAAAAAATATATATTTATGACAAAAAAAAAACAAACTTTTCGACCTTTGAAAATGATTGTTGAATCTGAATTTCTCATATTATTTAAGGTATATAACGAACTGATATCAATTTAAGAATTGGGCCTCAAATATATTTACATAATTTATGTAATATTTTATTTCGAATTTAGGCTGATATAAAAATATGCGCTCTACTAAATACTGAAATATGTTTCCATTTTCTGCAGATCGAAATTGACTTAGAGCCAGAGAACCGGTTTCACTCTATCTTTGCGTGTCCGATTCTGCGCCAGCAGAGTTCGGAAGACAACCCGCCAATGAAGCTGCTATGTGGACACGTGATATCTCGCGATGCCCTCAACAAACTTAGCAATGGACCGATGTAAGTATACAGGCACTTTCCATCAGCTGAAACCGATTTGCCAATTCCTTCCTTTCCCGATTGTTAATCCATTTTTTTGTTTTGCTCTTTTCCTTTGTGTGAAACAATTGTTTCCCATCTTATTAATTATGAAATGTTACTTGCTTTAAAAACCACTTGTTCACCTTTTACTTTTCTTGTTCCATTCTCTTTCTATCTCGATCGCGGACGCCGGTGCCACCAAATGACGACATCGATGTTCGCACACGTGTGACTTCTCTCTGTCACTCAACCACACGTGACACACAAACACGTTCCTCTTTATTTCCTTCACGTCCGATGTGTGCCCCATTTAATGCTTATTTCCCCCTGCTTTCGTACGAAAACACTAACCACCAACAGCATGAACAATACTTTCAGATTAAAGTGTCCCTACTGCCCCATGGAGCAGTGTCCTTCGGATGCCAAGCTGATATACTTCTGAGCACGCTTTGCACGGTGCGTGCGTGTGTTATCTTCTCACCCGCCAGAGAGCGTCAAATCCGATGACCTGCAAAGCACGATTGTGTAGTGTGCGGTAGTAATTCGGGCAGAGCAGCGTTGTTCGGTGTTAATTTACATCGCAAGGTGTCGTTGCGTCCACCGAAGGGGGTACTAAACGTATATCTAGTTAAGCCCAATATTGTAATGTGCGCAGGTCAAAGTGACATCTTTACATCTTCTAACAAAAAGAGAACGAGATCGTAGCGTAAAATGTAGCGACGTTTGTCACTCCAGTGAGCTTGATGATGGATCAACACACTCTGCGCCACACACTTCGCGTCCGGGCATTCGGAGGATCCGTTGGATGTGTGTTAAGATGCAATGATAAGCACACGTCGTATATACGCCGAATAGGTTTTATTTCAATTGGGAAACATAGAGAAACGGAAGGCAAACAAGTTGCCAATTGGGAAATAGAAATAGCAAAAAACAGAAAAGGGTGAAACTCCTTAAAAGCATTAATTGGCAAGAAGGTACTCTTCCAAAACTATATGTAAAGTCTATCGTTTCTTATTTGGTGGTGTGTTTAATAATTGTCATCGTGTTTCTGTTTGTGTTAATTCAAATGCGCTAATTATACCACCAAGGGGAATTTGATTGATGATTTGTCAAGTGTGTAAAATGTGTTTTATTGTTTTTTTTTTTTCGTTCGAATTATGCTAACTTTCTCTACAAGAGAAACACCTGCGTGAATGTGAATCCTTTTTTTCGAAATTTATACCTACAAAAAAGGGAAGAATGGTTCAGAGAAATAGGATCGAAGGTTGAATTGATTATGATTGTTTAAAAGTGAAGAAAAATAACAAAAAAATATATAAAAAAGGGTAGATAATGAAATAGGGCTAACGGTAATAGGGAACGAAAAACAACACACACACAACCCGCGAAACGCTAAAGCTTTTGAATGCTTCTCAATGTACACAGCGGAAGAACGGAACAAGGAGACACGATCCTCAAACGTAACACAAAACGATTGCTGCTACTTCATCCAATTGTGGTGCTCGCGTGGGTGAGAAGAAGCAACCAAGGCTGTAAATATATGTATAAACAAAATATATTTTTACTGACGACAAATAAAGAAAAACACACGAATATAGGAAAAAAAAGTACACAACACATAATAAGGTTTGTTGAATCTTATTCAGACTAATAGATTTGCATAGCTTTTAGCATTTGAAAACTAAAATGCTAGGTCAAGTAGTTGTGTTGAAAGAGTTCTGTTGCGTAGCCCTGTAATCGTTTGTATGCGCTAAGGAGAACCATAACGCCACTACTTGGATCACATTTTCTACGATTTACGTACATTTATGATTCCTGATTAGTCCTACGCCTTCTACGATTTTTCGCCCAAGGTAAAGTTTCCAATCGGTTTACTTCTTCGGTAACATTCAGCGAAATTTCTTAGAAACCTGTTTCGCTCATGTTTATGTTTTAGGCGATGAACAAAACAAGAACGGTTGATTTCTGTGGTGAGCTTTTACTTATTGAACTTTTTCTACAATTGACCATGTTTTATAACATTCTTTGATCCATTAGGTGCAGGGCCACAAGAGTTGACAAAATGCTGACAAATTTGTCAAGTGACAAAATCGGCTTGTCAACTGCGAACAACCATTATACCGTTGCCGCGCACACAATTGTTTTCAGATTTCCGACACCAGGAGTCATTTTTTACAAGAGGTGACACCCGTGGAATAAATTTGCCCATCACTATTGCATTGCATACTATCAAACCCGTGAGAGCGATCGCTAGTGTAAGGGAGATGGATGAAACGGAAAGCATCCTTCATCTCGCTCAAACTTCCCGTCGGCTGGTACGAAATTCCATACAAACCAGCTATTTTCAGATTGCCGATACCAGGAAAGCATCCACGGAAGAGGTAGCACCTGGTACAGCAATTTTGTTCGAAAACCGCCGAAAAGTATGCAATTTTTATACACTAACTTTCCCGTTGGTCGAGAAAAACTTCTTCGAAAACTACCAGTTTCCGAATGCATAGTACCAGGAGAGCATCCACGGAAGAGGTAGCACCTGGTAATTTTGCCCGCCTGAAGGTATGCAATGTTTGAACACTAACTTTCCATACAAACCAGCTGTTTTTAGATTGCCGATACCAGGAGAGCATGTTTTTCAAGAGGTAACACCTGGTACCAGCCGAGTACCAGAATGTTGCACAACACATGTTGCGCAACATATGTTGCACAGCATCTGACATGCAACATATGTCGTGCAACATGTGTTGCGCAACACATGTTGTGCAACATCTGGCATGCAACAACTTGGGGCTGCAACTACCAGGAAGCGCGTGATTTGTGCTTGCTCGGCTGGTACCAGGTGTTACCTCTTGAAAAACATGCTCTCCTGGTATCGGCAATCTAAAAACAGCTGGTTTGTATGGAAAGTTAGTGTTTAAACATTGCATACCTTTAGGCGGGCAAAATTACCAGGTGCTACCTCTTCCGTGGATGCTCTCCTGGTACTATACATTCGGAAAATGGTAGTTTTGAAGCAGTTTTTCGGTGGTTTTCGAGCAAAATTGCTGTGCAAGGTGCTACCTCTTCCGTGGATGCTCGCCAGGTACTATATGTTCGGACATTCGGCCGTCGACCGATACGCCGCCTCCCATACTCTCACCTTGTACTGCACTCCGTTCATGGTGGCCTCTAAGAACCGCTTCAACTTACCGACTAAGTGGCGGTTTTGCTGCATGATGTTCCATAGCTTCCAAGTCAACGAACAGATCTCATGAATTACGACACTTCATGAATTCATGAACTTACGACACTTCTCGGATGTTTCGGGATACATGAATCGTTTGAGAGTCATGGTTGAAATGCCACCTCACTGATAAGCACATATAAATGACGCTACTCGAAACATTCGTTAGACACAACACGTGGGTTTAAGGTTTTGAAAATGAAAGATTGCACTCATGTTTCAACTCTGGTTTATTACTTGCAGCTTGTTTCGTTTGTTTGTTTGTTTGCGCTTCACATTACCCAAATCAAGCTGGCTCTCAATTTAGAAATATATAGTATATATAGAATGTACCTCCCGTAAATTCATTCCAATCCCCGCTAAATATATATATATGATGGGCGAATCGGTTCGCAAAGATCACTGTTTATCGTCGTGTTGGTGGTGTACCGCATTCATTTCGCAATTTGTTTTACAATAACCTTCCTTTTCGTTTGCATTTATTCCTTTGTTTTGTTTTGCTGGACGAAACTTTGTTAACGAGCGCGCGATATATGCGTTTAGTTTAGTTAGCTTAGGTGAATGCATATCAACCGGCCCGCGCATTCAGTTACCGAATATTGAACAACCTTTCGTTTCGTGTGCTGCTTGAAGCCGGTAAGAAGTGGATAATAAATAGCGCTAGCTGGGGAAGGAATTGGATAGTTGAAGGGGGTCGGACAGTAGTACTGTTTCCGTAAACATTATTACACGTGTTTCGTTGTTTCAGTTATGTTTCTCCCTTCGGTTTTCGCCACTGTTTCGTCCGTCCTAGCAGATTAAGCCGTACCGTTCAACAGTTAAATATTTTGTTTAGTTTTGCCTACGTTCTTTACACAACCGGTACTGCACCGGAGACAGCCATTGTCTCAAGCATAGCAGTGATTGACCTGCAGCATGTCGCATATTGGCGTTGGCCGCTTATCAAGTGGATTGATTTTTGTGTGGGTGCGAGTGTTGAGGTTTGTGGCTGAGGTAATGATGGACATTGGAACACGGAATGTTTATTGCGTGATGCGTAAGGAATAAATATAGCGAATAGCGAGAGATCTCTAGCATGAATTTACTAACAACACACACACGCACACACTTTGTGACATTTAAATGCTTTTTTAAAGAGGAAAACGAACACGGGACATTAGGTATACAACTTTAGGTAAAGATATAGAGTGCAAAGAAGCATCCGGCGAGAGGAAGGTACATAAATTGACAAGATGTTTTTCTTACACTAAAGCCAAGCACGCAATCCCCCTTTCGTTCTCTCCCTTTCCGTACTACAAACAACAAAAGCAAACATCTTTGTACGATTTAATGCTAACAATCGGTACGTTGTTTCGAACGACAATTCGTGTTTTTTTTTCGTCGACCAATACGTTCTGTTTAAGTCTTTTTCAGTTCCTTCCCGATTTGTCACACCTGTTATCCTTTTTTTTTCGCTACGGTTTTGCCCACCGTTCCGGATCCCGGTGCGTTTAGTAATTGTATCTGTCTCTTCAGATGGACGAATTTGGCTGACCTACGACCGGACTTCGTGTCGAACTTTTTAAGCCTGTGTGTGTGTTTGTGTGTGGGTAGGCCAATAGCGAAGCTTCAAACGGTCTATAAGCTGTCCTGCCGCAGCCGCCGCCACGGGGAGTTATTTGTTTTCGATTTTTACTGTTTTTTTTTGCTGTGCTATAATATTTGATTCAAAATTCATTTTCACTTTAACTTACTCCTTTCTGTCTGATTCAAGCACAACTATCGTACCGTTAGTAAATCGTCTTCTTTCCACGTGTGTGTGTGTGGCTTAACAGTTATATTTTTTGTTTTAAAAAAATATAGAACTACATTGCCGGCATTGACCGACCGAATTCAACCTTCGTCTGTTTTGCGTATCACCTTTCCACGGGATGAACAACAAAGCTAAAGAGGGGCATCACACAACAGCAGCACCATTTTGTAGTTATATATTTATACATTATATATAGAAACGTGATGTTTTTGATTTCTTTTTTAGCGGTAAGCTTTAATTGTTTGCCGCCAAAGCGCCTTTTCTATTAGGTCTACAAGTAAGTTCCTGGCGTTTTATGTAAGTTGACTTTGACGGGCTTATTACCAGTAGCAATCAGTAGCTGTATTATCAGATGAAACTTTTCCTCGGTTCTGTCGCGAAGACCGGTGGCGCTACCATTACACCACCGGACCGCTCTCGGACCGGTCAATTAAATTAAATTCACAATTTCGTCTCTTACACTTACGTGTATGAACTGTACACTGTACTGATGCAGTGGGCACATGAACAAATAGCTATCCTAAAACAGCTTGTTCAAGCATGCCAAAGTAAATCAGAACAAAAGGTTGTAAGTCGTTGTCTTAATAGTAGTAGTATTAATAGTTTTAAATTAACAATCGTTTGATTAAAAACCATTCTCACGATCAAGTCCTGCAACTTTGGGAAAAAAAGATACTCAGGAAACTTACTTGTACACCTAACAGATCGTACCTTCAAGCTACGAAGAAATCCGAAGGGAAAGATCGTCTTTGTGATTGTTTTTGTCGTGACCGCGTAGAAGATAAAACCCCCAATCCAGTTGATAGCGTCACGCACGCTTTATAAAACCGTAAGCTATCTAACTCTAATTGCAACTTTCTTCTGCTATACGAATAAAATTAAACTTTCATCCAAGCGGGTCATACCAGTAGTTTGCAGTAAAATGCTTAACACTGTTTAAAAACTAGTCTTTTTTGTTGTAGTTGTAAGAACTCTTTGCCTAAACTAACTGGTTGGGGAGAGTATATGAAATTAAAATGGAGGCTTTACGGTTTAAACACTTTTAAAAAGCTCCTCTAACTGTTTGGAGCTGTGTAACGGATCGTTTGCTTGCACGCTGCAATTGTCAGTTATCTAGGTCTATACCAAATGCAGTGAACGGAAAAGAAATGTACGTGTGACCACAACATGGGCCACACAACGTCGACATTAGCACAAAGAGGGAAGGGCCACAGAAAAGGAATTATTCTTTGGGGAGGGGTTTCTCCTCGACGCGCTTCCGCCGCTTATTGAGCAGTGCATTGTTTGAGCTATCCAGATTCTTGATGTGCATCTGCGAATGATATGTGCATGGATGATTATCGATTAATCGTAATATTTAACCGTTTTATGGTTACGTTTTGTCTCACCTCATAATCCACTCGCATGTTCGCCAACGACCGGGTCATCTCTTCCTGCACCTCGGGCCATATTTCTTCGCCCTCTTTCAACATACGGCCAGTGTGTAGCGGTGTTTGAGGCACCTCCGTATAGCGCTGGGTATGATTGGAAGGGAAAGAACAATATAAAGTACTCCACTTTAACAACGATCCGTTGCAAACCTACCCGAATCCATGGGTTCATCATGACTTGTTCGATAGTTAGACGCTTCTCCGGTTCAACGTTGAGCATACCCTTGATTAGATCCTTTGCCGCTTGGCTAACCTTTTTCCACTCTGGGTTTGGGAAATCGTACTGCCCGGTACGGATACGAGCCTTCATGCCGGGTGAGATGGCAAGCCCCTGATTGCTGTAAAATGGTGGAAATCCGCACAACCTAGAAAAGACAACAAAAAGGGAGACAAATGTTACATCGAAATAGTACCAGACTGTAAAATTGTATCGCTCTCACTTACAATATGTACATGATAACGCCCAGCGACCAAATATCACAGCTCTTATCGTACTTCTCCGGTCCGAGCACTTCCGGCGCGACGTAGTACGGCGTGTAGCACGGTGTTTGCAGCGTGTCCTTGATGAACGTTTCCTTCGAGAAGCCAAAATCTGTCAGTTTTAGTATGGCGTTCGGGTGGGGCGATGTGTAGAGCAGATTTTCCGGCTTGAGATCACGGTGTGCGATGTTGGAATCGTGCAAGTACTTGACAGCGACACATATTTCATGCATGACTTGGGCGGCCTCTAAACATTTCGGGGAAGGGGGGGAAAAGGGTCACAGGTTTTGGGTTTGGTTGGATTGGAATGGATCGGAACGGATAGGAAGTGGTGAAAATAAGGAAACAAGTAGACGGCACAAGCCACAAGACGTAGACGAATAGCAAAGGAAGAGATTTTTAAGTAGAGAGAGAGAGAGAGAGAGAGAGAGAGAGAGAGAGAGAGAGAGAGAAAGAGAAAAAAAGATGATATGGAAAAGAACAAGATAATGAAACCATAATGATATTGAGAAATAATGGTGCAAAAGGATATATAAAAATAAACGAAAAATACACCTTTGCATCAAATAATTATTGAAATTAAACTGAATCTTGCACAACATAAAAGTCTTGCTGAGCGAAACTGCAAAACGATAACTACAGTCTGGTGATAAGCAATTATCATTCCGCCATCCGTCGTGCAGTAGAAGAGCATGCGCGAGAGAGTTTAAATATTTCTTTTTTTACACCCAATAGCACTTAGAAACATTTTAAGGGAAATTTTGAATATTATTCGTTGTATCGCGACACTCAAGTACACCTCGTAACATAGTTATATGAACTTTAAAAAAAGTTATATGAATATAATTCATACAGTTCAACCAATAGATAATAAATATGTTCTAGCAAGTTATTAAGTACTTTCAAAAATACTTCATTTTAAATTGACGTTCTATTAACATACATAAGTTTCCAAATTCCGGACGCATTTACAGCGATTTTGTCTTGTATATTTCTACCGATTTCTCTCTACTTTTACTATCTTTGTGGATAACGAAAACGAGGTAAATACACATTTTTGAGGTTATTAATTAAAGCTTATCTTGGACATTGTAAAACATATACGAGTAACTAAAGTAAAATACCATACACAAAAATTTACAACACAAAAACACTAAAAGTTGAATGGCACTGGTCACTGAACATTTCAAAATGAATGATTTTAAAATTATTTAGGAACATATTACTATGAACCATATACTTTACGATTATGCGCTACAATGTTATTTGTGTTTTTAACACAGTTTATAATAGTTATATGTATCGAAAAAACACTGTTTCCGATTTTTTTCGAAAAACGATGCGAAAAATAAACAAACGTTCATATACTTATGTTACGCACTACATCAGCATGACACTGGACTAGTCATACACGCAACATACAACCAGCGTGCGTGCGTGCAGAAAGAGGAAGCATCACTTGTAGCAAATTCTTTGCGCAAACCATTATATCTGCACAACACCGCAAACGCAAACACCGGCGAGATGGGTTTTGCCCGGGGACGAATGTAAATGCACCATCGCATTTATATGTAGGGTATGGTGAAATACGATAAACAAACAACCCGCGGACACCATGATTCATGCGGCTTAGTCATACGCCGGGAAGAGTAGAGGAATTCGATGCGAACGGTAAGCATAACACACAAATGGAGACGATGATAGATTGCCATTGGGGTTTGCGGTTTGAGTTCGCGACGGTTGGCAGCGTCGGTGCCCTAGAAACGTCAGATCAATTCACTGCCCTTTTACCATATGATGGCTTGGCTTTATCGTTACTAGCCATGATAGCAGTAAAAGCCATGTCTGGGGTTCCGGTTGCTAACTATCGCCTGTCGTAAAGATTTCATTTCTAACGCATGCGGTGTGTCCACGGACACCGAAAGGAGTTGTTTGAGTTGCACTTTCCCCTTTCGATTCAACACGGTACTTCGTACTTCTGCCTGTGCATATTATATTCAAAGCAACATCCACATTTTTTTTTGTGACGTACGATCATGCAAAGATCGCGTACGATCGCTTTAAATTATGAATCTTCTGATTTTTCTGTGTGCTTTCTCATCCACAACAAAGCTCAACTGTTGAGACGTGGCGCAGAAACTGTAACAGGCCCCAGAACTGCCCCAACAGTGAGCCCGGAATGCACATGATTAACAATATTACGGTCGATGAAATGTTTTTCGAAATGTCGATGAACGTTTTAGGATGCAATTATGGTGAAAAGTGTTATCGACACCGCGCAGCGCGCTATCAGCCACACAATGTAAGTGATCTACGGGGGATGCAGTTCGATGTTAGACGGGCGTATTATTACCTCGTTCCGTAAATGGACCATCCTGTCGTTCCTGAATTCGTTGGAATAGTTCACCACCTTCCATACTAAAAAAAACAAAAAACAAAAAAAAACAGTAATACATTAACAAAATTCCTTAACAAACTGATGTACTTTAGCTTCATTTTTCTGTTTTTCTTCGGCCCTATATGCTCTCCCCGTTCCTCACAGAAGCTAAACTAAAAATATTGAAGGATTGGTTGATTGATATCACAGTAACAGCGTTAATCTAGTAGCAGTAGTTTTTCATCCGCGAGGGTTAAATTACTCTCGAACCGTTATACAGTCCGTAACATAACTATACGACACCCTACGACAAATCATTGTTTTTAGGGTGTGAATTATCATTTTAAAATTTGTTTAAAAGATGTGTTCATTTAAGAATGTCAAAACTAATAAAAACCCCTTTCTTGTTGGAGTTTAGCAACTCCTGTAATGCAATTCTAAGGGTTCTGAACCGAAATTTAATGTATTTTGATTTTCATTATTTTAATTGCACCGATTGGTTCCATATTTTTTTCTTACCGTGCTGTAAAGATAACCTTTTAAAACATGCGTTTGAATGGGTTATATAAACACTTAAAACATATGTAAAAAAATGCGCCGCCAAAGAATTCTACAACTTGGCAAAATATTGTTTTCATCGACCTTTTAATATTATTTGTTATTCTCAATAAAAATGAATGTCGTATAGTTATGTTACGTACTGTAGTAGAAAGCGACACAAAAATATACACTGCTTAAATATAGGACGCGCACTGGAGGAATTTGTTCCAATTTGGGAATGCGAGACTTGTGTGTGCAATTGGTTCTGCGGAATTACTGAATATTGAAGATGACGAAACGCTATGCGGTGTGTGCTACTACTCCTAATAATGCTACTTAATTATTCTGGTAGATTTGTAGACCCCGGCGGTCAACTGTATAACGTAAATATATTACCATTCCATAACGACCAGTAAACATCGATTGCCGCTGTAGCTATTCTCGTACACGTCGATGATATTTACAATATTTCGGCATCCACTCGCCCGCCAGTGTAGCTCAACCTCGCGCCGTGCCTTGGCATTGTCGTGCAGTACCTGCGTGTAATGTAGCAGAAACAATAGAAACAGTTAGCCGCCTTGTGACTAATATATGGGTGTGGGAAGGGCTGTTAAATCGAGCATCTAATTCACCGAAACATTTAAACGATAAAGAAGAGTTTCTTGCTCTAATGAGTGTGTGGCCAACCGTCGTCTTTATCTTCCCGTCTCTCCCCATCTCTCTCGACAGCAATTGTGCTTGTTTAAGCTGACCATACGACCGTAAACAATCTTACGTTCCCACGCAGGAAACGCTCCTTACGGATGTACTCTGACATCATCCAAGTGCAGCGGAACTGATCACAGCCGTACCAGATTAAGCAAACGAGGAAGGAAAGGAAATCGATCGAATTTTTGCCGCCACTTGAGACTGCCGGTACTGGGGAAACTGTCACCATCGTCATCATCATCATCCCATACTTCCCAATGGCGTGGCGCGGCATCATCGACACCACTGTGCCGGAGCGACTTCACCATGGAGCGTTTTAATGACCGTTAATTACCGCTGGTGCACGGATGGTTGAACTACTAAATGCTGTTCCAATCACTTTATAGCTTACGAGATCGGCTGTAAAGCTGGAATAGAGCGAGTCGGAACATCATAAAACACTATCGCCCCCAGCAAAAGCGTCTCCACCATTGGCCATTTTCAGAAAGAGTAATATTTAAAAAAATCCGTTTGGCGATATGCAAAGGCCACCTAAGACGGGTCAAATGATGATAGAAAGTAATTCCACCCCGTACTATTGCTTAGCTCCCGGGCCCTGGTTCCTTATCAGTATACTTTATAGCAATCCGGCGCTATAGTTGGGACCGTACAAGTAGGCGCACGTGCACAAAGAGATTGTACAGTTCGTTTGAAAACATTATAAGATCTCTCCGATCATTGTGATAGTTTTTTCAACATGCAAACATTAATGTCAATTTTGAGCATGTAGAGCTTTTGGTGTCCTTGCCAGACCACTCTCTTAACCGCCTGTCTCATCAAAAGACCTACGAATGTCAATTGTTAAGAGTCAGACGCGTCCTCCCCCCTTCATATTTAGCCACATTATCAAAAGTTCTAAGGGTTTAAGGTTTGTCTTAACTTAAAAAACTCAAGGTCGAATTGACCTTGGACGTATTGAACAAGAGTAGGAAATGGAGAACCTATGATATCCTTCTACAGATTTCAGCTGCATTTCCGTATGAGTGAGATATTGCTACCAAAAGGCCGACATCATCAAAACAACAACGAGTGTTTGACCTGCTCCTAAATCGCTCACGCCTCGACCGCCTTCGTCTGCTAATACATTATGCTGGCCTTTCTGCAGGACGCATCAACGACATCACTCCATCCATCTCAATTTGGGCCTACCACGCTTCCTCTATTCCGGTAGTCTCATCCAGTCAGTCTCATCCTAAAACGACACAATGAGGCTGGAACGTCCGGTGTCATTCTCATGACATGACCGACATGACGGAGCCTGGCGAGTTTAATTCGCTGTACGATAGCGAGTTTGCCGAACAGCTCGTAGAGTTCTTCCTAGTGTCGTTGCCATTGTATCAAGACACAGAATGTAACAATTATCGCACCTTGATACGTCCGGTAGTCCTCTGGAGCATCGGTAGCGATCTTGAAACGGATTGGTGATCTGACCATATCAGCACGATGGTGTCCAACTAAGCACCGCGTGCAAGGAACAAGAAAAAAACAGTCCCCTGTGTGTGATTTGAAACGTTTTGAATAACGTTTGCAACAACTACTGAAGTATACTGAATATATAAATTGAAATTTTTCAATGTCATGAAAATGACACCGGCCGAACTAGCCCATAAAGTCCGTTGAGGTCGTCCATAAGGACAGAGAAGGCGTGGTAGGCCCAAGCTGAGATGGAGTGATAACGTTCATGCGTCCTAGAGAAAGGCCCGAAAAATAGACTAGCAGATGAAGGTGCTCTACCGTGAGTGGTGTAGAGGACTGCAACAACAAGAGCGGCTGTAGCGCCGAATAAGTTAGTAAGTTATAAATCATATGAAGGATTTAACATATGATTAAGGATTAAGGAATTAAATTATGTGAACGACTCCGAATAGCTTGTTTCAACACTTGTTTGTTTAAACTAGTTTAAACTATTTATTAATTTGTTTCTTTTTGGAGTTGAAAAAACCTCTATCCTAGCTGGTGGTTTAATGCGAAAAGGCTTATTGCCCTGACGCTCACTGATTGCGATCCCTTTTTTGTAGCGAGCGTCACTTAGCCGACGAACGAAACTGGGACTATATAGAGTTTATACAGTTCCAGTACTCACTTACGCCAATGAGACATGGACTTTATCTAGCACTGACGAAACCCTCTTAGCTGCTTAGTTCGGGAGGAAGATGCTCAGCAGGATTTTTGGTCCCGTATGTGTAGAAGGACAATGTTACATTGATGAGTTATATGAGCTGTCGTACAGCGAATTAGACTCGACAGGCTCCGGGAGGTCATGACATCCAGTTCATGTCATGGCATCATTTTAACTTTTTGAAAAACAACATTACGGATATGTTGGAGTCGAAATGCTCTGTGGTCAGATTAAAGATGCGTAACAATAGAGTGAAATAACCGAATTAGTGTTTCACTTATGTTAACGTTAAGCATTGCACATCTGGTCCAAATAAATAGCTTCAGATGCTTTAGTAGTATAGATATCGCTCCGTTAAGTCTAGTATACACAAGGATCGAGTCCAAAATCTCACCCGGAGAGCGATCACCTGTAGCAGGGGTCGGCACAGCTGCACAAGGCCAGACAGTAGAAACAAGTCATAGATGATATCATAAAACCATTGTAAACATTTTTTTATAAATTATTCAAGATGTATCAATTTTGCTGGTACACATACTATTTTCAAAATTATGAATGCAAGTTGTCCGCAGTCCTTTTACAATTATTTATACACTTTTATGTTAGTTTTTTGTATATCGTTTTAATGCTGCTTGGCTTAAAATTCTTAGAATACAAGCGAAATGGGAAAACCAACGTTGCAGATCAGTCGGAACGTTCACCAAACTGTACCATCCTTTAGCTCTGTCTATCGCATGGATAATCGATACATTGGGGACATTAGGCTTCGATTTGTGCGTGGAACTTCTCTTAAACACAACTGTCTTCATTGAACACAACTGTATCATTTGGAGCAGCTTGGCGCTGGTCTTTACCCAACAGAACCCTTCCAAAATCCCATCCTGTTCAATTTTCCATCGAAAGGAATATTTCATTTGCTTTACAAATGGCAGGCAGTAATGGCAAGTAGGTAGGACGTTACGCCAAAAGGAAAAAACCTTCTGTATTACCGCTTGCGCTCTAGATTTAACGTTGAAGCTACTTTAGATAGCATTCAACCCGACCAAGCATTAATTGGTCGGGACAAAATAAATTTTTAACGTAAAAGATAGACAAATAAGACCAATTTGATGTCGATGATGGTTCCCGTATATACAATATTAGTGTTCGCGGTAAAGAGATCTTGTGTTGTTTTAAAAAAGTCAGCCGGATTTGGCACGCGGGCCGCACTTTGCCGACCCCTGCTTTACAGCAACGATTGGTAAAAATGGATATGTGGTTTAAATAACTCTATATGGTTATATGCCAAGCATTGAAATTCTGCTAGTAATAGTAGACCGTTAACCGATACTATTTCCTTGTAAACTTTAAAACCTACTCAAAAACATTAATTTCTCGAAGCTTGCAACGTTTGTTTCCCGTTTTCTGTGTATTCGCTTTGAATTTCAGTCGACATTTACACATTTGGATTAGCACTGGCCTAGTTGGCCGGACTAGAGCAAAATATCTAATCAGAACAGTGATAAAAATAAACCACAATCACAACATGTAACAAGACAAAACGGTAGCTATCGCGTCGTGGGGCGTCTGTTTAATTTGTAGTTAACATATAAATTCCATTCCATATGGTGAAATTAGGTCTTGTGGTCATTTTATTGAATGTTTAACCTAGAAAATTGCTCCTTTAGTGGAAATAACTTGAGATAAAATTATCACTGGAATGTGTGCAAATAGGGAGAAATCAACAATATCAAATCGTGTATCATATACCTCCTGCACACCAGAGCAAACCTTTTAACATTTTATAACTTCATCGATATGTGTCCATCATCATCAGCAACAGCATGCTAAAATATATCGAGCATAAAACCGGTAATGATAAGAAGTTGAAGTCATTCCCTCTCTGTCTCTCTCTCTGTAACGCAAGCATTATGGTGGCACTAATTTCAGACTGATTTATCGCACCATTTTCATATCAACAACTGATACGAGGAACGTGTCGTTGGCATGTACAACGTGTGTAAAAAAAGGTTTGGCGAAGAAGTGCTCCCCAACGGCCACAACCCACTTTCAGCTTCCTCCCGCATCCCGTTCCTTGCTATGCGTATATCATGCCGAGGTGGTAAAGATAAGAAGGTGCCGCGGATTGTGGTGTTACTGCCAGTGGGGCCTCCAGTGTGTGTCTGTCCCGTCTTCTGGGTGGCAAATGACGAAATGGGTGATTTTTGCATAACTTTGCATCGTCGTGACCAGCGACCGCCGGTGGACCCGTCGGGAGCGTGTGGGCTTGTCTGACCGGATCATTTATGATCTATTGCTTTGCGGCAAAACTGCTGCTGGTGGTTTGGCCGTCTACCTGTGCCTACTGTACCTGTTGCCGCATAGCAGTACAACTTTGAACAAGCAAATTTAATTAATTCGGCAGTTTCTTCACGAAGAATGTTCATGATGTCATCTTCCTGTCCTCCGTATTGTGTTGATCCTCGTGCAAGGTGTTGCAGTTTGGTGCAAATGTAGCAGCAAACCGCGCTTTGCCCTGCTGCCTCTAGCTCGCGTGTGCATAATTGTTATTTCTGACGGTTAAACTATCCTTTTGCATTGGGTAGGCCGCCAACCTCTGGTAGACCAGACCAGACACACCACATACGTACAAATTCCGCTGATTGATGTGTTTGGGTTGGTAGGGGCTAGCACGGGGCCAAAGTCAGACCATTACCTCAGTCACGCCAATTACGAATTGCGATTGCATTGAAGTCCGCCTATGGGAGGGCACAAACACGCTCTCGGCAGGCCAGCTAAAGTATGGTGGTACGCATCTATCTCATCTCGCATGACATTTGTCAGCAGTGTGCTAATTAAACGACCGTACCATCGGTTTAATCATGAAATTATTACATCGAAATTTGCTCTCCGGAGCAGTACAAGTAAAGGTTCCAAATCGATTCGCCTGTCTCATGCATAACCAACCGTCCAATTGCCATGCCGTTGCGGAGGACGATTACGCTAAGCCACCAAAGAAACCTTACCAGTTTCCGGCTGGAAATAGATTAAAAGGGTAATTGGCCAAAAGGCTAATGGAACATTACCGGGCAACCTCCAAACGGAATGGGGCGCCACAATTGGAAGGCTTGCGGAAAGGGGGGGACGACGCACAAATACTGCGCGTGTGAAACTGTTATGGAAATGGAAATCCATTCCGAGCACAATGCAATAAAAGAGGACAAATTTCGCGTCACACTGAATACATACAAACGCGTGAACTGATAGTTACTATCTAAAAATATACAATGTTTTCACGCTAATTACGCATTGATCCAGTGTTAATTATAACCACCGATATAGGTAGCGTACAATGCGGTTGTCTCGGTGATGTAGATGGTAACGGTGCCAGTTACTTACACGACGGGACCGGTATAAAAATCCCATCCGGACTGACTTTGCAAATACAGGATAAAATTAGGTCAAATAAGCCAATTATGGTAGCCATGACCTCTAGCACAGGTCACTAGATCAACAAGAAAAAGATAGCGTATATAATGCACTTAACATTTCAAAGCATAATAAATGAGCCTCAACATTTACATTACCTTGATCAAATTATCGATCAATCATTCATGTAAATCTTTAAAATATCCACTTTTGAAATTATGTTATGTTTAATCTCCTAATGACAAGGAGGGGTTTGCCCTGCAACGAAACTTGTTTAATTAATTTCAAATTTTGCCTATTGGATTTAATAATTGTTTACCTTAAGTTGAGCAGCGTACGTCAATTTTCGATTAAAACGTGTTCTTTTTGTTTCACTCGTCACAGGGCATGAACTAATACAAAATGATGTGGTGGGATAGAGAAAACGGGCGTGTATTATGAGCTGCTGAAAAGGATAATACACTCTGGTGGCCTTTTTAGAGATATAAGTTTTGGGAATATTTAAAAATACGACTCTTCCTCTCTCTCTCTCTCACCCGTGCAGACATGGTCACCAAACCGTTTCCAGGAAGCTGTTACTGATGATCAAGAGGACTACCGGATGTATCAGGTATGTATATCAGGAGTCTTCTTGGTGCAAAACTTTGCATTGTAATGTTACTTATGAATTGTAACAATAAAAGTGTTATAATTTTGTAAAAATAGAAACAAAAAAATATATTTACACGCTAAAATATCCTGGTGGATATGGATGATCCTCAATCCAATCCTTAAGGCTATAAACAGATGACTAATAAATGTGGATTCGGAATAGTCAGTCCTGCGTACGGGGGGATTGGGTCCGGATTTGATTTTGGTACGGTCTGTTCGTGCGAAGACCGGTGCCGCTCCCATCATGCCACCGGGTCGCCCCGATCACTGAGGTTGGTGTGCCAAAAATAAACAACTTAATGCACCTGCCGTCGTAAACTAGCCTAACCCAACAGCGAAACTATTGTGGAATTGCAGGGCAAATAATCAGCAAATGGCGGTTATACAAGAGAGAATACCACTATTACACAATCATTTTCAAATCTTTTATGTTATGAAATTAAGTTTTCCCAAAACAAAAACTATAATTTGCGTTAATCCAGATTTACAGAACCGTAGCTGAATGTGATACAACACATGGCGCTTATCATGTGGCACACAACTGCAGTAATGCGAGATCGTATCAATCTGGCTGAGCAGATAATACTGTATTGAACCACATCGTAGTCACCTGAGGGTGTTCGTTGATACGTGGACAGCAGCAGCAGAGAGAGATATACACAAAACCGCAAATTGCTTCTTTGATAGTGGTCACCATCGTAGCAAGAACGCTAGGAGTGTCATTGTTACTACCATAAACGCACAAATGCTGTAGCAGATTACGCGGAAACGCCTTTAGAAGATCTGCCCAAGTACATCTACTACGTCGTGCGCGCGTAAAGTATGATGGAGAGATGATGGGAACATGAACATCGTAGAAGGCCATGCTCCGTTGGGGTAACAATTATAAACCTCAACAAGGAGGAGTCGATGGCCAACGCACACAGGTGTTGTAAGTGTTTGAATCTTTTGCTTCCGCCTTCCTCCTTCCCCTCAATCCCTCCACACGCATATCGTACCTTAAGGGCATATTTTTGGCCCGCCGATTTGCTTGTGCACTGTACCACCTTGCCGTTGATGCCGAGTCCGAGAACCGTGTTGGAAATGTCGTAGTCATCCGTGATCGGTGTCATCTTGGGTTGTCGCGGCATGGCCATCTGCTGCTGTTGTTGCTGCGTCGGCAGCTGTTGAACCGGAATCGGCTTCATCGCGTACATGGTGCGATGATGATGGTGACGAACCTCCTTTTGTGCAGCTAGTTTTATTGTCCAGCCAGAAATAAACAGGCGGACAAATTTCGGATGCAATACGCACTAACTTTGCAGCGGTAGTGCAAAAATGCGTCAGACTTGTTTTGTTTACTTCGGACTTTCTCTACACTTGATGACACTGTTTGAATCACTGCGTGTGGGAAAGGTGGCACATGGGCATTGGGCGCATATGTAGCGCGTACGGCGGCACACGTACGTACATGCAATTATATAACAAAATCACGAAAGATGGCACACACTACGCATCGGAACTGTACGCCAACAATAACAACAATAGCTGTACACACTTCTCGACCGCACTTCACTGCGCACACGGACGTTCTAAAGGAACAATTTGGGGAAGATGGACAGACGGGCGACACAATAGCAACTGATCACGCAAACAACACACTACCGCGTAGGAACACAAATGCACAGGTAATTCCGGCACGGATTTTAGTTGGAAATGCTACCGGAAACGGGGGATCACTGTCTGGTTATGCTTTCTTCTATGCTCGCTCCACCGCACGTAGCATACGGTGAAATCTTTTTGTCATTGTGTCATCAACGCAAATAGGCATTGGTCTAACTTGGTTGGTTGGTTGGTTGCTGACGAAATTCGATTCAATTTGTTTTTCCCCAGTCATACCATCCGCAACATTTCTCTATTCATCTTGGTATGACGAATGACGTTTGTCAGTGTCAAAGTTTGTGCTGCCGCCCATGCTGCAAATTCTCTCCCGGGAAACTGAGCTACAGAAATTTCCCGAGGTATGCGACACTCGAGTTACGTGAATTCGAGATACGCGAATCTCCAAATTTTAACAGTTGCTAATTTTGGAAAATGGAAGAAAATGGAAATGGAAGAAAAAGCCAGGATGTCCGGTTAATGTAGTTACCGACATGTGAGGAGTTGATTTTCTTACACCGGTTATACATTATCGTTAATATTGCTTTACCTGGTCGTTCTGCAAGTATCCTAGATCTTGGAACAGCTGCAGCACGTTGCCAAAACGCAACGTCCTGCTATCCAGGATTTTGAATAGACCCAGACTGCATAACATGTTCCAAACACTGTCGCAGGGTCCTAATCTCCCGTTTTAACATCTTCATAGTTCTAGGAAGCGGCGTACATGCGACAGGAGATATTCGATGGTCTTACTCGATGGTCGAAGATGTTCTAACCGGTACAAACACTGTAGTTAAAGGTGCTTTCGATGGTGCTGAATCCGGGATGCTGCTGTTGTCTGTTGGGATGGCTGGCGACGGCACATCATCGATGTGCGGTTGTTCGATTGCATCAATTGCACTCAGGACAGAAACGCTTTGCTCAGATACCAGCGGCCCATTTTCCATCAATGAAGGTACTAATAAGGACATTATGCCCGGCAGCGGTGTAGATGAATCAAACAATGATGCTGCATGAACAGTTCCAGGCTTAACACGATTTTTCCGTGGTCGCTTTACCCTGGATACTGGTTTTATTTGTCGCTTCGCTTCTCTTTTCTGTTTCTTTCCAGCAACACCCCAACACCCGATTCCAGATGGCACAGACAGTGGCCGTGCTGAAGGGGCGACGGCTCCTTCGAATCGACCATTGGCCCCGGAGACTGCAAAGCAAACGGCGCAAGCTGCGTTGTGGATGCTCCAGTGATGCTCCGGATTTTAACAAAATGTTTTTCAGCACTTCGATTTCCCCTGTCATGCTGGGTGGCTTTTTCTGTTAGTAAGCATGTGGTTTCTAGAACGAATTCAAAAATAGCTGTTGTTACAATGTAGAATTCAAATGGTATTTGATATGCGTATATTATCTTTCACAGATTTGATGCACGAGCGCGGGAAAGCAGCAGCCAAAAATGTTCATGAAAGAAAAGCATTGTATGGAAATGTGTGGATGTGAGTGTGCACATGGCTCCACGTTCCTTCCACGTTCCCACCCCCGAACACTTTTGCTAATCGGTCCACAGTTCGGCCAATTTTTGTCACAAGTCTGATTGGGGGGTTTGACGCAGTTCCATTTGCAAATGATAGGTGAAGCTTTTTCACCGGAGCTCAATGTTGACAGTTCACGCAATCCGTCATTTTGCTTTGCTTTGCTTTGCAACAGTTTGATGCCCTTGAAATGCCGGGCAGTATATAAATTTAAAGCAATCGGAAAAGTTAACTCGCACGTTATTGCCAGTATGCAACTCCAATATTGAGGATTTTTATTTCAGCCTCAAAGGAAAAGATAACTTCACTTGAATCGAATGAGGGAGAATAAAACGAAAGTGATGGATTTGTTTCATTCGAGCGCCCATACGGCAAAACATACGGGTATGTCGGTCAACGAATTTATGCACCCGAGAAATCTATATCGGCAAAAGCCCAACTTTCAACTGTTGATTAAACAATTTCCCGAGCTTAAAGAGGTGGCCAGTGTGGTAAGTATATACGCGCACGCCTTGTGTATCAGACACGTTTTGCGTCCGGCATTAACCCAGTGTCAAATTGCAGGACTTGGCAGGCAAAGTAAAGCTAGATTATCGTAAAAAACATGCTGTTCATTTGCTATCGAAGTGTTTGCTTTTGCGAGACTTTGGCCTCAAGCTGGAACTTCCGCCGAACAAGTTGGTTCCGACGCTGCCTCTTCGACTGAACTACATCCACTGGTTGGAAGACATCGGGTCCGTAGCGCAGTGGCCGGAAAAGGAAAAAGTTCGTGGCATTGATATCGGTTGTGGAGCTTCCTGTATTTATCCGCTGCTTGCAGTGGTAATATCCCAGCAGCGGTGGCACATGGTTGCGATTGAAAAGGCGGAAGACAGTTTGGAAAGTGCCAAAGCCAACGTTACGCGGAACGAGCTGCAAAGTTGCATTAATGTACAACCACAAACCCTGGAAGGAGAAACAATTCTGCTGGACGTGCTGAAGAACTTTCCCGGCGAACGCTTCGATTTCTGCATGTGCAATCCGCCGTTTTTCGATAGTAATTCCAACGAACTAAAGCCACACGATCGTACCGGAAAGCGGCGGGAACCTTCGAACGCTAGTACCGGATCGCTCGAGGAACTGTGTACGGAGGGTGGAGAGGTGAAGTTTATTACCCAAATTATAGATGAAAGTCTTCAGCTGAAGGATCGCGTTTCGGTGTACACAACGATGATAGGCCATAAAAGCAGCTACGAGAAGATATTGCGTACTCTTAAACGGGCGTCCATACATAACGTTACCGTGAGCCGGTTTTGTCAGGGCAATACGACACGATGGGCCGTAGCATGGAGTTTCGATGCTCAACTGTTGCTGTCACTCGTTACCAACAGTATTAATAGGACAAGCGATAATAATGGGTCTCCTGGGAAAAAGACAGCGTTCGGAAAACCAGTGGTATGCAGAATTTTCAGCACTAGCGATATGGACTCAATTCAAGCTGTTAAAACATGTATCCTGTCAAAGCTTCAAGCAATTGCGATTGACGTGCGTGCTGTTGTCGAAACGAACAAAACGGAAGGAATAATATTGGAACTTACCGCACGAGAAAACACGTGGTCGCATCAGCGAAGAAAAAGACGTGCCGCACAAATCAGTCCAAACGGAACGACGGCAATAGAAACACCGAACGGAAATGAACAGATATATAGCGAAAAGCGACCAAGACTCGGTGATGAGCTGCATACGAACCGTTCAGAACAGACAGCTCCTCACACAGACGATCCTTATTTGCGCGCGGCATTGAACATCCAGCGCAAGGAGGATGGATATTATTTAGCGCTCCAATATGTTGCTGGTATTGCTGGCAAAGATGCAGTTAATCAGATTTTACAGTACCTTAAAAATACGGCTAAAGCTGCAGAAGTTACCGCGGATGTAGGTAAACAGCACGGTGCCGAATACCTCCCAAATAGTTAATTTATGGCAACATACCGTTAATAAATGAAATGTTGGACTTGTTTAATGAAATACAAACGTACAAAGAATAGAAAGGAGAGCAAACAAAGACTATAATACACGTTGTTACAGTTACAATAATTGCTTCTTACACATTTATATTTTCCCGGTCGTTTGACGCAACTAGCGTATCATGTAATTTTATAAATATTACACATCCGTATCGATCCGAAATGCCGACACGCACTGTTCGCATCTACAATAAATGTTAGGAAAAGGGTGATCCTTACTAGTCGGATCGTGAGCAAACATGCGCGGCCCAATAGTTTTCCCCAATGACTCGTGGTTTCTACCGTATCTGATGCAGACCTAGCATTTGAATCAAACCGAACACGAATTGAAAAATGCAAATAGCATTTTAAGCACATCACTGCGAGACTCTACACGCAAACCAGTATCGTGTGTCGCGAAGGTGTACGTACACACAGCAGACCATACAATTTGCTTAGCCCCTACGCCTTTGTATAAAAATATTTAACAAACCTACGACGGAGCTCCTGTCCTGTCCTTTAGTAGCGTAATCCGTTTCAAAAACATACCTACAAACAAGCTGCGACGATATGACGATAACAGAGAAATTTAATTTCCAATTTTTACACGAAAACATGTAGCTATTTTACAACTGTTGCCCTAACTGTTGCGCTGGCAGGAAAATCAATACACGGTAACGGTAATCCAATTGAAGAAACGAAGAAAAAATAAACAAACAAATGCATTAGCGTAACATTCATCCGGTGTGCAACGGTTTTGCTTTACAATGTTGCCCTAAAACACGCCAAATGCAGAAGCGCGCTTGCACTTGCATTATTTCACGATTGACTAATAAATATAAAAAAGTACGAAGCTTAAGCTTAAATTTCTAATAAAAAATATTCACAAATCTTGAGTGTATGCTTCGGAATTCGTCGTCTTTCCCTGCCAAGTACAGCCTTTCAGATAGATTTAGATGTCCCGACTACAGCACACCGACGCGACACTAACTACGCCGGACGAATAAATGCGCCAGACCAGTTTCCTGGTTGCTTTCAATCAAATTAAATGCGCTCGTGCGATGATTGTTGGGTGGTGCCACGATCGGTGGAAGGTTCAAAATTTTCACCTCCTTGCGACCATGCTGACCAATGTTGCGCCCAATGATATTCGTTGTGATCTTCTTGAACAGGTCCTTCTTTGCCTTATCGATTTTGTTTCCTTTCGTGCTGCTGGACGATATCTTTTCGTCCAGCTTCTGTATATCGCCCGCACTCACGTTCGGGATCTGCTGCAACACTTCCAGTATGTTGGGGAACTTTGGTCGAAGTATTTCGTACGTCTGCACACCGAGCGTTATGAGCGATGTCTGAAATAGGGGTAACGATTTGTTCATTAACGTGTTCATCACAAACATTAAGGGGGGAGTAATACATTCACTAATTTAACATTCTTGTTACATTATTGTAGGTGTATTTGGTAGAGGCGCAGGTTCAACACAACAGAACCGTTACGAAATCCCATCCGATCCGTTAATCCCATGCCGTTAGGCTATGTGATAAAATAAGTCTAGTAAGCCAGAAATGGCAGGCATGCCTAAACGGTCCTAACGCCAAAAAGAAGATTGTTCTTACTCCACCGTGTGATCTCTATGGTGTCCACTGTTCAGTTAAAGTTACCATTTGGATCCCAAAAATCACCATCTCTTTCAGACAATCAGAATGTACTACCCCCTTTTCTTAAACGTCCATACCTGATTGGATTCGTGTTGACCGTGCTGTTGAAGAGCCTTCAATACCGCGATGATAATGTTAGACGCCAGTGTTTCCGTGACTAATTGTTCCGACGCTAGGAATCGTATGATTGGACCACTGAGAAATGTTGCTTTTAAGCTAGAGGTACTGTCATTCCATGAAAGAACGCTGGAATTGTAAAAGAATGGACATATTAGTAACCTCAATATATGTTTTAGACCTCACCTTCGATGTACCTTAAAACCGTCATAACGATTGAGTTGCTGGTGTATTGATTGCGTAATAATTTTCCACCCAGATCGCTGATGACCTCCGATGTCATGGCAGATTGTGCAGCGCGTGTCAGCGCTTGCGGGGTACCGTCCATACTCTGATCATCCTGATCCATGCCGCCAGCCATCGGTGCATCGGTGGCTGAATTTGCGGTCGGATCTATGGTACTACCGACCAGGGCCACCTTCAGCACATCAATGTATTCCCTAGTAAGCGTTCGATTGAGCATATCCTCCAACACTTCTTGTGTGTCGCTCACGTCCTCTCCAAGCTCGCCAGATTCGTAAAGCGACGTAATGTAGTGCCAGCGAGCAGTCAGTCTTGTCAGCACTGAAATATTAACAAAAATTATTTTAATTCGTTTCTGGCATAGAACTTTCTACCCGCGGAGGGACACTTACTGAATGGAACAAAGTGGGCAAAGATCGGCAACAGAACTGCTTCATGGAACACCGGTGGGCAGGAGTAGATAAATGGCTTAAGAAATACCCGAACAATGGTCCGGATACGAAAGTCTGGCACGTATTCCAAGCTGGCAAACACACTGCCAACGATAGCGTTTGCGATGCCGGGCAGTGCATACAGATCTCGTCCCAGCGCCGGTCCAGCAGATCCCATCATGTGGTAACAGTGCTCGAAGATGCTTGACAAAAATGTTTGCATGCGTCCGAAAGCCGTTTGTGGCATCTTCTGCGATGGATCGAGAGGATCTTGCAGCACCGGCGAAACACCGAGCAGTTGCTTTTTCTCGCTCTCCTGCATACCGTTGGCGTTTCGGAACGAGTCCGAAAACGTCTGCAGAGCGTCCGGTTTCCACAGCTCGTTGAGACAGCGCATCAGCGACAGGATGTGGGGCAATAGTGGAACAACGTGCGAGGTGGCTGGATTACGGCAGATCGGATTGCCGGACTCGGTTAATGCTACGACGAATCCACCCCGTGAGCAACGGTCCGGATCGTCTGGCCAAGAGCAACGCTTTATAACTCCCAGCACGAGACTGAGCGCGTAAGTAAGCTGCCTACGGTTGACGTTGTACGGATCCTCGATCGTGGTGGAAAACGGTTCGATGGCTGGATGGTTTAAACCGACGTACTCGATGAAGGTGTGTGCATTTTTTACAACCGGGCTCAAGATTCCACCCCAGATTGTTACGCCATCGCGTATGACTTCCGCAACGAATCCGCTTTGTCGCTCGAAGTCGCAGAAATGATTCGAAATAAGCAGCAACGCTTCCAGCAATGTCACTTGCTCCACCTTACTGAGCCGGTCCGGCTGAATGATGAGGTTCTTTACGCTCGTGTTGATCTGGTCAAATATAGGCAACAGCAGCAGCGGGTATTTGTGCGCTATTTTCACCATTAAGGCGGCCGCATGCCGACGCAAATTCTTAACCGCCACCGTACGCGAGTGTCGCGTTTCACCCGGTTCCTGAAAGACTAACGAGGCGAATATCTTCTCCAGCACACGCGGCAACAGCTGTACACCGGTCATGGCGACACAGTTAGCAGCCGTGATTTGACAGGAGGACATGCTGAGAAACACGAACAGTGAAGAAATGCAAGAGAGTAGCACCGACAGGACGAGTGGATCCGTTGTTTCCACCTTCAGACATTCCTCGAGCAGTCTTAACCCGGCCGACACTGATGGGCGCTCGGTGACCATCAGAATCCGCGATAACACTCCATCGAGCACGTTGGTAAGTGCGTCCCACTCGAGGTATACCGGATCGGTTACACTGCACGTGGTGTTACGCTCGGTTGTGGTCGTTTTTTGCAACCTTGCACTAAGCCAGTGTTCGCAGTAGGAAAACGTTACGAGTGGTGCAATCAGTGTCGCCTGACGAAAGATTTCCAAAAAATCCGTTCGACAGCGATAGAAAAACACTAGCCACTCTTCCTCGCCGTCGTAATCGAGACTTGCAAAAGTTTGCGGATGCATCGTTACTTCCGTGGGGCGCCTAAGCGGATAGTTTACCTTGATGATCTTCGGTCCGATCACTTCGATCACCTGTGGAATGTACTCAAGTACCAGATGCTCCTTGGATATTTGCTCGTGTTTTAACAGGCTCGTCCAAATCAGGGCAGCGGGATGAGCGAGGCTGTAGCTGGAGTGACGCGTGAAAATCAGTACCGTGCCTAAGAAGGTCGCCAAACAGTGCGGACGAATAGGTTGGCATTCTTCCTTGCCCCAAAGGGCCGTCATTTGCGATGCTAGCCCGGTCAGTACTGGGATGAGTTTTTTCAGGAACATATAGTAAGATTCTGTTCCGAGACGTTCGTTTTGTGTCGCTGCTTGGTAGTAATGTTCCACCGGAGCATCCTCGAACAGAAGGAGCAGCGGTTTGCGGTCTTTTAGCTGACCGCGCCTATTTGCAATCTGTCCAAGGCAATCTGCTGCAGGTTGCTGGAAATCGACGTCCGTCAGTAAAATGCATAGGATCTGTAGTAACCGGCCGTTTGCTGCCATGACGTGGTTGATCGATACCCACTCTACGAACCCGGTTAGTGTTTGCAATGCAACCTGCACGACACGACTGTGGCCGTGCGCTTTGTGCTTATCTCCAACCGAGGTTGCACTGCGGAACTCACCCACGTGGAGTTCGATTAGTCGCAGGAAAAAGTTGAATATCTCCGACATATTCACAGTCAGTGCCTGGTAAATGTCCTTCCGCCGTTGATTCGACTCGATTGTCTGCAGCAGTGCCACATCTTCGACTAATCGAAGGAACACCAGCAGCACTAGCTCCGTCTGGGCCATGCCCTGTGAGCAGGCATCGCTCAATTCCACTAGCAGCGTAGTCCATTGTTGGGGCCATTCACGTTTTATCATCTCCACGATAATCCGTGATACACCGTCCTTGATGTGAGCGAGGCTTTGATCCTGTGCTTCACCGACGCCGCCGTTTAGCAGTTTCATGGCGTTCTCCTTGATGAATATCTTCTCCTGCTGCGAGATGCTATTCCAGTTGAACTTGATCGTATGTTCCATTAGCTGCAGTCCGAAGTGACGTACGATGGGCGGATAGTTGCCGGTCACCAGTGAAAGACCCGCTTGTGCGCAAAGAGGTGAAACATCTTTGAATCTGTGAACGAACACCGCGGGTTAATACACGCAAAGCGACTACGGGCAGCAATAAAATACCTTTCACAGGCAACGTAAGCGTCCATCCTTGCCTGCTGTGTTGCTTCTGGGTCCATCGTTATCTTCACGGCACGAGCCAGCTCGTTGGCAAGTTCCACCACTTCATGGGCCATCTCCATTCCGGCCGGACTAGGATCACACACTTTTGAAACCTTTACCTTCCAGATACCGCGCTGGTTGAGCACTGGACTACAAGCGTTGGCGCACAGTGTGCACGGGACAGGAAAGTTTGGCCGCTGAACGTAGGCTCACTAGGGTTGTATTAAAGAAACAAATAAGGTTACATGTATTTCACAGGATATTACGCTGAAACGGAGGCGACTAGATCTGTAGCAACATTAGTTGTAATGACTGGTTCACTGTCTGTGTTCTAGCAAAGTTGAATGAAAATATTACGCAAATGATGCAATGTGCATTTTTCATTACAAAGGAAAACTATTCCAACGAACTCCCCACAGGGAGCTACACTTCTCGTGGTTTATGGTCAGCGCCGCGTACGAAATGCTGCCTCGAGGAGTGCATGGCCAGTGTCACGGCAGCAGTTCTGGGCCATGTTTCCTTTCCACACACTTACCGCACACTTTTCCCAACGCGGTTACACCGTCAACACTTTGTCATTTCAATCGGTTAATATTTGCTGTAGTCACGCCTGTTGAAATAGGAACAATAATCGTGAAAAATGCAGTGGGAACAATTTTGGTAAACGCGGTCTCGCGCTGCGAAATCTTCTTCTTCTTTTTCGAGCCTGCTCAAAGCAAACGACATCAGTGGTCGGAGCTCGAACTTCAACCTTGACAGGAGCCGTTTGTCGAGCAGCAATCCGCCAGATATAAATTCAATTTGTTTTATTGGACCCCAATAGGAACGGAAATGTGTTGAAACGACAGGAAAGGAGCTATTTTACATTCCAGTATTTGATTTAGTTGAATTGAAATTGTAAAACAATATTGGTTGAATTTAAATTTTGTTTCCAGACTTCAGACAATTTTTCGAAGAACTACAATTACCTTGGGCAAGATTGACACACGAGGGCTGATGTCAAAAAGACCGGCATTGCGCGGAATATTGTTTTGTTTGAGTGCTTCCCTTTTTGTACGGAATACGGATATTTCGTTTGAATAAAAGCATCCAATATGGACACGAAAGGATCTCCACCAACTCACACCGTTTCACTGCCGGAGCAAATCATCACTTTCGAACTATCGTCCTACGAATGGTCGCAGAATCTGTTGTGCATTGCGCTGATGGACAAGCTGGTGCTTGGCAGTGTACGCTTTCCAGTAAGAATGTTTACATTTCCTTCCCTTCGCTGTTGGTGCGAATATTGTGTCTCAACTTTATGCTTTTTAGGAAGAAAACGAAAATGAATCCTTCGAATGGAAACAATTGAAAGAGATCCACCACAAAAGTCGGCCGCATTCGGTAGCGTTTGCTCCAGAAACTTCACTCGCCGTGGTTCCCAAGAAGGTTGTAATAGCTAGCGCTGGATCGGATTATAAAATTCGTATCTTCCAAAGCGACCTGGACCAACAGGATACCGTGCAACTGTTGGAAGGCCATCGGTCCTACGTAAATCACGTAAGCTGGGATCCGGACGGTGAATTCTTGGCATCTTGCAGCGATGATAACAGTTGTGTATTGTGGAAATGTAAGGAAGATTATTGCCAGGGTCCTAGTTTTTTCTTCGGTTCTGCCGTTCTGTCTGCCAAATGGCATCCGGAGGAATCAGGACATCTTTTAATCGCGGAAAAATGTGGCGTAGTACACCTGTACAAGGTGCATCTGAAAACATCGATGCTGTCGGTAGAAACGGACACAAATCCGCTCAGCTACGCTGACTGGAATTTAAGCAACTCGGCGTACGTCGTGGCAATGGCCCGGGGTAATGTTTTCTTCTGGGATTTGAAAAATTCCAGCTGGCCTATCGAAAACAAACCGCTGCATGACGAGTGTGGTCAAATAGTGAAATTTTCTCCTCACTCCGAACATGTAGTTGCTAGCATTGGCAAACCGAACGCAACGCTGAAAGTAATACACATGAAAAACAAGCTGCCCCAAATTGAAGCTAAACTGCTACTGTATGGAGGTCTTTGCTGGCATTATCAATTACCGTACGTTTTGGCCGCTTCCGATCGAACGTTATGCTTCTGGAAGGTGTTAATTTAGAATGATGTATTTTGTATAATTTGAATTCCATCTTGCGTGAGCATTTTTGCCGAAGTGCGAAACCACTCGTTTGTACTAAAACTACGTTCTTTATATAAACCTTAAGTCGAAGTTGATTGCTGTCAAAGAAACGAAATAAAAATACATGTCAATAAACAGCACGCGCACAGAACTTTGCTGCTCTTATCCAAAACAATTCGATCGAAACGGGAATTTCTTCGTGTTTTTTTGGATTGAACTCATTTCGTTTGTAAGCTGGACTAGCGCCTTCAAGAGTATATACTTATTACGCTAGAAACATGCTTCTGCGAAGAGTTTTCGCCGCCGGTAAGTTCAGAAGCAGCGGGCCCATTGCACCGGTATATTACGTCATGATTTTTTGTTATTTTATTGCAGGTATTCCACGGTCGTTGTCCACTGCTACGATGCCTGAACAGTTGGTCACAGCGGAAAGAGGTTTGTGTGAGACAAATCAATCGTTTTCCTATTGATACACATCAATCTGTTTTCTGTGTTTGCCTCTCGAACAGCGACCGACGTGTTACACCATCCGGATTATTTTGATGTTCATAAGCTTTTCACTGTTGAAGATTTGTTTAAAGCTCGAGTTCACCTGGGACACAAGGAAGGCACGCTGAACGACAACATGAAAGGATATTTGTACGGAAGCCGTTTGGGCCATTGTATTATCGATCTGGATAAAACGGTGGAATATCTACGCACCGCCTTGAACGTAGCCGCCCATATTGCATATCGGGATGGAATTATTTTATTCTTCAATCGAAACGCACTCAACGCACACAGAGTGGAACAAACGGCTAGAGACTGTGGTGAATTTGCGCATACGCGCTATTGGCGAGGCGGTGTGTTTACCAACGCTAAGGTTCAGTTTGGAGCCGTGACGCGTTTGCCAGATTTGTGTATATTTTTAAACACCATGAACAACGTTCTTGATATGCACACGGCCGTGCGTGATGCAGCCAAGATGAATATTCCAACGATCGGAATCGTTGATACAAATTGCAATCCAAATCTGATCACTTATCCCGTACCCGGAAACGATGATACTCCGGCCGCGATCGAGTTGTACTGCAAACTGTTCAAAAAAGCCATTCTTGTGGGAAAGGAGAAACGAAAGGCGGACGCCGCAAACGGAACGCAGTGAAGAAACAAATTTGTTATTAACCGACTAAGTAGATTAAAAGATAGCATTTAAAGAGAAAAATCTAGCACATCAAAATGCGTCTTCTTTATTACTGGCATTTCCCTCCCATTCTAGGGTTTCAAACTGCACCTCGTTGGTACTTTCATCAATATAGGCGAGAACACATAGTTTATTCACCACCACCGAAAGGCGACAAACACGAATCAAATACTTAGCGTCTAGTTTTTGGCTCATGCCATCCTTTAGTACGTGTACCATATGTGATGCGTGGAAATACATTGGATCGCCCGGATATAGCAAAAAATCACACCCAAACGCATCTCCAGTCGTTATGAATCCTCCTTCCTGCCAGAGCGATGCAAAGATGCGATATTTCACGTGCTCTTCAGTACTCAAATCTAGCGAACACTCTGAAAAGCCTTTACAACCAAAACATTACAAAGACGCGAAAGATTACGCGAGTGATCATGCTTACCAAGCGCGACAGGATGTTTCGTTGGAATCTGTACCATTGTATCAAACTTCTCTTTCATTATCCTTTCCCTTTCATCGCTGACCAATTGCTCAGCGTCCAGCCTGATGTCTACAAAGAAACAAAAAAAAAAAAAAGGAAATCAGAAACAGGCCTCTTTTGGAGGAAATAGTTTCTAAGGTTTACCTTCCTCTTTCACTCCTGATTTGAGCAATTTTTTACGCTTGCCTTCTATAATCTTTGGTAAATGTTTTTGGAATGCTTCAAGTCGCTTCTCAATTGCTGGCATGCGTAATTCTTCCTTCTGTCGCTCAACCATACTGGCGTATACGTGTGTTTCCTCATCAGAGGGTGGCCGTTGCAATGCGCTATTTTGATCCACCAGCCGTATAATTTCTTTCTCTAAAAGTAATTTCAGTTCCCATCTGGATAAAGCAGCAGGCATGCCTTGTTGGTTTACATTCCTTGGATGGGAGACGGGAACACCGATTAGATTACCGACGATCCGACATTCAAATCGAAGTTTTAGATAGTCTACAAGGAAGAGGGATAGTAACCAATGTTAATGTTCATTAGAGAGGTAGAGAAGAGGATTTACCTTCGGAATCAAATATTAAGCCACGACCGTGCATGTAATTCACTGCAATCCGGCTCATTTCGTGCATAAACGCTCGTGCAACCAACACAATTTGTTTACACATTTAGTACATGTGATCATGAACAAGGTGTGACCGAATTGACCGGTTCAAATTTTGGTTCCACAATTTTTAGCTTCTAGATTATTTATTTGATTAAATATTAAAAAATCATAGTTTAGTTCAATAATTATAATAATTTATTAATAAATTGGAATTGAAGTTAAAGTTTTTGATTTCCGAGCGCATATCTTCTTTGTACCCACCTTTGGCATGTAATCGAAGGCCGGCGGTTTGACAATTGAGAGAACAAAACAAACTTGCCCACAACGTGTTTCTATTGCTGGTTCCGAAAGAGAAGGCGACTGGCGTCTCTTCATAATTTAATCAATACTGGTAGTGGTTGTATACTGGTAGTGTTGTTTGAAAGTGATAATGGAAAGTTCGGAAAACCACACATCCGGCAAATTCAGCAAAAATGAACTTCGCAAGCGCAGTCGCACGTACCTTCACCGGCAGTGTCGCATCATCATTCGTAACCTATCGTACAAAATCACGGAAGACATGCTGCGCAGTGAATTCGAACGGTTTGGCAACCTCGAGGAAGTTAATATTCTTAAGCGAGAGGATGGAAAGCTGGTTGGCTGTGCGTTCCTGCAGTTTTCCCAGCGAGAAGAGTCTGACCGGGCCATTAAGGAGATGGATAGTCAGATTTTCATGGGAAGGAAGGTAGAGGTTCATTATGCTAAAGATAAGGCGGACTATTCCAGGATAAAAAGAGAGAAAATCAAACAGGAAAATGCTGTTAAAACTGAAGACGATGATGATGTTCAAGTTAAGAATGAGGATGATGATGATGACGATGAGGAGGAGGAGGACGACGAGGATGACGAGGACGACGACACCGACGACGATGATGAAAACGAGGAAGATGACATTGACGAGGATGATGAGGATGTGGATGAAAAACCTCCGAAAGAGTTAAAATCCACCATTAAAAGAGAGAAACAGCACAACGAAGTTGAGGAAGAACGCGAAGTGTTTGTGAAGAATCTACCATACGAGGTGGATGCAAGCGAATTGATGGAAATAATGTCCCAGTTTGGCAAAGTGGAGAAAGCTCTAATCAACAAGGAGCGCATATCGGGACACTCGAAAGGAACAGCGTTTGTAATATTCAGGCGGAGTGATTCAGCTCAACTCAGCTGTCGTCAAAGTCTCAAGCTGAGAGTGCACGACCAGTACGTCGAAATTATGCCAGCGCTGCGCAAGGCCGACATCATGAATCGTGAGAAGGTGAAACAGGCGAAAGATTCACGAAATCTGTACCTTCTCAAGGAAGGATTGATAATGGCCGGCTCACCCGCAGCAAAAGAAGTATCAAAGGGAGACATGGCACAAAGACTGCGCTTAGAACAGCGCAGCAACGAGATGCTAAAGAACTTTAACCGGTTTGTATCACGGGAGCGGCTAACCATACACAACCTTCCACAGAGCTACACGAATGAGGAGCTGCGTAAAATGATACAAAAAAACACGTCATGCAAACCGAAGGAATGTCGCGTGATGCAAGAAAATCGCCCATCGTTCGGTAATGCAATGGGAAAATCGCGCGGTTATGGGTTTGTTTCGTTTGCAAAGCACGAAATAGCGCTGGAAGTGCTACGAAAGCTCAACAACAATCCGGCCATTTTCGGAAAGAACAGTAGACCCATCGTTTCGTTCAGTATTGAAGATCGAAACGTTTACAACATTAGACAGAAACGGTTGGAAAAATCACGTATCAATAATCCTACCTACCAGAAGAAAATGGAACAGGTGAAAGCGAAACGGTTGCAAAAAGTGCAGTCCCGAAAGGAAGCGCGACGCGAAGCGCTAGAACAGTTGGCTGTGGCCCCGGTTAAACTGTTGCAAAAGCTTAACTCTAAGGCGAGGGTCGTTGACTTGGCTCAGAAAAAGAAACAGCGCAAACGTGACGTCGAAAAAACACCGTTCGCGGGAGAGTTAGCGCAGGAAGGCAAGAAGGGCATCCGATCGACCCGTAAGATATCCCTCCAGGCCAAAACACACTTGAAGCGTATTAACCAGGAGCGCAAGGAAGAGAAAAAGAAGCGCACCAAGCAGGAACATGCGCGGAATCGGAAGGCCAAGGAGGGTGTGAAAAAGGTGAAACCGAAGATGAACATTAGCGAGTTGAAAAAGGAAGATGCGTTCTTCAAAGAGGCGATCGGGAAGTACAAAAACATGATCAGTCAAGCAAACAAACAACCGTTACGAAGCAAATGGTACAGTGAATAGTTCCGAACAAGCGTTGTACATTTGGTGCAAACTGATTTTTCTGTAAAGGGCAATGAAAAGTACACAATAAATGGTTGAACAACTGAATCTATCGATCCAGAACTATTATTGTGAGAATTGCTTATCGAACAAGTAACTACGACCTACGAGAATGTAACTACAACAATTCACGAACTGTATTTCTTACATAAGTATGTAACACATTGCACAATTAGTTATATTCCTTCAGTTTGTGTTCGTTACATCCATATTCGAGGCGTTTATATTATTGGAAACAATCCGACTCGTTGCGTGCAAACCGGTTAACTGCCCGTCCTTTATCCGGAGACTTTATCCGAAAAAAAAATAATACGGTTTGGGAAAGAACAATTTAGCTGCTTCGCCCTAAACTATTGTTCCGGAGATTCCGTCCACCTTCTTTCAGTAAGAATTTCTATTACACCCATCACGGGACAAGGGACGCTTGGGCTAGAAACTTTGCTCCAGTCTTGAGTCTGGTACTAGCTCCTGATGTCTTTGCAACAGGCCCAGACACTGTAGCAAACAGTGCGTACTAGCGGCGGACAGAGCCTTCATCATGAGCAGATCCGGATCCGTGCTCGAAAGCGGACCGTTCAAATTTTCGATAGCACGTGCGAGTGCGGCATTGCTGAGTTCCGTCTGTTGCAACTGTTGCCTAGCGGCACCGAACGCATCGTGCGCTGCTAGCTGATCGCGCGGTGGAAGCGCCGTTCCTGTAGAATTCGAATGACTTTCAACCACCGCTCGTAGTCCATCTACCCATTCCTGACGGGCTCGAGCATCTACAGCCCGCAACTTCAGCATATCTCCGGAGGCGCAGTTGACGGTGAAAGTTTTAGAGTCTTCATCGCTTGGACAGATCACGGCACCGGCTAGGTGTACCTGCCCGCGTGGAGCACTACCGACGATGTGGGTGTTTGAATCTTCTCCGGCCGGTTCACACAGATAGTAGCTTAGCAGTCCGCCCTGCGCATCCACACTAAACCAACGATACTGCCAGCCTGCAAACAATTTATATCGCTTTAATGAATTTGCAACGAACCGCTGACGACTTGATTAGTGCTACCTTTCACTACGTTTGTGTACTTATACAGCTGACCGCTGAGTTGTTGGCGATTCATGCTCAGCACTTTGTTTAAGTTGGATTCCATTCTCGGCACACTAACTCCACTCACTGATCTGTACGATTTAAGACGGACTTGCGATGTAGGGACTTCGAGGATTCTATGAACAATCCCCTGATGCACCGAATTGCAAATCGGTAGCTAAAAGTTTACAAATGCAATCAATCCGATAGGAATGTGATGACAGCACTGAACAAGATTATTAAATGATAGACGAAGGGTGCTTCATGCTTTAGTACCGTTTTATTATTGCAACAAACAAGGCATCCAATTTTGGAAAGTGTTCGTCGGCTGAGTAAAATTAACGAAAATACTTGCTCCACCACTAGCCATTCCCAGAATTTCAATGTTTTAAAGCACAATAATTTAGTACAAAACCGGTGGTTCGGTACAGGGTAGTCCTGAATGAATAATTCCAAGAACGGCGTTTGAAAAATCTAAACAAAGCCCACAACAATTAAAATGTTTCCTTCCATTGTTTTAATAAGTTCACAATTGCCACTTGATGTGGGAGTGCATTTTCCGTGGCTGACCAGTTTAATTTCGCCATCGGTTGCAGCCACCTTGAACAGCCTGCTGTCATTTGCTGGATAGGGTTTTTGTACTAAAAAGTTCTAAGCGTCACCCACTGTCAAGCACAGCCTTTTTGAGCGGGTAGGTAATGCAGATTACCGTAATATTCTAGGCAGACTCCGCAAGGAATCTGAAAAATACGCTTACGCTCATCTATCCGCTTGCTTCGCTTTCGAAAGCATTTCATCGCTCGAGAACGAACGGTAATGGTGCCATTCGTAGCACTGTGAACGTCAGAGAGTGAAATTCTTCGGGATGCGTGATGGTACAGTGTGCTTTGCTGTGCAGCACCGTGAAGAAGCGTAACAAAGTGTTCTGTGCCTGCTGTTGCTGCCGCTGCGTTCTCCGTGTTCCCTTTTGCGGGAAAAAGCACGCCCTGCTAGCCGTGGGCAATTATCAAACCTTTAGCGAATATTAGTGTAATATCTTGTATAAGCGGCAAGGAGGAAAGTAATCCGTATGGATAAAAAAGTCCCACAAGAGAAAACGGGAATATCGCCCATAGATAAAGCACAGCAGGCTTCAGAATAGGATGTGCTGATTAGTGTGAGTGAGACAGCAGGTGTTGAAAATCCCATACGCTCTCAGCGGAAGGCAAGCCGTGTATTTGTGACACTTTTGCGTGAGTGTGTGCGTGCGTGCCTCAACATACAGCACTATTGTTTTGCTTGGCTACTTGCTGGATGGTAAATAATAGCAACGAAACAAAATTCGTCCGCCTACCGTGTAGCGTGGCTACCGGTTCCAGAAAAATTGTTCAATCCGACGGCGTACAGACAACGGAACAATGGAAAAACAGGCTAGGAAGCACGCAGACGTTTTGCCGACTGGCAGTAGCAACACTCCGTCGTCCTCGAGCTGCAGCAGCAGTAGCAGCAAAACCAGAAAGAACAATCCACTGAAGAAGAAAGAAAAGGACGCGGAAGTAATGAGCAGACCAGCACGAAACGAGATGTTAAATGCTGATCACGAGGCTTTCATGCAAGCTTTTGAAAGTGAGTTTTTTTTATCTAAATTCATACCCAACGAAACATTCCACTTGTCTGAAGCTGTGAATTATGAGTCCACGAATCGATGCAGAAACTAACTTAAGCCATAAATTTGTTTATTTTGCTTTTTTAGAACCGACGCAAATCTATCGATTTCTTCGCACGAGGAATGTTCTTAAGGTGAGCAGTCGAATACTATCCAAGTGATGCTTGAAGGCTATTGGTATCCATTGAAATTACTAATCTTTTCTATTTCAATCATCTTGCCAGCCAATATTTCTGTACCGCAATCTGACCTATATGCGTAATCGCATGTCCCGATCTCACAAATCCCGCCAGTCTTTCAAAATCGACTCGATGCTTGCACAAAAGATGACCAAACTGCGCGGGGGAAAACCTAACAATATAACCATGTCCGACGGTTACTTGACGCTGTTTTTTCTTGGATTTTTCGACGAACGGAATCAGTCGATGAGGAACGGTGCTGACAGCAACGGGATCGTACTACCATTGAAAAGCTCATTCACCGAGGAAGCGCATGACGATGGCGAGAACGGTTCGGAATATGGTCGCAAATGTGTACAGGTCGAGACGAACTTGCTGAAGATAGCCCACACCAAACGTAAAGATATGATGGCCACACAAATGCAGCTGACGGTCGGTAAGTCGCAGGTGTTGGTCAACCCGAATAATGACCAGCATTCGATTGCTAGTAGCAGTAGCAGCGGTGGTCTTGGTGTGGATGATAAACCCCCGATCGTGAGCATACCGACAGATTCGTTTAACACCAATAGCTTTTCGAATACTGTGACTGGTCCTCAGGTGTCTTTTATTCTGCGCTTCCGCGTGCAGTACATGGTTCCGAGCTCGATTGCGAACGGTTCCAACGAACAACAATATCTGACGAATGGGACCGTAAGTGACGGAGAGGAACCGTCCGCTAAACGACAGAAGCTTCACGGTTGCAGCAAAATGTACAGTACAGAATTGACACTGTTCGATAAGTACGGTCGCTGCCTACTCAAAGATGCCGACTACGAGCTGACGGTCCGGGAAATCATATCACATCAAAAGTCGGTCGCTGTGAAGTATGGGTCACCGATGAAGAACCGCTACTGGACTAGTTATGCCGATGCGTGCGAGAAAATGGACTATATGCCTTCGGATGACTGTAGCAAAAGTGACACCGTACCACCGACCAGTGAAGATTTTATTGATCGCTATGAAGAGATGATCAAACCCATGCTCAAAGTTCGGCTGCAGTGGACCAAAGAACCTCCGCTCGGTTTCGCAACTGCCGGTGCCGAGATCAAGCTGGAGAACGGGTATAGCGATAAGGAGAACCACAAACCACCGTCCCCGTCGGCGACGGACTCGTTCAAGAAAGGACTGAATATCAACATTAACAATAACAGCATTCTAACGCCAGCGGCGGCAGCTGGCCATCTAGATGACGTCGAGCAATCGTTGAGCGAGGACAATGATGCGGAAGATTCATCGACGAACGACGTTAATGCGGATTTGGCTCTTGTGTCTGCTAGCATGAGTATGTCAAAGAGCGTGAACGATGCAAAGTGTGTGGTCTATCACTTCATGCACAATAACTACTCGCGCCAGAAGACGGAGAATATGGACGGATTTACCTGCCCGTGGTGTTGCTTAAGCTGCGGCATGCTTTACTCACTGCTGAAACATCTGAAGCTATGCCATGCACGGTTTAATTTCAACTACGTGCCCATCCCGGAAGGTGCTCGTATCGATGTGACGATCAACGAGTTGTACGATGGGTCGTACAATGGATCACCGCATGATTTGCTCGGACCCTCGACAGCTTACACGGTGCGTGACCCGTTACGCCGGACGGTTGTTACCAACTTGCTCGTCTGTCGACCCCGACGACCGAAGCCGAGTCTTGCGGAATTTATCGATAACGATGAAAACGAATTCGATAGCCAGCGACCGTACATTACCGGTCACAGTAGGTAAGTGAAAAGAAAAATAATTACGATGAAGATAAAACAGACATAACAGACATTAAGGGAAAACCCAGATTATAGTTTCGAATCGGCATAAAAATTGGGTCGATCAATTAAAAGTTCCTTTCTCGAGATTTTCAATACGTTTCTGTGCAAGGATTTCTTGATTACAGGGTTTTGAGATTGATTAGTGAAGTTGGGGAGTCGTTTTAGGAATTTCTGTTAAATTGTTGAAACCTTTAAATTGTCGAATGAATCGATTCTGTGTAAAGTTTCTCAACGAACACACCTTTGGAATGCTGTTTTATTGATAGATATGTCAGTGGAGAATGCTTTTGTGCAGGATGATATCCAGTTTAAAATATGAGACAGATTCCCCATTTCTTGTGCATATTGGGAACCACTGCAAAAGAATCCAAAAATGGCGCCGTCTTTCACACAAGAAATCGAAACGCTCCAATCGAAACATGCCAATCTTCATTGGGTTTGCTTTTGAGTGTATTTGTCGCATATCCTTTGTGAGTTCTGAGCACAAGAGAACGCTTGTCTGACTTTCGTGGAATTCAAACAAATACTTTATGCCACGCGGTGGCCGGTAAGCAGAAGAACAAATGATAAAACTGCTCTTTCTGTCAGAATGTATCATCACACCATGACCTGCCTGCCGGTGTATCCTAGAGAGCTCGATATCGATTCGGAGGGCGAAAGTGATCCGCTTTGGCTGCAACAGAAAACCATGCAGATGATCGACGAGTTTACCGACGTGAACGAGGGCGAAAAGGAACTGATGAAGATGTGGAATCTGCACGTGATGAAGTACGGTTACGTTGGCGATTGCCAGATACCGGTCGCGCTGGAAATGTTCATCGATCTCCGTGGGCGCGAACTGATGGCGCGTAATCTGTACCGCAACTTTGTGCTGCACATGTGCTCGATGTTTGACTTCGGGTTGGTGTCGGCCGACGTCATGCAGCGCATCATTCGAAAACTACGGGTAAGCAAAACAAAGATTGCGCTAATCGCGGAATCGAAGGAATTATTAATCATCACCTCCCTATTTATTGTGATTGTAGAAAATTCCGGCAAATGACACGGAACTACAACAGACGGTAAAACAAGCGAGAACCGAGCAGATGAACTACTGGAACAATGTGACCGTGCACAAGCAACAGACGGTCAAGACGGAGCTCAGAAATGGCAACGGTGAGCGCACTGCCGGTACAGGCGCTGGCACGTCCATCTCGGGTAGTTCGTCGTACCATCAACACCACAAGTCTGGCCATGGTGGCAGTGGTAGCGGTCCGTCAAACACCGGCGATGGACAGCAGCGCAAAGTTAAGCCTACGATCACGCCAGCGAAAAACACGGATCCTGGAGGTTGGTAATCGTTTCCATCAGTAAACACAGTTTCCGAAAGGAAGCTTTTGCAATATCCAGATTTTATTCCTTTCGCAAAATTATCCGCTAGACGGGCAGCTTCTAGGCAAGGATCGTTGAAGTAACGATCTACCGAATGTTTATATCTCCTCCCTCTTTGGTTACTGTACATGTTTGGTTTTGTTGGGTTTTATTGTTTTACTTTTACATACAATTCGTTTGCGCTTTCTTGTTTGCTTCTGGTTTACTAACTTTTGTTTCTCTTTTTCCTTTTTTTTCTTTTTCTTTCCATTATATTTTTTGTGTTTTCATATTTATGTTTGCCATTCTCACAACCGTTTTCGCGGCCTTTTTGCACTACTGCGCTTCACATTATTGGTTCTCGTTCGATGTGTAATAATTGTCGCCGGTTGTGCATAATGATAGCCATACTACCAAGACGCCGTCGAAGTGCTGGTATCATGGAAAAGGGGGGCATGTCCACCCCACCGGCCAACGGCAAAACCGGTGGCTCCGTTTCGCAATCATCATCGAGCAAGACCACTAATGGACCTTCACATTCCACTGGCACGATGGCGAAGCCACCACCATTGGGTTCAGGGAAAGCATCCTCATCATCTGCCACCGTGGGCAGGAAATCATCAACCGCTACTAAATCCACTGCCTCGCCTTCCGCCTCATCCAGCACCACCCAGAACAAACACAACCATACCCATCCGACGGCAACATTTTCCGCTATAATGACCCGAAGAAAATCTCTTTCTTTAGGTTCGCATCTTCTGCTCCGAAAGCGATCCCTCAACTGATGCTGGCTCTAATTGCGGGCTGTGGAACACACTTGCAGCGAGTTGGTGGGTGAAGTACATGAAGTAACTAACAAAAGCACGGAAGCGAAACGCAAGGGCGAGCTGTCGAACGCGTATATTTTAAACGAATGTACATTTAGGGCTTGTGAACGACGCAGCACACAGTGTGTGGGATTGCACGAAAATTCGTAGTTGTCGTTGGGATAGCATATTTTTATACATACGTACTAGCCATGTAAGGAAAACAGCAGTTTAGAAAAGCGTAAAGTGAAAAAACAAGCTTTATTCCGGGGGCGAAGAAAAGTAACTGAAAACAGAATATTCTGAACAGTAGATAATTGTCAGGCGAAAATGGATTCTTTTTACAATGAGCTCTGAAAGTGGCAAAAGACAAAGATGCAAAATTGCAGCCAGACCGACGAATGAACTTAACGGTCAAACACCGTGTGTCGGGATAAACCAGTGAAACACAGGCAAAAAAGGAAGACGGATGTTTCGTTCCAGCACACAACTCAGCTTCTTCTTTATACATGAACTATAATAATATTAGGCACAGCGGATATAAAAAACAAACAAACGAACTCTTACATGCAGGAACATTTCTCGGGAAAGTAGTGAAAGTAATGAAAGAAAGCTATATGATGTAGTTAAGGCATAGTATAGTGTCTTTGTGAGGAGTTGCGACATCGTGTGGTAGACTAAAGCATAATTGCATATATACCTCGGAAGGATGCGGGACAGATGTTTTGCTACCGTTGCGACATTGTTCTCCCTTCGTTGACTTTTTCTCCCACTAGCCATTAATTTATGTCTCGTTGTCTATGGTAAAACAAAATGATTGTCGAATGGCGTGGACAATGTGTGGAAAGCGAATAGATTGTCCTAAGCGCACTAAGGAATGGGAGGAAGGTCGTGTTCTCAGGCTCCAATCACTGCCATTTGTCTGACAACTAACTCCTCCCTTGAACTCGGCAACTATGACTGACTGTAAAAGCTAGGAGCTGTTCAATAATCCAAAAACGGAATGCACCGATTGTTTAGTTTGCTAAATTGTTTTTGATTCCATAATATCTTTCATTCATATATTTTGCACATAGTTTGGGCTACATCGGAATGATATCATATGCGCTGGAAGCAGGCATTTGCATTTTTCTAATTTTGTCTCGTTCTCGCATACCGTAATATGATAGATTTTGTTGGGCGTAACGAGAGACGTGCCTGAAATGGTTTATTTCGGAACTTATGTATACAAAAATGTAGTCAGATATTTAGTTCTCTTCGTTCTAGGTAAGGCCGAATGCTTAAGGTCGGCATTATAGAAAACTGTTCTCACGCTTTTTTTAATGGCTATATTTTTTATGACAATCCTGTCACAATATGCAATTGTTTTTTTGTCTCAATATGTACAAGCAAAATTAGTAAACGGAAAAAGGCACTAATAGAGGAGAGGGATTGTAGTTTCTTTTGCGAAATATAGTACTATGCGTTTTACGTTTCCCTTTGATTAGCGCCCTGCCACTGTTTTTAGTGTCGAATTTAAACAAAGACGCAATAAAAAGAAGAATTTAGACAAACAATATTGAAATTAAAACGCGGCTTTATTCAAATTGTATCTCATTAATGTTTACTTTTATGCTTATGACTACTCTTCTTTTTGTCCTTTTTGTGTTTGGCTTTTGATTTGCTTTTGTGGTGCTGATGATGTTTATGTTTTTTCTTTTTCTTCGGCTTCCCTGCAGACGACGTTTCTTTTTCGATCCAAACTTCGTTCGTTTTCTCCGGTACCTTACGAGCGGCAAAAATGTGCAGCGATCCCGAAGGTTTGTCGGGATTGTCCGTATTCTTTAGTGAAGGCAGCTTGGGACCATAATATTCTGAGCGATCCGAATCGGATGCACTGTCCTGTTCCGAATCGCTTGATGAACCAGAACCCTTGTTTGCTTCATCATGTACAGCATTGTTACGCTTTTCGGTATCAGCAGCTAGTGGAGGGTCTTGCGATTTAGAGGAAGTTTGTAATATACCATCCTGCTTGGAAGAACCTTCATCGGCACCATTTGATGGTTTTTTGTATTCGAACAAATTTTTGAAAATACCACGTGGTGGAGAATTGTTGCGCAATATGTTCATCTGACTGGCGGGCTTTATCGCCACAAAGCTGTCGACCATTTTAAGCTTTTCCTCATCCGTTAGCGCATTCTGTCCGGCTGATGATTTATCGTCCGATTTGGAACGATGCATTTGTTCTTCGTTCTGTGTCTCTTCGTCCTCTTCGTCGCTGCTACAAAAGATGGACTTGAAAAGATCTCGTTTTTCTTCCGGTTTTTTGTTGGTTGCCTCGAGAACTTTAACTTCTAGCTCGCTTCGTTTCTTCTCTGGCCGTTGCGACACCACACGGGAAGATTGTGCCGAAGGCAGTTTCGATTGGTTGTCCGTAACGTCATCGTTGGACTGATCAACCGGTGGCGCGAACGAGGAATTATCGTTGGAGAAAAATTCTTTCGAAGAAATTCGTAGACTTGCAGTTCTCGAATTGCCAATTTTATCGACTGGCGTAGCAGTAGGTGGCTGCGGTTGCTTTCCATCCTGCGGTGCGTTGGGTATCATGGTGGGCGTCACAAAATCGCGCCTATTAGTTACGGGAGCCTCCAGATAGTCGAATACGGAAAATTTTCCCTTTTCCTTGCGTCGTTTTTCCGCATCGCCGGGTTCGTCTACCATCATGCCGCCAAACGGTTCTGGAACGTTGAACCGTTTGCAGATATCCTTGTGCGGTTTCCACATAACGCGAGAGCGCTGCATACGAATTTCACGCCCTTTTCCCGGTTCCCCATCGGCGGGGATAGTTTCATTTGCTATCAGACTCGAAGCCGTCACGAACCGTTCCGACATAAGCCCGTCCAACGGACGATACATACGTTCGGCTTGCATGAATTCCTTCAGCTCACGTTCGCGATCCCAGGCTGAAAGATTTAACGGTTGTAACGATTCGAGGTACTGTTCTCGGGTTAGGTAGCGTTCCGTAGGTTGAAAGGCAAGAAACTGTTCATAACGCTCCTGCTTTTCGGGCAACGCAATGAACGGTTTGAAGCCTTCCTTCGTAGAACCGACGTATTGTCGCTGCAAAACACTCGGTTGTTGCACTAAACCGGATGGATTTACCGGTATTGATGCTTTCTGCGAACTGTTTTCACCAATCTCGTGGTCCTCTTTTTTCGTCGCCGGTGGTGCTTCTTCGTTCATAACCTCTCGGCTAACAAAGCTGGTACTTTGTTTGTTCAGCTTCTCCATCCACGAATTACTGACGATGGGCTTTTCCCCTAAGATAGCTCCCCGTTCCTTCGGGTCGAGATCGTGTCTACCGAGACCTTTGATTTTGTGCTCATTTTCCTGTTGTATTTTTTTCGCACGACCCTCATCGATAGGATCAAAGCGAGATCTACGTTCTTCCCAATTTCGTGGCTTAAAGCCACCCGGCACATCCACACGAAACACCCGTTTCGCTAATTTCCGTGCACTATTGGCAGGACAGAAACCCTCCAGTGTGTTTGCTTCGCTGCCAGACTTTTTCGCCTCAATGGCCCGTTTCGATTTGGTTCTATCTTCCAGCGAAAAATCGTACCGTGTCATATCGTCCCGGGCGTACACATCCAGATCGTCATCGTCTTCTAGTGCGCCTATACCGAAAGCTTGTCCGCGAATAGAAAGCTTCTTGTTGTTTCTGTCGACCACTTCGAGTGTATCAAACAGCCGAAACGCTTTAGACGTCCCGCCACGATCCAACCCACTGTAGCCTAATCCGAAGGTATTATCCTTCAGAGCTGCTACCAAGGGATCAAAATCATCCGGAGCAAACGTTATTTCGTAATCACTCTCCGAGCTATCAGTTCCGTCGTCTCCATCGTCTTCTGTGGCAATGTTTTGCTCCGTTCGACCCGGTATTTCGCAGCCGTACATTTTCATAATATACTGCTCTTTACTGGTTCGTTCGTTGGCCCGTTTTTTCTCGCCCTTCGTTTGTCGTTCACCGATTCCTTGGCCTTCGCGCCAGCCCATTTTCTTAAGAATTTTGACGGCCGTCTTTTCCTTGGCCGGTTCGAGTAGCGAACGCAACACTGGCTGACCGGGTATGGGACCTTTGGAAACACTTAACTCAAGCCTGCGTTTGTTTGACCGAGCGCTGGCACTGTTGTGTGCAAAATCTTCTTTCGCCTGTACACGCTGTGGCGCAATTCCAAACTCGCCCAAGTCCTCCTCGTCCATAAAATCCATCGGGTTTTGTTGCCGAGCCATGGAGGATTTCTCTGTCCGAGAGCTTTTAAACTCGGTTGGTTTCCAGCCTTCCTCGGAACCAACGGTGTTCCAGTAGCCCGCCGAAAATCCTCCCGTAAAAGCCCCATGAAAACGACGCTTTCCATTGCTATCCAGCACGATTTGATCTTCCACCGTGATGGGCTTTTTCGATGGTACCGCATCTGCAATAGTGATACCGATTAGCATGGAGGGGCAGACACCAACCAATGCATTCTTGCTTACCTTCTTCAAAAGCTGGCAGAGCCGTTCCATATCTACAAAGTGTTTCTTCGTCTTCGTCCATTTATAACGAATGGATAAACTATTTTTGTTATACACCAATTGAGCGCGTAAAATCCACCGTAAATCGAGCGTAATCACCAACTTTGGTTTGTTTACAAACCAATACGGCACTCGATATCTGTCAAAAGCCCAAGGTTAATAGAGTACGAAGAAATCTCCCCAGGTATGTAAAGTCGTCAGTTTTTGGTTTGGTTTATTTACAGTTTTGCAAAAAGAGTGTACAAAGTTGTGTGTTTCTTTACTACAGCAAACAAAACTTATTTTCCAATTGTTAGATAATCTTTGTTGTCGGTCTAACCAAAAGCATCGCAAGTTTATCTGCATATTTGCTGCTCCTGAATCATCGGGTGCCTTTGTTTACATCTGATGCCAGACACCGTCGAAGTTGTTGTCTCGACGATCCGTACACCGGAATCGCGATCAGCTGTTTGCGAACGGTAAAATGCTATTTATAACGCTGTGAGGGTACGTGTTGTGTGGCCCGGTAATCCCCAGCATAAACGTGAACTGCTACCGTATTGCCTTTTAACCTAGACCTTTTGGCATACATTTTTCAGGTGCAGATGGCACGCGTGACCTCGGCTAACAGCGGGGAATGTTTCCGGCACCTGGAGCAGCTGGACTTTTCAGTTTGATTCATAACACTTGGCACTGGTCGGTTCGTTCCATTCTAACTACCATGGAATATGATCTGCGTCGTCGTTATAGCAACGCAGACTGCAGTGTCTAGCCGATGTAAAAATAACGATTGAAATCACGTGCAGCTTTCCCTTTCGCTTGGATCAAGAATAGAATGCCAACATTTCGTTGTTGATCACATGGAACAGCACCCGCCCTGAAGCTTTTGCTACTCCACTCGTTGTGGGGAATATTTCGTTTCTTTCACGGAGACGATAAAAGCACGCTGCCTACATGGCGTGAAACTGTGTAGGAGCTATTAAAACAAACAAGCCACAATACGAATTCTAGACAGTGGTTGTGAGCGGCAAATTATTTATACACAGCATAACCGCTCAGTCGGGGCGCTTTTGTTGTTATATACCGTCCCGTTTCGGTTTCTACGAAGCGAAGAACCCACCCGACGATCGCGACGGTCAATCAGCCAGCCACGCTGTGTTCTAATATTGTCGTCAGTTGAGGTTGGGCGTGATCGCGAAACACGTTTGTGATTTTATTCACAATTTTGGCACGGCACAGAAGTTCTCACCTAAAACACATTCCGCGTCAAAGATTTCATCATTTGTGCTTAGTGTGGTTGTCACTGGTTTCAAATCCAATAGATGCTTGACATTCCTCTGGTACTTTAGTGTATCGAATATTAGTTACGGTTAAAAGGGACGGACAAAACGGTGCAAAATTTAACGATGTCCGATGTACTCGAGGTGACATCAGAGCTGTACGCGGAGGCAGAATTCTGCAGCACAGATACGGGTAATGGTAGTGAGTATGATGAGACTTTCTTGTATCGCTTCACACGCCTAGAATGCCACTTAGATGCTGCTTTATGCATATGATTCGTGAATCTTGCCTGTATTTCATAACTTTTCTTATACTTCTTTCGATGTTACTGTCTTCTGCACTTTTGTTCCGTATTCTGAATGGTATGCCGTTGTGTAGATGCCATTTCTAAATTTACCTTTGTGTATCCAAATCGTCACGACACTGACGCAAACGGTACGCAAACGGGTACGCAGACGAATGGCATGGACAAACGGAATGGTCAGCCAGACCAAGCCGGTACCAAAAAGACACCAAGCATCAAAGACTCCGAAGAGGAAAGCTGTCTTGAAGAAGAATCGTACGAATCGGAATATGACGAGAGTGTGTGCGACGAGGAGGATTTTGAATCGGAAAGCGATTGTTGCGATGCATCGGAACAGCAGCAAACAAACCTACCAGCAGTCAAGCTGGATAAAGACGGCGATTCGGATGTAGAACGACCACGAAAAGGAGCAATCGAAATAGGTATGGGGAGTATTTATTAACGGATTTGTGAATATGAATTCGTTTCTCTTACTTTTTTTTGTAATATTCTCATTAGAACATCGCAAATCAACCCGGCTAGATTTGGTTGGATTGCAGATATGGCGTGGCGCGCTATTGTTAGCCGATTACATTATGCACAACGAGCGGAAATTTAAGAATGCCCATATCCTTGAACTTGGCTCTGGAGTCGGCCTTACAAGCATAGTTGCCAGCATGTATGCACGAGAGGTTATTTGCACGGGTACGCTTAGAAAGAGCGATTGCACCAAAGTTTCAAATAACGAATGGTTTAATTAATGTTTCCAGATATCGATATCGAAGGACTGCTAGATCTGATACGTGGTAATGTGCAAAGAAATGTCCATCTTTCGAACCCACACTGCCGAGTGCACGTAAATGAACTAGACTTCAAGGTTAGCTACCAGGACTATCCACGTGAGCTTAAAGATAAGCTCCAACACGTGCAGTATGTGGTTGCGGCCGACGGTAAGCAGTCTTGTCTTGTGGCAGAAGGCTTCATTTCATTACTTACTTTGTAATTTTACGCACAGTGATCTACGACGATGATATTACCGAAGCGTTTGTACGGACCATTGTTAGCCTGCTGTTGGAACTGCCGAAGCTGAAAGCGATCTACATCGCGCTCGAGAAGCGTTACGTATTTACGCTCGAGGATATGGATTCGGTTGCACCGTGTTACGACTATTTTCTGCGATACTTTGAAAAACGCAACAGTCGGTTTGGCGTTAACCGCTGGAAGCTGATCAATGTGTGTATGAACTTTCCGCACTATTTCGATTACGATAAGGTGAAGGATTTGGTGTTGTTGAAGATATGCCACGCCAGCAAATGACATGGTTGCTTGTGATTATCAGATAAATAAATAAGCACTTGTTACTAGATTTAAAACGAACATATATGCGTGTTTTTGAATGATTCCGACCATTGTCGGATCGTTTCACACGTCACACCCTGTATGTAATAACCGTTGACATTTCGGGCGAAAAGCGATGGCAGTTATTTTGAGCGTGGGGCGAAAATGAATTGTCCTTTGTACCGTGTATACATGCAAACTCTTCAGGCTTTTGTTTTTAAAAACAGAATGTACAGGACATACTGAAGATTCACATGAAAATCAAACATGGGATCTGTTACTATTGAGTTAGAAGCCCCGTTTATTACGCAGGATTGTTGCACCAAAATATTGCGCACAATATTTGAGCTGTTGCTGTACAATCGTAGCCAAATCCCCTTTCCGTACTCCACTTTTCGGATGTTGGCGAAGAAACTGGATGCGGATAGTGTCGATCTCGATTCAGTTGCAGGTGTACAAGTGAACAGGCAGCGAGAAAAGGTTCAGCATGTGATCGATTGTGCTGAACTGGTGCTCGAAGTAAGTCCATTGTGTTAAGTACAAAAATATGTTCCCGTTTTACTTTAGATGCCCGTTTCATTTTATAGACACTAGAAAAGATACTGTCGAAACATCCTGTGAGCGAGCTAATGATCCTGTTGGGCAAAACCGTCTACACAGCCAAGGAAGCTTTCATTGTAAAACTACCATCCGCTGACGTGAATCATTTCGGCAAAAACCATCAGCGAAAATGTGAACAAATTCTTCAAAAAATTGGGTTACAGCTTACTTTATGTGACGAAATTATCACCGACTCAAACTTGGGCGACACAAACATTCTCGTTATGGTACAATTGTCGACTTCCAACGAACATCAGGTTGGCAGCATGTATGGGATGAATCTCTCGGATGATTATCAACTGCCGCGAAAGTGTGTAACATATTCGATTAACCTGAAAACGACAGAAGACCACGGGGATGAATCAACTTACACTTGTTGTAAACGGTTAAAAATTCACAACGAACATACGGAACAACCTTCACCGTCTAGTGACAAACAACACGAGTTAACAACAATGGAAACTGATATGAAACCGCACTGGTTTCTGCTAAACACGGTAGTAAGTGGCTTCTCAATAAAATCTGCAAAGCATCTCAAAATATGGCATTGACAAGTAATGCCTTTATTTTAGCTAACAATAAAAGTGAATTTTCAAATGTTAGTTCATCTTTATTATTTGTAGAGAATAATTACAATATCGGATATAAAACAGCAATTTTAATAGCAACATGATTTGACACTAAACAATAGACAGTACCTTAGCATTCATTCATTAGCATAGAATTTTTTTAGACTTGCTCTCAGCGTCATTTTTTTGATGAATGTATGTACCGGATGTGGGAAATTCGCTCGCTGGATGTGGTAAATCGTTTGCTGCAATGCGGACAAGCGTGTGGCTTTTCCCCCTTGTGCACCTTCAAGTGCACGTACAGACCATTGCGCGAGGAAAACTGTTTGCTACACAAAGAACACTTGAAATGCTTTTCCTGGCTGTGTGTCAGTATGTGCGCTTTTAGTTCCGATCCCTGTTTGTACGTTTTCGAGCACAGTTTGCATTTGTAAGGACGCTCACCGGTGTGAGTCCGCATGTGTCTTGTTAAATCATCCGATCGTAAAAACTGGCGATCACACAGGCTGCAAGCTTTCTTGATGTGGCCAGTGTCGTCGTGTATCCGAGAGTGTCGGCGTAACGTTTGCGGCTGACTAAAACTCTTGTCGCACTTGTCGCAGCTCCATCGATTGTCTTTCAGTTTTGTCTTCAATTCCAAATTCTTGCCATCGATTGAGGTTGGCTCGGGGTGTTTTTCTCCATCGCCTTTAAAAGGTGTACTTGTTACTTCTTCAACATTCACGATGTCCTCCTCCTTGCATGATTCTTGTGGAAATTGCTCAGTTCTCTTTGGTTTGGATCTAACTTTGGAAGTTTTTGCCGTACTCATAGATTTGAAATATTGTTCCAACAGCTTGTCTGATTGTTGACATTGTTCGACAAACTCATACGCGCTCTGTGCTCGAGATGTACAGTTGGCACAAATGCTCGTTGGTATCAACTCTCCATGTGATTCAAACTGAAAATATACATGCAATGAGTCTTGAGCTAGTAAAAAAAAGAGCAGGGTTTTTGTCTTACCTCATCGTTCACAAAAATAGCTAGAATGTCGCGGAAAGAATTCACATGCTCCATACTGTTTGGTTTCACGTACACATCGTCGATGTGATATAAATCCGTCTGACTGTCGGATTCTTCCGAAAAACAAACTCGGCACACGTCCGGTAGTTTTGCTAACCTTTTCTCCAAATCCTTGCAGCTTTCTTTCATGTTCGTATCCGGAAATGATTCGCTTCATTCGATTGATATTCAAATGATGCAGTGTCGCTTTCAAACATAAACAAAACAATGATGAATTTGACGTGTTCTTCTTCTTTTTCAGCACCATGTTTTGCCTTGCTGAATTAAGCTGCATTCGACAGTTGGACACTGGAGAGTAACAACGTGTTTTTCGCCAACTACTGTTTAAAAAGTCGGTTAAAAAGCGATAGTGAGCAGCGTGGTGGAAGTTTAAAGGGAATAACCCCCCGTAAATAAAACAAACAGGTGATACAAAAGACAGTGATAAAATCGGATAGTGTATAGAAGCAAAGTGGATATGGGGGTCGTGGACCCCGGAGGGGGTGTCCCCCTCAAAAACTATTTCGAGGTACTAGAGGACCTTGGCGAACCGAGGAGAAAAGTGGGAAGAAAAAATCGGAACACGATGGCAATCGTGAGCGAAGCCGCAGACGATTCGCTGTTTCTCGTAATGGAGTCGACAACGGAGGAACGAGACCTAAGCAGGTGCAACCCATTTCTGGTGCAGAAAATCTTCACCAACGCCATTGGTAGCAACCCAGAGTCCGTAAGTAGACTGAGAGGAGGGAAACTCCTTATCAAGGTAAGGAACGAAACCCAGGCCAGAAAGTTGAAAAGCGTGAAAACGATACCAGATAGGGTAGGGGCAATAACGGTAAAAGTGCAAGAACACCCGACGCTGAACATAACTAAGGGGGTCATAAGGAGCCCTGACCTAATGCACCTAACGGAAAGTGAAGTTCTTGCCGGCTTAACTGGTCAAAAAGTTACGGAAGTCGTAATCATGAAAATGAAAAAAGACAAAGAGCTGATAAATACCAAGACAGCCATCATTTCGTTCAAATCGACACACCTGCCCAGATCAATTGATTTTGGATGGTATCCAATCAGAGTAGACCCGTACATCCCAAGACCCATGAGATGCACAACGTGTCTAAAAATTGGTCATACAAAAAAATGGTGCAGAGGAGAAAAAATTTGTGGGAACTGTAGTAAACCGATGCATGAAGAAGAATGCACGGAAACTAAATGTGTATCATGCGAGGGTGATCATCCTACGCTCAATAAAGACTGTCCAGTTTTCAAGGACGAAATGGAGATCCAAAAGATAAAAACTTTAAGCAGAGTATCATACGCAGAAGCTAGAAGAATTAGACGGAGCCAATGCCCTACGATTCCCAGAAACTATACAACAAAAGAAACATCATACGCACGCACGACAAAACCAACGCAACCCGAGACTAGTCTCGCACACAACGAAACACACATAAGTACAGAAAAAAAGACCAAACTAAACGAAATAAACACTAAGCAAACAGACAAGAACACTAAACCAACAGAAATACAAAAAACCAACACACAACAAAATACTACAGAAATCACATTGAACACTAACACAACGAACGAGACAAGCACAGACTCCATCCAAAGCCTCTCCGAACATGATGGCGATATAGCCACTCAGGCGGACAGCGCAGATGAGATGATACTATCAGAAAACGAAAATACAGACAAAGATCCAACCATGACCATAAACGGAAAAAAAATACCAATAAGCAAGCTAACTAAAGAACAACTAACGAACATCATACTATAGTAGTGTTTATTTGTAGCCATGGCTCAGATAAAACTGCTACAGTCAAACATTCAGAGCTTACCAAAGAACAAAGATGAACTAACCTACATTCTCAACCAAAATGGATGTGATATAGCCTGCCTTCAGGAAACTTGGCTGAAGGTGGAAGAATCATTCAAAATAATAGATTTTAATATAATTAGAAAGGACAGACATGACGGGTACGGTGGCAGCGCTATACTCGTAAGAAAAAACATTAAATTTGAAACAATAAAAGTGCACGAGGATAGCAATATGATACAAACAACTGCCATAAAAATACCGTCAACGGGTCTGGTCATCACCAGCACGTACGTTGCTCCCAGAACGGATCACAGCCACTTTGTTAATATATACAAACAACTCCTCACAAACACGTCCAAAGGGAAGTTTAGGATACTAACAGGTGATTTCAACTCGCACCATACATACTGGGGTGACCATCATACGGACAAAAGAGGAAAAATACTGTTGGAAGAAACCAACGAAAGTAACGCGACAATTTTATTCAATACTGAATATACATACATATCGACTGACCCAAACAAAAGAGACTCTGCCATAGACCTAACCATCCCGTCATGCAACCTATTAGGCAAAATTCAAAGAGAAATTTTAGACAAGCATATCGGAAATAGTCAGCACAAAATAATTTTAACGAAGGTCCAGCTCTGCACCCCTCGCACTTTAAAAAAAGTACCAGTCCTCGGAAGAATTTACAAAAGAATTCACGAAATGGATCATAATAATTTAGATATTACCACAGCCACCAAAACCATAAAAAATATCATAAAGAACAACCAAAGGGTGGATAAATATCAGGCAAAAGAATGGTGGACAGAAGAGTTGGAATGCTTATGGAGGAAAAAGAATGAAGCAAGGAAAACATTCAACCAAACTAAAACAATAGAAAGCCAGATAGAGTTCAAAAAACACCTTGCGAAGTTCAAATACACTAAAAAACTGTGCAAAAGAGCTAACTGGGAAAAACACTTGGAGGAAATTGATGCCCAAACGTCTCCACACAAACTGTGGAAACTGGTTAAAAAATGCAACAATTCGGAAAGTCCCAAAGAAGATAACATCGTCCACAAATCCAAAGAGCAGGCAAGTAAGTTCCTCAAATTGAACTTTAGCTCACCAAACAAACATCACGCCATTCAAACGATCAATGCGAGGGTTGACTACGACCTGATAAACAACAGGGATTGGCACCGTATTCTAAAAAAGAAGAAGAACACAGCACCAGGGGTGGACGGAATAACATTCAACATGTGGAAAAACCTAAATGAAAAATGCACAGATGCGCTAGTAAAAGATATCAACACCATCTGGAAAAAGGGAAAAGTAACGAAAGCAATGAGAAGAACTAAGATTATAGCCATCCCGAAACCTGGTAAAGATCAAGAAGAGATAGGCAATTATAGACCCATTGCACTCCTTCCCACGCCACTAAAAATCATTAATACGGCGGTTCTTGAACAAGTCAACCAAACGGTAGAGAAGTACATGATTCTCCCAGAAACAACCTTTGGTTTCAGGAAGAACAAATCCACAACAAGCGCCATGAATGTGATAACGAACATGATCAAATGCAATAACAATAACAAAAAGATCACTGGGGTTATTTTTATCGATATAAAAAGTGCCTACAATGGGGTCTGCATTAAAAAATTGATTGAATCACTCAGGGCATGCTACCTACCGGAGGAAATAGTTGCCTGGATAGGCAACTACCTCAGAAGAAGAACAATCGAAATCGACACGAGCGAGGGAAAAATGACTAGGGTCATAACAAATGGGCTTCCACAAGGGGATGTATTATCACCCACGCTGTTTAATATTTTTACAAGAAACATTCACGAAATGAATGACACAAAAATTAGAATAATACAATATGCAGACGATATAGTTTTAGTGGAATCGGGGATATCTTGGAGACATGTTGAAGGTAAACTCCGCCGCTCGGTGAAAACACTGACAGAGAAAATTAAAGAACTGGAGTTGGAGATCAATGGGGACAAATGCTCGATGATGTGTTTCCCCAAGCCCGAGCCCAAAATACAGGTACAAATAGGGTCTACCAAAATTCCATTGAAGAACTCACATAAATTTCTCGGGATCACCATCGATCAAAAACTCAAATTTAATGAACACATAAAAAACATGGCACAAAAAGCAAACAACAGGCTGAACATAATGAAAATGATGTGCTCCAAGAGCAAAAATATAAATCCACAAAAGGCCATACAACTTCACAGGGCTCTAATAAGGGGCAGTGCGGAATACGGAATTTCTCTAAGTGGTAATGCGAACAAGGCGTCTTTCCAAGTGACGAAAAAGATACTAAATCAGTCGTTGAGGAAAGCAACAGGGTGCACAAGGACTACCCCATTAAACACCCTAATGGCTATATCCACCGAAGTGCCTTTAGAGATAAGAACACAGTACCTGATTAACAAAGAACTGACAAAAGAGTTTGCACACGCTTCGTTGACCCGTAGTTTAATATACAAACAATTAAGATCAAGATCCCGCACCAAACTAACAGCTCAAACCAAAGCATATATTAAGAATAAAGATATCTTCGACGCCCTAAACCATTACCATTTTAACGACGCAAAATGCAGCGATTTTAAAATGATTATAAATACCAGCATCAAAAACATGGCCATGTCCAAAGAAAACTCCAACTCAGATATGCTAAGACAATTGTCGATACAGACAATTAACGCTGACCATCAGAGTGTAAAAATATATACAGACGGGAGCATAAGAGACGAAAACTGTGGTATCGGAATAGTATTTATAATAAATTCCATAGAGGAGACAGCAGTGTCGTTCAAATTAGAAAAACCGGTATCCATATGCACGACGGAACTGGTAGCTATAGACAAAGCTTTGGAAATGGCACTGGAAAAAGGTTTAAAGAACCCAGTTATCTATACCGATAGTAAAGCGGCATGTATCATATTGGAGAAATCATTAGAAATCTTAACAGTTGATGAACTTGTAGGAAGGATCCTAAACAATGGGGAAAGGTTAGAAGCGAAAATTCAATGGATCCCCAGCCACGTGGGCGTCGAAGGAAACGAAAGAGCAGATGGTCTAGCCAAAGAAGGAACAAGCACGAGTCGAATCATAGACAATAAACTCAGACAAAAAGATGCGCTATGGATACTGAAGAAAAAAGCTGAAGAAGAGGCCAACAATTGGTATAAGGAAACGTGCGCTACCAAAGGAAAAAAATTTTATAAATATCAGGAACAGTTAACAAACAAACCATGGCACAACAACATGGACCTCGCAGCAAAGGATATTAAAACAATAAACAGACTTATAGCTGGACACGATTATGGCAACTATTGGCTCAGTGTAATGAGGATAATCCCGCAAGGCAACTGCGTAAACTGCGGTGTGCCAGACACAGCTACTCATAGAGTATTTTACTGCGCCAAGTTCTGCTTGGAACGAGCCAAACAGCCGACGATAAATGAAGAAAAATTTCGGGAAGGATGGAAAAAAAGAAATACAGGTATCATAAGCAATGTAGTTAGATTTATACAACAAAACAAAATATCCTTTTAAACCTCTAGTCAATTATTTATTTACTCTTTTAAACCGTCTAGTCAGTAACCGCTGGTAGATGAAAACATCGACATCCGGTCCGAGCAGGCCCGGAATAAGGCTAATCGAAAAGAACATACAGGAGGAAATGCCTGTACACCAGAAACCAGCACTGTAAACGTAAAGAACGTCAGATGGTGTTACCAAAAAACACCAAACAAGAGAAACAATCATCAGGAAGGGCATTAGCAAAAGGAAAAAAGGGCATATGGCCATTAGTTGCCGGCTCTTTAGAAAAAAGAGGTAGATTGAGACTACTCAATACTACGGAGTAACTAGGGAAGGCCCAGGAAGCTGGATTCCTCAGTCATACCGGAGAATTACCTCGCAGAGAAGAAGAAGAAGAAGAAGAATTAAGCTGAAACGCATTTATAAGGGCAGATCGGCTAATTGATCTCGTGGTAGTTTATTTTATCACAAACAAAACATAATAAGGATCGCCGTTCGAAGGATGTTTACGCTTTCTCGCCACGACACAAACGTTACATTTTGAAGCTTTCTAGTGATAAGGATTCAGCATCAAGATTAATGGACGTATTAACGCTCTCCGAAATAACAACCGATGCTTCCTCCTGCGATATATCATCCTTTTCATTCTCAACCTCCTCCAGGTGACACAGGAACTGGTCGTCTTCGTACGTGGGAAAGAAGTACTCCGGTTGATCCCAGGCACAAGTTGCTTTATCCAGCACAAAGTGGTCGGATTCTTCCAGGTGCTTACACAGACTCTCATAGTCGTTGTACTGCTCGCCACACGCTATACACTTGCGAATGTGCATTTGTCGTCGAATGAAATTGACCACTTTCACACGCTGGTAGAAACTCATTCCAACTACCGACTGGTCAAAATGGAACTTATGCTTTTCCACCATATGCTGCTTCAGCCGGTCGATGCTGGTTTCGGTATGCGCACAGAACAGACAGGTTGTCGTCTGTTCTTCACCATTCCAATCGGACCAGTCCGAATCGGAGTCGGAATCCGACGCAAACACACGACTTTCTTCTTTTCGCTTGGCGATAGGAACATATTCGGGCTTTTGCTTTAAGCGATAGTTGACGAGAAAAAAGCGATCATAATAATGGTTGTCAGGATTGATGCGCTTGTGTCCCTTCTTGCGCATGTGTTCCTTCAGCGTTGGCCGATCCTTGAATAGCTTTTCACAGAACAAACAGAGCAGCTGGTTCAGCTTTTCCTGCACGATATCTATTAGTTCATCCACAAACACCAAATGCTCCGGTTTGCCCAGCAGCAGAAAGTGCTTTGTGTAGAGATGGCTGATGTATTCCGGCCGTGTTTCTGATCGATAATCCCGACAGTACAGACAACCTCGATGGAAAGTTCGATCCGTTCGTTCGAACTGGTGTCGCGTTAGTACGAGATTCAGCTTATCTCGCCGTAACCGTTGCCGCAATTCGTAATCCAAGGGTTCAACGTCGCTCAGTAGAAAGTATTTCTCGTTCTGCGAGGTAGTACCGTCGGGCAGTTGGTTCAATAGCATCGAGGAACAATATTTCTCAACCGGGTCATCGTTGAATTTTTCCTTCCAATAGCAACAGTAGCTGGGTAGGCAGGCAACTTCCTTCACATCGGCCACCACCAGCCGATGGATCATGTACAGATGCGCAAGGTATTGATCGGAACCATTTTCGGTACTGTGAAAGTCGTAAACATTGCTGCAAAACATGCAAGGCACTGCACGCTCGTTGACCAGAGATGTAGGAGGCTCCAGTGATGTGTCTTGGGCAAAGTTAAGTGGTCCTATGATAGTTGTTTTGGACGACGTTTCACCACCTTCATCGCCGTTTTTGGTGGTTACATTTGCGCTCATCGCCAGATCAGAATTCACTTCGACTATTTGATTCTCGCGCAGGCAAAAGAAACATGTTCTCGTGTTATTCGTTCCGGACACGAGCATGGACATTGACGTTTTATTAAAAAAAAAATAAACCAACGATACGGCAAAAGATTTTGAGCATCCATCACAAACCCCCCCCCATATCTGAAGCTGAAAACGAGGCGAAGAATCGAACTAGGTACCATACACGGTCGCAAAACGCATGGTTTATGACGGGACAATTTTTACGCAGACGTCAACATGAAGCGTTCGAATAATTTATTTACATTTTAACTTCTTTCCCTGAAAATACGATTGTTTTACAAGTTAAGAATCAATTGGCATGATCTTTCTCAAGGAAAAGGAGGAGCTGCATGCAGCATCACCAGTCTCTTCGATTTTAAACGAGACCAGTCCAAAGGTTCCACCCTTTTTCGTAGCAGTCTGATGCAAGATTCACAGGCGTATGGTTCCACATTTTCTTTGCCTTCTTCGGGCGCTAGAATGATCCTCGTGCTAGAGAATCTTCTGTAAAACATTGGAAAACATTTTATGCCCAGAAAGATGCTTCTATCGCAAAACTAAAGAACAAAAACACGATTCCACCGTACCGGATGCGAAGAACCTAATCCTGGACCCGGAGAGAGAGCGAGAGAAAAAGAACAAGAATTCTTGTTAACGCTTCACGGATCGTTCAACCAAGAGAGCGAATGCGTCAAAGCGAGAGAGGAGCGATGATGGAAGAAAAATAATACGGTCGCCATTACGTTTTCGCTTGCATGATAAACGTGTTGTTAGGAAAAACCGTAAAAGCACCTAGAAAAAGGTGCGACCAGTGGCTCAAACTACCAGCAAACACAAGTTCTCGACACGTGCTACAAGAAAACGGTGGAGTACGTAAGAATTGTGCTGCATTTGGGGGTGAAAATAGTGTTTGAAAAGTTCGCATGTTCGCTCATTGCGGGTACCCCGTGTGTGGTGTGTGCGGCATCATCTCGCTTGTCTCGTTGCTGCTGCTGCTTCCGTCTTCCGTCGCGCTATCGTCATCGGGTGTGACAGTCGACGGCCCAAGCACAGAGAGATTCGTCCCTGAGCTTGCTGGCACTGACCAGGGATGGCGGATGTTACGCCTGAACAGAACTAAGAATTTCCGGACTGAGCAGGGCTTCTTTGCATTGAATATTGTGGAAGCGCAAGGCATCAGCGAGCGGCGTATCCGGACCGTAGACGAAACAATATTTCCAAGTAGCTCCCCCATGAACGCCGTTCGATTGTGAAATTTCAAGTGTGTTGCAATTACGTCGCTTTTTGACGCACTACGGTTTTTTGGGTTTACTACGCCTTAAAGCAGGCCGTGTGTTTAGGGGGTTGCATATTGTAGCCCCACACCAAATATGTATACGTTCAGCGTCAGTAAATTGAAATTGCGAATGAAGGTCTATCGTGTGTGTTTATGATCGTCTTTTAAAATATAGAAATAATCAAACAGTGCATCGCCGATCAGGAAAGAAATATGAACGCGCGCGCTTTTTTTGCCGTCATATTCTCTCTCACTTACCCACGTTACATCAAGCCAGTGTTTCTTTCCTGCCTAGCGTTGCATAGCCTACCCATGCCGACTGTAAGCAAGTCATGGTTGAGTGAGTGAGCGAGCGTGTACGTTTGTGTGTAGTAGTGGTGGGAATATGTTTACCCGTGTGCGGCAATGTTTACTTCCCTTTTTAATATTTGATGGACTGCTTTCGCACACACAGCCAAACGTTTTGTCAAACGTGCTGCTTTGTGCCAATGGAAACACGCGTGTGGAATTATTATTTAGCAAAGGAAGTTTTGTTGTTTAGCGGCGTGGGCAATGTAGTTTCGATGAATAGGCAGATACGGATGCGTGTGTCTCCACCATTGTGTGCGTGAGTGTTGAAAGGTGTATACGACAGCAATGCGTACTAGAACATAAAGAAAAGGTTATTTGTTCTGGTCTTGTTTTGAAACACATGTGACAGACCATCGTCTGGTAACATGTGTCCAGGTGGATTTAAGAAAGTGTTTCCAGAAAGTAAAATACATTTCTTATTTTTTAGCTATTAATGTGATCAGTGAAAAGTATTTTTCTCGCTCTGGACAAATTCGCGTACCAATTATAGTGTAGTAAAAACAGTGAACAATCATTACCCAGCGTTCAGGCAGCATAATATTCTGGCTGTTATTCTGATGTGACGTGTGTGGCCGCCACCAACGTGGGTGTGTTTGTAAATGCTCAATGTTCTCTGCCCGTAGTTCGGTGGGCGTCGATGTGTAATTTCCATTGCAATTGCATCAGTGCAACAATAACACCTTCAAACGCCGGTACTCCAGTTGTTTACGTACGAATTTGGAAACTAAAGGATACGAACGACCAATGCAACGTCCTTTGTAACCGAGGCAACACATGCAAACAAATTTTGTCCCGATTGAAGACGACGAACAAACACCGCTTGTACATGTGTGTTTATAGGCTGCAAACACAAAATAACACAATAATTCCTCAGTGAGGTAAGTACCGAACCGACGCGGTCTTTATACTACCTTTCGTACTCTACAGCCGTGCACTAGAATAACTGTGGTTGTGGTGTGTGTAGAATATCATTTCATGGAGCGAAAACTGGTCTCGCAGCACATTTTCTTTGTTCACATGCTGCTGCTAACTGTTTTCTTTCTCTCTGTTTACGACTATCGAAGCGTTTGCGGGTATGTGAATGTTTATAGATGAAAGTTGTGATAATCAGTAAAGATAACGTAAACACTCCGTTCACTCTTCTGTTTTGTACAGTTGTTATAACGAGGTTATGAAAACGACGGAAAAATACTACTGCCGATTATGATTATGTTGAAATCAGTTTTTTTGAGCCGAACACTTTTATATATTTTTTCTAAAGTGATGTTTTTGTTTTTATACCGTTTTTTATCAGGTTTAAACTATGGACCATGAGAATGGATGTGAAGTCACTTTTACTTCAACTGATAAAATTACGTCAACAGAATACAGTATACAGTCCGGTTGCAAAACAAAGCCGGCGGTCGACCCTCACGTTCGTCTATCAACCCCAATCGATACGGAAGTTGCAGCAATGGAGGAAGATAAGAAATCATCGCATGCAGGACAAAATCCAGAAGAAAATACCGCAGACGACAGTGCCGCTTCGGCGGTTCCACCGACTTCAGAAGCAAATACCGATCCCAAAATGGAGAAACCCTTCGAGAAATGTCAACAGAAGGTGGCAGAAACGGCAGAAGAGAAGGCGGCGTTTTATGTACAGAAACAATTGGAATCTCTTGCAGACGAAACAGGTGACATTAGCGGAGAAGTTGAAGGTGGAGCTCTCAATGGCATTGGAGCGGACGGATGTGAAGTGGACGAAAGTGTGGTATCAAACGTCGCGAAGGAAATGGAACAACCGACTTTGTCAGCCCGATGTGATGAACATTCGGAAAAAGAATCCAGTGGAAAGGAAACCAGTGTTTTGCAGAATACGGACGATTCGCAATTGGATCCATCCGGGAAATCATCCTCCAATAAAAATGAAACTTATTTCCCGGAACCCGCAGTTCCGGTTTCCAATGAGATAAACCTTGTTAAAGACAGTGAATCTTTGGAGGATCATACAGATACCGGTGGTTTTCTCATGGTGCATGAAAAGGAACAATCGGCTATGCATTCTACAATGCAGAACCAGCACGAAATCGTTAGCTGCATACCAGGCAACGTGTCTGTGAAAGAAGAATGTAGCAACTCGGAAGATTTGTGTTCGAGTGCGGTGAACTCAACGTTAACAAATCTTACTCATGCAACGAAAAATAGCGAAGAAAATATTGAAAGTGTAAATATGAATCCTGTAAAAACGTCTGAAGCTTCTGAAGCACAAGATACACGTATCGTAGCCGTCAAATCTGCGGGCATTAGCATAGATTCTAACGAAACAATAAAATCGGAGCCTATAATTATTAGAAAATCGCTTTCCGATCCAGAATATAAGCACAGTAGTCCTGTCAGTGTCACTAACGATAGCGGTAACCATAGCCACATCAAGCCAGCGATAGAAAGAGAAGAAGAAGAAATGCCATTACAGAACTCGCATGATAGGAGCAGATCAACGTCACCCTTGGAAGAGGAAGGTATAACGAAAATTAATCATCCGTCGACGGATTGGCCAAGTTCGTGCATCAAAGATGTGAATATATTGAGTAGAGAGCGTGCAACAAACATAAAACATCCAGAAGGTACGTAGCACATGATTTAAGATACTGTATTAACTTTGCACATCGTCTTGGAAAATGAAACGTGAATTAATTGAATAATTTCATTCGTTCTTATTTACAGATACACTTCTAAATGATGGAAGTTCAGTGGCTTTGACGGGAACGAGTAAAATTGATTTTTCTGACGCCGGATTGAAGGGAGGTGGGTTGCTTGCACAAGAAGCAGCATACAATCAGAAGTGCAGTGTAGAAAACGAGGAGAGCAGCCAACCTAATAGTTTAAAACTGGAGCCGCAGGGCAGTAGTCATCAAGAAATGGAGTGTGCAGTAGAAAAGGAAAAGATGGCAGATTGTGTAATTGCTACTGGTGGTAATACGTTAAAGCGGCGTGCATCAGACACTCCCCTAGTGCAGGAAGATGAACAGAGAAGGAGGCGTATGTCCAGTGGTGAAATACAATCCAAACAGATAAAGCTGGACGATCAAGAGTTTGTATCTTCAAATTCTGCTAACGACGATAGTTTACGCGCAACCGTAGAAAATGTATCTCCTCGACGAAAAGATACTAGTTTGCGGGATTTGAGCCATTGTGAGCAACATAATCCGATGGAATCTTCTACAGTCAGTGATACTGTTCGTATGATAGAAAACGAAAACTTCCAAGAATCGGAAACCTTCACTAATGAAAAGTGTGATGAGGAAAACAACCCCAATAGTTTGGCAGATTTCGACAAGTCATCCCTTTCCTTTGAATCGTTGGCTGAACAAGAAATGATGCGGCCTATGACACCACGCGTACCAAAAGAACTGGAAGAACCTGTAGAGAATTGTGGTGCTAAAACTCTTGATATTGCTGCAGAAGATGACCGGGATATTCAGTTGGAAGAGGCAGATGGCAATAGTAGCAGTAGTAGCAACAGCTCCAGTTCATCGGACAGCTCGTCGTCATCGTCCTCATCTTCGTCTTCTTCATCCGAGAGTGATAGTTCCGGTGATGAGGCAGACGCCGGGGAGAATGAAATTCGACCCGCAAATCAATCAGTTTCGGCATCTGTACAATCGTTAGCAACAGAAGCGGCGGAAGGTAATGTTTCGACTGTTCCGGAAACAATACGGCAAACTGCACCATCCGATCACGACTCTTCGGAGGAAAGTTCGAGGGACAGTACGGCGATGGAAGTGGATGAGTCGGCGGAATCCGATGAAGACAGACCGGGCAACGGGGAGGACGAGGCAAAAATTACTAGAAGCGAAGGTTTGAAGCTATCTATATCGTTGAAACGTTCGTCGACTGTGGTGACTCCAAGCAGGAGCGAGGAACAACCGAAAACAGCAACGGTGGCCAGTACAGTTCCTCCACCTTTGCAGCCAGTTGATTTCAGTAATATACTGAAAAAGGGTTTACTATTGAACGAAAGTAAGGAACTTATCAAGATCGACTATAATCAGGTACCTGTGATGAATTATTCGCAACAGGTCGCGTCTCCCAGTGAGCCTGCGATAGTCGGACCACTGTATGAAATCGAACCGGCACAACAAATACCACATCGGCTAGGGTGCAACATTAATAGCAGTTTGACGGCTGGAAACATTTTAAAGAACACCCTGCTGGCGAAACATTTAAACAGCGTTGGACAAGTTAGCGGTCCGGTTTCGTTACTGAACACTCCAACCCAGGACGAATCGTCGGATACGATGGACGAAGATAATCGTTTGGTGATAGCGGAAAAACAGCGCCGCTATCGAAAAAAGAATAATCATAATCATCCGTCTGTAACTGCCGCGAACCAGATGAACTCAATTCTCTATCCGATTCATCAAGTACAGCCACCCTACCCATTTCTTGCTAACTGTCCTACGTATCCTGGCTATACCACATTTCCGTATGTTGGCGAAGAAGGATTGCAACACACTCTGAACAACACGACAGTAAACCAACAATCCAAGCCAAAAAATAAAAAAGTATCCAATACCTCGCGGACGGTGGATCGAAAGAAGCGGAATCAATCAAAACCTGCAGTTGGTACCGATGGCACAGCAATGGATGATAATTCTCTTATCGATGCTACTAAATATCCTTATTCGCAAGTTCTTACGCATTTGAAGCCGCGAAAATCAAACAAACCGGTTAAACAGCACCAATCAGATCAACTCACAGTTTCGCTTCCTTCGAATCCAGTGAACTTCCAAAGTAAAAGCACCATCAACATGTTACCAGATGCAATGGCAAATCCTCAGCATGTTCCACCGGTTCCGCTAACAGACAAAAAGAAAGATAAGAAAAAGGTATTTCTCTGTTCGCCATGTGGGGGCACACATTACGAGAATTGGAATTTGTTTTTACACATGCGGGAGGTACATCGCAAACACATCTGTCTGTATTGTTTAGGAATTTTTCCATCGGCTGAACGGTTAGTGAATCATCTCGGAACAAAACACGGGGTATTGAAAAAGCATCACGGAAGTTTGGAGGAATATTTGCGGCAGCGGTATCATGATCAAGATCGAAAAGGGGCATTGGATGGTAGCGTGAATCCGCAGTCATTTGGTCCGGATCATAAAGCCGAACAGCAACCAGTCTATCTGATGTGCACACGCTGTGAGCATATGTTTGAAAGCACCACCAACGATTTGCTCGAAAAGGAGGAACAAATCCGTGGACACGATTGCGCCAACTATCTAGAAGTATGCAGCAACTGTGGGCAGCTCAAACAGTCCAAGCATCGGTGTGATGGATCGAACGGCATGATAGCAAGTGGCAAAGGAAAGGAAAGGAAAACGCTAAAAAAGCCCATTGTGGGTGACGGACCGCCACTCGAATCGAGCAATGGACCTTTTGCAACCGGCACGAAAGTGAATGGGAATGTGTTAGGGAGTGATACCAATATCGTTACCGGAGAATTCACACCATCAAAAGGAAAGCCTTCAAAAGGAATCGGTAAATCTTCGAGCAGGAAAAAACAACCTCCGGCACAAAATATTGCGTTACAACAAGAACAACATCAGCAACAGCAGTTTATTGGTAGTTCTATTTTGCAAACACAATTGCTACGGGATGTCAAACATGCGTTGGAACAGCCTCCAAGCGATGTGGGGTACGTGACCGCTTTTCATCCTGGCTTGAGCAATGTAGATCCCGCACAAGCTCAACGTACTCCGAAAAGTAATGTTCATTTACATAGTCGTCCTCTGTTGAATGGAAGCTTTTCTCATCATCCGGAATATGTGGCACCTATCATTTCTTCTACTCCACCATCTAACACCACCACCGCGGCGGTCGAAACGTTGTTACCCATTGTAGCTCAACAAGTTAGTGAACCGCAGCCTCCGCCGATAGTTACTCCTCTAGTGCCAAAGTTGAAGGTGAAAATACCAATTCAGTATCTTACTCCGATGGAAAGTGAAGAATCTTCCGCTGACAGTGAGGAGGAGGAAGTGGATGAGGAAGAGAACGAAGAGGACATAGAAGAAGTGGAAGACGATGAAGCAATTGAAGAAGAGGCGGAAGGAAATGCAGAGATGAATGAAACGAAAGAAGAAAACGAGAGCGATGCTGCAGTAGAAAACGAACGCTTAGCAAGTGGCGCCATTCATCAACCAGAAACCTCAGTGCAGCATATCGAAGAGGCAAAGGAACTATTATTTGAAAGCAAAAACGATAACCAGAATGAATTGAAACAGGCACAACAATCGCATCAAAACGCAGCTAATGCGGAAGATACTGTTTTGCAGGAACCAGTTCCAATGGACATCGATGAGAGCCTTATGATAGAACGAAGGCGAGATGTGCCAACTAGAACATCGCTTGATCTAAACTCCCCGCTCGAAAATGTTCCTCCTGTAGAAGAATCCTTCACATGCACAGAAGAACCTACGCTTACAGACCAGGAGTTATCGGCAGTTAAGACAGAAAAGGAAGAAAGGGACAAAGCGCATCCAGTTGATATGGAAATTAATTCTCTTAAAATGGAGACCAATCCGAGTGAGGGATTCGGTGACGATGTGACAACAGAAAATGCAACTATGGTGAATGAAACCACAGAACAATCGATTATTAACGAGATGATGCCGGATATGAAATTACCTGGTGATGAAGTTGATACATCGGTCAGTGCCACCCATCCTACCGACGTATGTTCTGCAAAAGATCAACTGATGATTGCTGATAGTGACGCTCAACTGTTTACCCTTTCGCTAGACGAACCGCTTGATCGCATCACGATTCGGGAGTTTCTTAGGATATGTTTGCGTGAAACGGTCCCATTTTGTCTGTATTGCAACCATGCCCGGCGTATAGCCGTTAATGGCCGTCAACTGGTCCTCCACATCATCGCGATGCATCGATTTCAGGCAACAGTCAACAGTATCACGGGTGAAGAATTGTTGCCCGAAACGATTCTACATCGTTTACTTAACTCACTGGACGAGCTCGAAACGGAACGTGCGTACATGAACGTGGAAACCTTCGATAACTCTTGGACAACGGAGCAACGAACAGCAGTACCGTTCGCGAAGGTGTTCGAGTGTTTCCAGTGTCGCTTCGTAACGGTGGTGCACAAGGAGCTGTACCTGCACAACCGCAAGATGCATCAAAAGTCCGTACTGCTCTGTCTGATGTGCAAAGGTAACTTCTTCAGCTACAGCGAACTACTGTGCCACATGTGCCCGGGCGTTGCCAATCACACCACTGCTTTGGATTACGTGTTTCGATGCTGTGTGTGCAATGTGGATGGCATTCCATCTGCATTTCGGTTGATGGTGCATTTGCGTAAGCGGCACTTTACGTGTGATGTTTGCTTGGAGGAGTGTCTCGATCAAAGCCGGCTCTCGAACCATGTGTGGAAGCACAAACTGCATCATCTGTGTTATCGGTGTGGCATCGGCTATCGCAACAAGGCGGACATATTGAAGCATCTGTTCTGGAAGCATGGTACGGAGGGTGTGTTTTGCAAGCGGTGTCTGCAGAAGAAATGGCCCCATGTGTATCATTTCTGCGTACCACCGGCACAATTCGTTTGTGAGGTATGTCAGGCAACGTTTAATCGGTCGGTAGCGTTAAAAGTGCATCGGCGCTTGCACAGCGGAGACGCTAAGTATCCTTGCAGTGAGGATGGCTGTGAAAAGCGGTTCATCTCGAAGAAGCTGTTGCTCAAGCACGTAGATCGGCATTATGTTGAAAAATCCGAGATTGAAAAAGAGGACATCAACGCCAGTGGGGCAACGAATCCTCTTCCAAGCGTTGACGAGGCAGCTGATGATGAGAAACTGTCATCGAACGTGGATGCGACATTACCGAACGAATTGGAGAGAAATTCAACCTTGGCTACATTGAAGACCGAAACACAGACGAACGAATCAGAAGAAACTGGCAGCGCTCCGAGTTCGGAAAACCCACCTTCTGAAGGTGACGCCAGCGGCGATGTAAACGTTCGTTTTACGGAAGATACAGTTGAGAAAGGAACAATTAAAAATGAGGAAATGGATGAATCGAACAACACTGCAGATAACAAAGAGCAACTGCCGGGTGTATTAACTGGAAAGGAAACTGCAACAGAACAAGTATCCACTGAGGGTGAAGCAGTAACGATCGAGTCGAAGGACGTGTCAACTCCGGTTAAGAAATCCAAGAAAAAACGAAAAGCAAAGGATGACGATAAGTCCGTAGTAGATCTGATGAATTTGCCTGCTTTGAACCTTTCCGAGAGTGATAGTAGTGACGATTCGGATAACGAGAACTCTAATGCTAGCTTGAGCTCCAGGCGATTTATGGACATCGCCGAGGCAGAAGAAGGTGATCAACAGGATGATCTCATGGAGTCTGTGCAATCCTCAAAGTTGGTTGGTGCTAGTGCTATGGATGCGGAGCCGAGTGTTGACGATCATGATACAGCAGAGACCAGCATCCCCCAGCGAGTGGAGAGTGAAGCAAACGTAGATGAAGTGACAGAGCAAAACGAAAAATCATCTCAAGAATTAACGGTTTCGTTAGATCCGATTGCAAATATATGGAACAATTTCAAACGTTATCAGGCTAACCATCGGACGACCAGCCGGAAGCAATCCGCAGACGAAGAGCAGCGATTAGAAGATGAACTGGTCGAACGGATGTTGAAAAGTACGATTCTTCATGTATCTCAATCGGATCACGATTACTGTATGTTGTTTAAGCCTATTATGTCGGAGGCAGAGCTGGAAGCCGAACTACAAACCAAACCCCCGCAGGAATCGCTTCTTCTGAAAGGAAATCGAATTTTTGAAGAGAATGCAGAAGAAACAGACAGAACACCCGAAATCAAAAGCCAGGGTTCCAGCAAGCGCAAAGAAAATCAATCATCGGATAGTGAAGATAGCAGTGATTCCGATTCAAGCTGTGAATGTGGTTCCAACTGTAGCTGCAGTTCGAGTTCCAGCAACAGTTCCAGCTCCAGTTCGGACGATTCAGACAGCTCGGAGAACGAAGATGCTAGGAAAGGCAAAAAGAAGACGTCCGCTGGTGATCTATCCAAAAAAGAAGGCGATAATACCCTGACAACGGGCGCCGAAGTTCTCGCGCAGCCCGAGCAGGAGGATGTGGAAGAACTGCCGCCACCGGAACCGGTTGATCCGGACAGTGTGATCGTTGATTCAGACTTGTATACGGAGGAGTCAGAAACGGACGAAGAATTTTATGATGAGCATCCCCAAAAGCTTGCCAATCAGCTGCTGGCAGAGAAGCGCCGTCAACTGCTGGCACAGACGGGTGCTACAAATGCCATGATGAACTACGGCATGGTGGAAAATAGTCGACCATCGACGCCTTCGCTACCGCCGGAGGAAATGGTACAAGGGAAGAAGAAGATTAAACCGAAGAAACGTAAACGCGACCGTAAGTCCTCCAAGCGCTTAATGTCGCCGGCGAGTGCACTGCATGAACAAGCGGTGCCGGTCACCGCCCCTGTCGCACCCACGATGGATGTTGTTTCTTACATACCCCAACACGTCGCTTACCAGTGGCCGGTAGGTGATCAGCCGTTGTCGAATTTTATTCCCAACGCTTTCATCGATGCAAATACGCCGAATATTGCTACACCAGCGGTTCAACATCTACATCAACAGCCGCTAATAACCCCTGCGATGGCTCCTTTAGAGACACCACCTGTACTACCGTCGATTCCTGTGCAATCCCTACAACCAACACTCGCCGCCAATGAAATGGGAAAAATCAGTGCCCCACGTCTCAGTACGGGCAATAGTTCGGAATCGGATGCACCACTGAAGCGATCGCAACGGAGCCGAAAGCCAAACAAGTTTTATGGATACACAAGCGATGACGAAAGTGCGGGAACCTCGCTACCCCTGCCTCCTGGCATTACACTCTCGACAAATCCGGAGAAGTCGATCCTATCGTTGATGAAACCAACTCCACCACCGAACCTAGTGTGGAGCAAGGAGGATCTGCCATCACCTCCGACCAAATCCAGCAAGACGACAGGAAGCAGTGCTAGTGGTAGCAGCAAGATGTCGTCCTCGTCATCCGGTCAACGGCGCAGCGTAGATCATCTTACACCGGTATCGTCGCGACGGAATTCTGGCGCTGGTATGTCGCAGGACGAGCTAAGCGGTGCACCGCCTACGATTGCGCCGATCGAGCAACAGCCGAGTATCTATCCACTGCACACAGCAGCGACAATGGTTAGCACGTTGTTACCAGGGTCGGTTGTTAGTACACCAACACCCCAGCATCATCCTCCGTTGAAGTTGAAGCTGTCACTAGGCAAAAAGGCGTCCATTGCTACCGTTACACCCAAAAGTGTAAAGCAGGCTGGTACTAGCAGGCGCCGCAAACCAACGCCCAAAACACCGAAAGTGAAAACACCCAAGTCTGCACCTGCAGTGGTTCCGAATTTACAAACTTCGATGGCCAGCGTTGGACCGGGTCCGTTATCGGCTCCACTCGTACCAACAGCCGGCGCCCTATACCAACTTCCATCCGTAGCAGAATCACGACCAAAAATCCCACCAATCGGTTCATTTCCCAGCATACAGACGAACCTGTTCCGGCCGAATCAGATCCGCGTCCCGGCAGGGTGGCGTGCTCCGACGGAGGGCGAATCCGTGTACTGTTACTGTCGCGCTCCGTATGATGAGGTATCGGAGATGATCGCCTGCGATGACGATAACTGTCGCATCGAATGGTTCCACTTTGAATGCGTCGGTATCATTATGCCACCGAAGGGCAAGTGGTACTGTCCGGACTGTAAGCTGAAACAGGTGCAGTCGGGTGTGGTAGCGCCGTCAGATGTTGCAGGCGGTGAGCAGGAAACGTCGAAAAGAACGCTACACCCTGCTGGAGATGCAGGAGATCAGGGAATGTCTTCCGTAGCAGCAGCGGCATCAACCAATGGGTCCAGCTTAGCACAACCATCCTCCGCCTATAGCCACTGGGGTCAACAGCCATAGTTGGAAGATCGGAGATGTTTGGAAAGGGGTAAAAATAAACACGCTTATTAAGTAAACACAAGGATTGACGAGTATGTAGCCGCGCTGTATGTAGCGGGCCAGCATCCGTTGTTTAGCTTTATGATTTTTGGTACGTTAGGCTTAGACTAGGCTAAGAGCTGTACTTTTTTGTGGTAGGGCGGTTGGCTTATGATACACGTAGTTACGATAGTGTAGCATTATCGGCAATAGATCGCTACTGTTGGGAATAATAGGACGACTAGCTCAATGTTGTGAGAAAGCGGCGCCATACCCAGTAAACCTCCATCATCCTTGTGCACCTGTTTCATGGTAGTTGTGATTAAACGGGCACACAGCATTCAATGTAGCTATATATATAAATGTTTGTGTGTGTGTGTGTGTGACGCGCGTGTGTGAGTGTGTGATATAGCAATTCCTAGAAGAGTGAGAAGAGGTGAACAAAAGAAGAATTAAAAAAAAAACAATGGCGTTTACTTATATTGCGTGCACTGAACAGGGAATACCGAACACATTAAACAAAAACTAACAACACAAGCGCTACTTGAAATAGTGTGATGAAGCAGACAGAGGTTGTAGGGTACTAGGCGTGCGAAGCTGTATGATCCTTGTTTCAACATGGTTTGTCTTTTTCCATCTGCTCCCTTACTGCACGGACACGGTGGAGTTGGGAGGGAGTGTGGGGAATAATGTTTGATCTCTGTGCACTAATTTAGTGAGGGAATAAATTTATGAAGCCAACCTCGCCGTGATGCGTTCCAGCCCTTAAAACGGAAAGAAACCACGACGTCTCGTTTTCGGTTCCTTCGTAGGAATGGGATATGTAGGTTCTGTTTTTAGATTTATATGGTGCTATCTAAGATCATGTCCTCACATGGATTGAAATCTCTCAGGGTCCTTTGCTACTACCAACGAGATGGGCTAGCTTGTCTACTCTTCTACCTAGCGCTAAAGAGGATCATCCTCGACTCGGAGGTGAAATCTTCGGCGACCATCTTCTAGAAGTCAATCCAGTTCCTGGCATATGCTGATGTCATATACATCATTGGTTTACGGCTCTCCTACGTAGCGGATGCTTTCCAAAGGATTGAACTGGCGGCAGAAAATCTCGATTGTAATTGTGGCTCCACCAACAGCCCTACGAACGAATCCTAACTTACGTAGAGCTCCTGACATACAGACAGGTGAGCGAACTTGCGAAGTCGTCCATAATTTCACCTATCTTCAGGACAAAGATCAGCACCGACTACAACTTGATGCTGAGATACGCGCTGGCTGTTAACCGGTCTTTCTAAAGTCTGAGGAAACTTCTCTACTCAAAACACCTGTCGTGACGAACGAAGCTGGAACTATATATGTTGTGTCGTCACTCGTTAAAAATATATGCTGAGACAATTACACATTAAAACTCGTTTATTATAAAATTAAGACACGCACGGTAACATGAAAAACGACCGTCTCCAGTGGACGCACAAACGAGAAGAGAGACTGCACCAACGAGACAAGGGCCACACAAACGAGAAGGGCCCCAAGGATCGCGAGAGCGATCGGTACGCGCGAACAGTCTACGGCACATCGGTTGCTGTCGGTTCCCAGATAGCAACAAATAATAGACTGGCTGCGTACGTGACCAAGCTGCACACAACAATATAGAACTTATATAGTTCTAGTACTCACAATCGCTTATGAGACATGGACTTTGTCCAAAACTGTCGAAACCCTCTTAGCCGCGTTCAAGAGGAAGATTTTCAGAACATCTTGTTTGGCCCCGTATGTGTGGAAGGACAATGGAAGAGCCGCTACAATGTCGAGCTCTATGAGCTGCACGGCGAATTTACTGTCGTTCAGCGGATTGGCCTGGTCAGGGTCCGGTGGACAGGTAATGTCATGGTAATGACACCGGACGACCCGGTCCGTAAAATCCTTTTAGGTCGTCGTCCACATGGATCCATAGAGGATGTGTGGTAGGCCCAAATTGAGATGGAGTGATGGCGTTGATGCGTGCGTCAGAAAGTTCGGGATCATGGATTGGCAGACGAAGGCGGTCGACCGTGACCGGCTTAGAGGACTCCTGCAGCAGACCAAGACCGCGGAACGGTTATAGCGCCTGATAAGTAGGTAAGTAAGATCGAGTTGATATTTCAGTTCAGCTAATGTCCACAAATTCTATACACTGCTCACTTACTAGTACTTCTTTACAACCTTCAGAATCTCGAAATGTCGTGTTTTAATGGGAAATTACGATGTTAAGATACGTAATCACACGCATAATGGTAGCTAAGTAAAAACATATGCAATATCCACAGTAATATCGCAGCGCATTTCATTCCGAAGCTCGCAACGTACTTATAAAAGCATGGCAAGTCATGCGTGTGACGTATCGAATAGTTTGTGCGCCATGTCCACCA